>NC_077230.1:386236935-386551419 GCF_027887165.1 Monodelphis domestica
TCTCTCTCCTCTCCCTCTCTCTGCTGTCTCTCTCTCTCTCCTTCTCTCTCTCTCCTCTCTCCCTCTCTCTCTCTCTCTCTCTCTCTCTCTCCTCTCTCTCTCTCTCTCTCTCTCGCTCTCTCTCACTCTCTCTCTCTCTCTCTCTCTCTCTCCCTCTCTCTCTCTCTCTCTCCTCTCCCTCTCTCTATCTCTCCTCTCTCTCCTCTCTCTCTCCTCCTCTCTCTCTCTTCTCTCTCTCTCTCCTCTCTCTGCCTCTCTCTCGTCTCACTCTCTCTCTCTCTCCTCTCTCTCCTCCGCTCTCTCTCCTCTCTCCTCCTCTCTCCTCTCTCTCTCTTCTCTCTCTCTTCTCTCTCTCTCTCTTCTCTCTCCTCTCTCTCTGTCTCTCTCTCTGTCCTCTCCTCCTCTCTCACTCTTCTCTCTCTGTCTCTGTCTCTGTCTCTGTCTCTGTCTTTCTCTCTCTCTCCTTCTCTCTCAGTAAAACATGCTAAAGAGATGTATGTATGGCTGGCCGGGGGGGGGGGGGTTGGCCTTTAAGAGGAGACTCAAATTCGAATCCTGCCTGGTTACCCTGATATCCAGACACACATATCTGATATCACAGATTTGAGAAGTGGTGGCCAAATTTCAGTGAGATCCCAGATTGGCTGAAGTCCTGATAGGATCAGAGATGAAGCATTTGCAATCTGTGGGCCTCATTTTCCTGAACAGCAAAATGAAGGGGCTGGATTAAGTGCTCCTCGAGGTCTCTTGTAGCTCTAATGTCCTGAGATTTAAATTTTCTAATGAATTAAACTCCGCCATTCTCTGAGGTCCCTCTAAGCTCTCATGGTCAATGTCCTAAGGACTCTGGTAGGTCTGATTAATCAATCAACAAGCAATTATTAAGGATGGCCGTGTGCCTAGAACTGTGCTAAATCTGGGGAGGGCCACATCCTCAAGGCACTCACCTTCTTTTGGGAGATAACAGTAAACATTTATTCATTTCCAACTATGTGCTAGGCACTGTGCTGAGTGCTGGGAAAAGAGGTTATGGGATGGGGAGGTCTAGAGGTGGATGGGTCATGGTGCCAAAGTCCAGAAAGTCAGAAGCAGAACCAGGAAGGGAATGAAGGTTGGGCAGCTTGGGCCCCTCATCCCCTCTCTGGGAAGAACTCACTGAAGGGAGAAGGGGCCAATGGTAGAGGGAAATTTCATGGTGAAACTGATGCCTGATAGTGGAGTCTAGGAGGTCAGAGGAGGGAAATAAGTATTTATTAAGCCCCTGCTATGTGTCAGGCATTGTGATAAGAGCCAGACATAGAAAGAAAAAAAGCAGAACAGTCCCTGCCCCCAAGGAGCTTATATTTTACCAAAAGAAAAAAGCAGATGCTCCCTTGACACGATTGTAAGTGGAAGGTGATGTATGGGAAGGAACGAACTAGCAGTTGGTACTGATCTCCTGAGAAGTCTCCCAGCCCTGAAATTCTCTGCTCTAAGGCAGGAATTCCAGATTTTTGTTGTGTAGTGGACTCCTTTGTTGGTCTGGGGCACCCTGTGGACTCCTTCTCTGAATGATGTTATTAGATGGGAAAAAAATCCACAGGAGGAATGCAAGAAAAATCAACGTGCCATTTTTCTTCCCCATCCAAGCCCACAGACTTTCTTGAAATCTTAGGTCCTTGGACTTCAAAGTAAGAACCCCTGCTTTGCCAGCCCTCCTTGCTCTAACATTCTACAGTCTAAGGTCCCTCCTTAGAACAGATAAAATAATATTTGTAAAGCACTTAGCCCAGAGCCCAGCACATAGTAGGTGATTAATAAATGCTTGTTCTTTGGTGCTTCTAAGCCTGGGCTTGGGTGAGGAGTTAAGGCTCCAAGGCTCTGGGGGAACAATTATTTGGAGTAAAGGGATATATTGTGGAGCCCCGATTAGACCTGTGCTCCCCAGGAGATGAGTGAGGCAGGTAGGGGAAGAAGACAAGGGAAATTGTGGGAAATAATCCCTGGACAGGCTGAGCACTCTTCTTACTGGAGATGGTGGGGAAAGGGCCAGGAAGGATGTAGGAAATAGGACCTGGGCCTTCTTCTTGGTCCCTTCCAATTAGGGCCCTGGGGACTGTGCCTCCTCCCCAGTGAGGCCAGGCCAGGCCAGGCAGACCCAGAGCAGGCTGGGGAGTTGGGGAGATTATTTATTTTGATAACATTAGGGTATTTTTCCCCCCTTGGCAGCTGCTATTTTGAGAGAGCCCAGGACTCAGGGACCGTGGTTAAATTAGGTAATGTTGATCTGGGAGGAATGTATTCAGCAGGCTGGGGTGAGGCAGAAGGGACAGAAGAGTGCCTTTGCTCTGTATAAAATTAAACTGCTCTTAGAGAAAGAGCCACGAGGGCGGCTGCTTTATAAGGAGATGAAGGGCTGCGAGCGGCTGGGCCCAGCAGGGAGGCTGTCGCCAGAGTGGTTTGGGGGGGACTGTGGAGGCCTCCAGGACAGCTCTCAGGGCTGGCCCCTACCAGCTCTGGGGAGGGAAGATGGAATTCTCCAACTTCCTCATCCCATCCTAGATGGGTCCCCACTTCCCCTTCCCCCAGGAGATAAAGGAGGGAGGTACTGACTCTCCACTGATAGGGAGGGAGTTCTTCCACCCACCACTAAGGAAGGGATATTGACATCTAAGTAAGTGATCATTAGTGTCCTAAGAGGAAGGGCCTCCCTCCCTGACCCCCCCAAAAGGCAGTCCTTTTTTTACTTTTGGAAGACACTTTATATAGGTGATCTCAGCAACCCTGGGAGCTAGGTGCTATGATTATCCCTATTTTACAGATGAAGAAACTGAACCTAAGGTTAAATGACTTGCCCAGAGACACACAGCCAAAATTCTCACTCATATCTTCACCTAGATGCCGATCACCCTCCCCTTCCTGCTTTGTGCCATCTGCAAATTAAATAACTGTATCTTTCATCCAGGGGCAGGGGGAGGAATGAGGTGTCCTTGTCTCAGCCCAAGGACAGAATCCCTCCTCTCCCCTCTTTTTTCCTTTCCTCCTCCTCTTCTCAAATTTCTTTTCTCTCCTTCCTACCATCCCTTATTTTATTTTAATATTTTATTGAGAGCTATTACCTTTTCATCCTTTTTTCATCCTTCATTTCCTACTATAACTGCCCTTCCTCCTCTGCCTAGGGAACCAATCCTCTGGAAGGCTCTGCCTTTCACAAGTGACTTCCCCTACAAGGACCTCAGTTTTCTCTTCCATAAAATGAAAAGTTGAACTAGAGGATCTTTGAAGTCAAACAGGAAATGATGCACTCATGAGGATTATACAGGGAACCATTTTTTTTTGAGACAATTTGTGATTTCATTGACTTAAAGGATTCTCAGCAAGGAGACTGCTTGTACCAATTAGATCAGTAATTCTCCTGCTCCTTCCTATCTTAGGGAGTTGACTGGACTCCTAAGAAGATAAGTGATTGACCTTTGGGGTCACCCAACCAATATGTGTCAGTGGCATGACTTGAACTCAGGTCTTCCTTTCTCTTATGTTAGCTCTCTGGCCACTAAGCTGTGTGGTCCCTTGTACCATCCAGCTCTGAAGCAAGAGGAGCCAGTGGAAAATGGATATCCAAGTGTCATCCTGTCCTATAACAATAAGAACAGGTATGACGGAGCTCAGATGGAGCTGAGGATTGTAAGGAATACTAAGGATACCAAAAGAAGTTGGTTTTTCTTTATTAAGCTCTTTTGGAGAAAAGAGGAAGATCGAGGAAGAAATAAGGATAGCGTGTACTTTGGATGGGCAAGGGCAGTCATGAAATAAGTGAAGAGCATAACACAGTACCCAGCTGCCCTCATTCAAATCATGGACCCAGAACAACTCCATCCCATATCCTGAGAGAACTGGCAGATGAAGACTCTCTCAGTGCCCTTTGAAAGACCTTGGAGGACCGAAGAAGTGCCACAGGATGAGAGAAGGGTGGATGCCATCTCTGTTTTCAAAAAAGGCAAGGGAGCAGGCAGTGAGTTTGATTCTGATTCTTGATACTATTCCAGGAAGGACTATTAAAGGGAAGGTTACTAACATGTAGAGAAGGAGACAGTGACCACAGATTCAGCTTGGCTTTCTTAAGCATGGATCGTGCTCAGATTAACCACATTTTCTTTTACGGCATAGTTGATAACTAATTTCAGGGGGAGAATATTATGAATAACATCTATATTTTGGTGAAGTGGCTGAAAAACAAGCTGGTGCCATCTTTGTGGACAAGATGGAGTGAGATGTACCCAGTGCTCCACACTGAGAATTATAACATGATGGGAGGAGAGCAGAGGACTTTAGGAGGGCAAGTGAACGAGGAAGAATTGCTACTTGGACAATGCTGATTTCATCTTTTAATCAATGATTTGGATGGAGACACAGCTACTTGGCACAAAGAAAAAAGGGGATTATGATTGGCAACTAGGTGGAAAGGTGCATACGTGACAAGAATTGCAATTGGGAAGACCTGAATGAGAATTTTGCTTCAAATATTACTCTAATTGTTGTGTGGTTTGGGGCAAGTTACATAACCTGGGTCTCAATTTTTTCATCTGTAAAATAGGGATAATGATAGCACCTACCTCCCAGGGTTGTTAAGAAGATCAAATAAGATAACATTTATAAAGTATCTTTCAAGTGGAAAGCACTACATAAATGTGAGTAATTTTTAACAATTATTATTATTATAGTCAGAGACCAGAAAGAGCTTAACTGATGAGAAGCTGGACCAAAACTAATAAGAGAATATTTAATAGAAATAAATGTAGTTCTGTGTTAAAATTGTATTCTCAAATTCAAGTTGGGAGGTATGGCTGGACAGAAATTCAACTAAAAAAAATCTGGGGCTTTTGATGGACTAGAAAGCTCAATATGGGTTATCAGTGTGATATGGATGCTAAAAAACCAACCCACCAACCCTCGCATGCTCTTAAGCTGCATTAAGAGAAACCTAATGTCCAGGGCCAAGAAGGTATGGGCCCTCTGTCCTCCGACCTGGCCAGACCCTATCTGGAAGATTTGGGGTCAATTTGGGGGACCATAGGTAGGTAATCTGGACTACTTTCCTCCTTTCTTACCTAGCACAATGTGGAGGTGGCTCTTTCTGGCTCAATTGATAATGATTTTTGATACAGTCTCCTAGTCCAGTGGATTCAAGTTGAGGGCCAACTAAGGACTGTTGCTCATATATGTACTTTAGAAAAAAACAAAGCCTATATCTATACCCCAGAGTACAAATGCCCTGCTCTATGAGGGATACCTATTCCGGCAGAATGAAGGGGGCAGTCTGGTTTGAAGATCTCTCCCAGCTCTGACATTCTCTGTTCTAAGATCCCTCCCAGCTCTGACATTCTCTGTTCTAAGGTCTCTCCCAGTTCTGACATTCTCTGTTCTAAGGTCTCTCCCAGTTCTGACATTCTGGGTTCTAAGGTCTTTCCCAGCTCTGACATTCTCTGTTCTAAGGTCTCTCCCAGCTCTAACATTCTCTGTTCTAAGGTCTCTCCCAGTTCTGACATTCTCTGTTCTAAGGTCTCTCCCAGCTCTGATATTCTGGGTTCTAAGGTCTTTCCCAGCTCTGATATTCCGTGTTCTAATGTCTCTCTCAGCTCTGACATTCTCTGTTCTAAGATCCCTCCCAGCTCTGACATTCTCTGTTCTAAGGTCTCTCCCAGCTCTGACATTCTGTGTTCTAAGGTCTCTTCTAGCTCTGACATTCTGGGTTCTAAGATCCCTCTCAGCTCTGATATTCTGTGTTCTAATGTCTCTCCCAGCTCTGACATTCTCTGTTCTAAGATCCCTCCCAGCTCTGACATTCTGGGTTCTAAGGTCTCTCCCAGCTCTGACATTCTGTGTTCTAAGGTCTCTTCTAGCTCTGACATTCTGGGTTCTAAGATCCCTCTCAGCTCTGATATTCTGTGTTCTAATGTCTCTCTCAGCTCTGACATTCTGGGTTCTAAGATCCCTCCCAGCTCTGACATTCTGGGTTCTAAGGTCTCTCCCAGCTCTGACATTTTGTGTTCTAAGGTCTCTCCCAGCTCTGACATTCTCTGTTCTAAGATCCCTCCCAGCTCTGACATTCTGGGTTCTAAGGTCTCTCCCAGCTCTGACATTTTGTGTTCTAAGGTCTCTCCCAGCTCTGACATTCTCTGTTCTAAGATCCCTCCCAGCTCTGACATTCTGGGTTCTAAGGTCTCTCCCAGCTCTGACATTCTGTGTTCTAAGGTCTCTTCTAGCTCTGACATTCTGGGTTCTAAGATCCCTCTCAGCTCTGATATTCTGTGTTCTAATGTCTCTCCCAGCTCTGACATTCTCTGTTCTAAGGTCTCTCCCAGCTCTGACATTCTGGGTTCTAAGATCCCTCCCAGCTCTGACATTCTGGGTTCTAAGGTCTCTCCCAGCTCTGACATTCTCTGTTCTAAGGTCTCTTCTAGCTCTGACATTCTGGGTTCTAAGATCCCTCTCAGCTCTGATATTCTGTGTTCTAATGTCTCTCTCAGCTCTGACATTCTGGGTTCTAAGATCCCTCCCAGCTCTGACATTCTGGGTTCTAAGGTCTCTCCCAGCTCTGACATTTTGTGTTCTAAGGTCTCTCCCAGCTCTGACATTCTCTGTTCTAAGATCCCTTCCAGCTCTGACATTTTGGGTTCTAAGGTCTCTCCCAGCTCTGACATTCTCTGTTCTAAGCTCTCTCCCAGCTCTGACAGCCTCTGTTCTAAGATCTCTCCCAGCTCTGACATTCTCTGTTCTAAGGTCTCTCCCAGCTCTGACATTCTCTGTTCTAAGGTCTCTCCCAGCTCTGACACTCTCTGTTCTAAGGTCTCTCCCAGCCATTCTGGGTTCTAGGGTCTCCCAGCTCTGACATTGTATTCTAAGGTCTCCCCTAGCTCTGACATACTGAGTTCTAACATACAGACATATAACATGTGTTATACTTGGTTACCCTGTAATGGGAAGGACAGTGATGAGCTGTGTCCAGAGAAAGGTAAACAGACCAGTGAATGCCCTAGGAGCACTGGTTAAAAGAAGGGGGAGGTGTTTGGTCTGGATCAGAGAAAACTTAGTGGTGCTCTATTGGCTTCAAGGATTTTGGTATTTAAAGGACTATCATTGTACATGGAAAATTAGACTTGTCCAGCTTAGTCTCAAAGAGCAGGACTAAGAGCAGTGAATAGTCAGAAAAATGAGTTCGAATCTAGCCTAGGAGACTTAACTTTGGCCTGCTTCAGGGACCTAATCTGTAAAATGGGGATAATAATGGAGGTAGGAGCCCCTAACTTTCAGGGTTGTTCTGAGGATCAGATGAGATTGTGTGTTGGTAAAGCATTTTGTAAACCTTAAAGCACTATCTAAATGCTAGGCTTATCATTGATGTTTCTATTGTTATTTTGCAAAGTCGGCTTGATATCAGCAAAACCTTCCTAATAATGATAGATACTCCAAAATGATCAGTCCTGAAAGGAATGAAGTTCTCCCTCCCCTCACTGGAGCCCTTCAAATACAGGCGGAATGACTGCTCTTGGGAGATATGGTAGAAGTTTCTTGGTCACGTCAGTGTTGGACAAGCCACCCCTCCTAAGGTCCTTCCAACAATAAGACTGGACTTCTGTCACTTCTAGCAGTCTGTATTCTGAGGGACCATGAGCCAAAGAGTTTTCTAGCTTCCTAGCCAGCTAGGTGGTACAGTGGATAGTGTTGGACCTGGAGTCAGGAAGATCTGAGTTCAAATGTGGCCCCAGAAACTTCCTAGCTGTGACTCTGGGCAAGCCACTTCACCCTGTTTGCCTGTGTCCTCATTTGTAAAATGAGCTGGAGAAGGAAATGGCAAAATACTCCAGAATCTTTGCTGTGTGACCCCATGAAAGTCACCTCACCCTATTTGCCTCAGTTTCCTCATCTGTCAAATGAACTGAAGAAGGAAATGGCAAAACACTTCACTATCTTTGCCAAGAAAACTCCAAATGGGGTCACGAAGAGTCGGACATGACTGAACAGCAGCTTTAACATGTGATGAAGTCCTGGGATTCTGCTTTGTTTTCCTTTTATCCCCACAACAGCTGAAGCTGGGCAGCAGCTGGTGTGGAATTCTTTCCCCCACGTCCTCCCCTGCCCTGTCCATAATTTTTCAGAATCTATGACCCTCCACCCTCTAAGGCAGGCAGGCAAGAAGGCCTCTCCTGGAATTTTGAGTCTTTCTCCACCCCCTCCTCTCCCTCAGCTCTGCTGCTCCACACAGCTGGGGTACACAGGAATTCCCCCAACCTCCCACTCCCAGTTTCCTGGAAGGGGCGAGGGGCAAGGGAGAAGGCCCATGCCATGAGGAGGCCTCATTCCCACAGTCCTTCTGAGTCCTAGCATGTCATGCCTTGGCCCTGGGCAGAATGGAGATTAGGGATTGTTGTGACGGGGGTCAGTGGGCAGCCTGCCCGCCCCGCAGCATTAGGATCTGGGCGCCAAGCATGCTGTCTGTACTTGGCTCAGGTCCTCGGCCCTGGCATGTTGCCCATGTGAGCAGGCCCTGTCTGGAACCTCTGATAACAAAGGAGACGATGTTTCACCTCTACCACCTTGGGCCATTCTCCCCTCACCTTGGGCTCAAGCTCAACTAATGGTCGGGCACTGATGGGCCAGACCAAGGAAGGGGGACCTTCTAGAAGTCAAGGTGAAAGGGTACCTTGCACATTGCTCTGGAGCTCAAGGTAGGCCCACCCATGCTCAGAGCTGTCCTGGGTTCAGTCCTGGAGAGAGAGGGGGATACTTCTGGCTGGGATGATATTAATCTCTCAGTTAATTAGTGCAGTGCCTGGCACAGATTAAGCACTTGATGAATATTTTATCTCTTCATCTATTTAAAAATTTTTTATCGACCTCTTTTTTACATCACCTTTTCCCAAATATATGCCTCCTCCTTCCCAGTTTTCCATGGAACCAAACCCATGTAATAGATTTTTTAAATGTTTTTTTTTTTTGCCAATTACATGTAATAACAAATTTCCACACAAGTTTTCCTAAGTTATATTATTGAACTTATCTCCCTCCTTTTCTTCCTTTCCCCCTCCCAGTATTGGCAGGTGATTCTAGATTTTTTTTTTAATGGAAAAAAAGCATCTCAAGAAAATTAGCCAACATGTCAGTAGAGTCTCGCAAGTACATGCAATATTCTGCATCCATGGTTCCCCACTTCTTCAAAAAAGGGAGAGAGGCCCATTTTCTCATCTCTTTGCTGGGGCCACTTTTGGTCATTAGAATTATATCGTTTTCAGTTTCATTGGGGCTTTTTGATTTTGGTTCTTTCTATTTTTTAAATCAGCAAGTATTAAAATAAATATATTGTTAAAAAAAGCCTTACCTTCTGTTTTAGAATTGACAATTAGTATTGATTCCAAGGCAGAAGAATGGTAAGGATTAGGCAATGGGAGTTAAGTGACTTGCCCAGGGTCACACAGCTAAGAAGTGTCTGAGGCCAAATTTAAACCCAGGACCTCCCATCTCCAGGCCTGGCTCTTAATTCACTGAGCTACCTATCTGCCCCTAAAATCAGAAAGTATTTCTAAAGTACCTACTACATACTAGTTACTGAGGGTACGAAGACAAAATTGTAACAGGACCTACCTTCAGGGAGCTTTTGTTATTTTGAGAAATAGACTATATGATCTTATTTATGCAAAATATGTAGAAAGTAAAGACCAGGTAAACTGGAGGGAAGGCACCCAAGGGAGGGGATTAGGAAAGGCCCCAAGTAGGAGGTGATGCTTGAGATAAGCTTGGAAGGAGGCTAGAAATTCCAAGGGGCAGATTAGGTGGCTCCTTCTCTCTTGAGGTTTTCTGAGCCATAGAGAGAGAAGCAGGAGGGTGTTAGTAGGAGAAACCAGAGCCCAGGACTAGGGTGCTAGACTTTGGAATAAGTACCCTCTCTCCATTTCCTTCTATGATCCAAACTAGATCTATAGCATCAGTAATTAGCACTGAATCTAGAGCAAGAGCTCAATGAATCTTTTTAATATTTGATGATAAATGAAATTATAGAATATAGGGCATACCATAATAGATTTCTTAAGACCCTTTCCTGCTCTGACATTCTGGGTTCCAAGTTCCCTCCAGCTCTGACATTCTGGATTCTAAGACCCCCCCCCCCCAGCTCTGACATTCTGGGTTCTAAGGACTGTCCCTGCTTTGACATTCTAGTTTCTAAGGTCCTTTCCAGCTCTGACATTCTGGATTCCAAGATCCCCCCAGCTCTAACATTCTGGGTTCTAAGGGCTCCTCCCCAGTTCTCATATTCCAGGTTCTAAGGGTTCCCCTAGTTCTCACATTCTGGGTTCTAAGGACTCTCCCTGCTCTGACATTCTAGTTTCTAAGGTTCTTCCCAGGCCTGACATTCTGGATTCCAAGATTCCCCCAGCTCTAACATTCTGGGTTCTAAGGGCTCCTCCCTAGTTCTCACATTCTGGGTTCTAAGATTCCCCCAGCTCTGACATTCTGGGTTCTAAGATCCCTCTCAGCACAGGGTATGACTCTGGTTCATTAATTATCCAGGGATGTTTCAGTCTGCTATTGATGATTCCTGGGCAGGAGCAGCTGGTGGCATCAGGTTCTTGGCAGAGATTTATCACCCTCTTCCCTCTGACCAAACTTTGGCCTCTCCTTACAAACTCCCCTTTCCCTACCGGCCTCAGAGGCTTGGGACCAGGCCCCAAGAGCTGGCATGGTGGTGTCAGAGAGCCATCAGAACAGGATGTTCTCCCAGGGAGGGAGGTATTTCTACTGGAAGTGACACTGGGGGGGGGGGGATTTGCTGTTTCCGGTAACCTGAATCCCTGAGATTGAGTTTTCCCTCTTCCCCTCCCATGCCCAGCCTCCCGCTGAGCCTGCCCATTTCCAATCTGAGGACAGGTGGGCACCAGCCCAGGGTCAAGAAAGGTGGAAGCTAGAATTGCTGGGAGCCCAAGGTGGTATTTCCCAGACAGGAAAAAACATTTGTGGGGCCACAGCTGTGCCTCCTGGGGCTGGGCCACCTATCTTTTTAAAATTAAATGTTTATAAAATCTATTTTCTTCTTTTTGAGGAAAAAAAGGAAACCTTTTATAGCAAATTTGGGTAGTCAAGTAAAACAAATTCCTTCACTTACCTCATCTAGAAGAATGTTATCATTCTCTACCCTGAGGCCATCCTTTCTCTTAGAATGTAGGTGATTGCTCATCTCTCTGTTATTGTGTATTAAGAGGCTTAGATTCCATAGCTTACACAGCCAGCACAGAGAGCTATTTCAGTGGATTGAGAGCCAGACTTAGAGAATCCAGGAGGTCCTGGATTCAAATCTGACCTCAGACATTTCCTAGCTGGGTGACCCTGGACAAGTCCCTTCACCCCCATTGCCTACCCCTGACTGCTCTTCTGCCTTGGAACCAATACACAATATTAATTCTAAGACAGAAGGTATTAAAAAAAAAAGTTAGAATGGGGAAAGTATAAATCATTTAGACCAGCCTCCTTATTTTGTAGACTCAGAGAAGGAAGGTTACTGCTTACAGTCATGCAGCTATTAAGTAGCCAAAGGAAATTTTGAACCATTACTCTTTGACTTTGAATGGCAACATGGTATCATAAATAAAATACTTACTTTGAAGTAAAAAAGACCTGAGTTCAAATTTTGATTCAGACTTTTATTGGCTATATGACCCCAGGCAAGTCATTTAACACTCTGTGCCTCGGTTTCCCCCTCTATAAAATGAAGGGGATTGGATTTAGTGACCCCTACAGGCTCTCTCAGATTAGGTCTATGAATCTTTGATCTTGTGTTTTGCTTAGCCCAAGTCCAGGGATCCTTCTATTGTACCAAGTTGTAAATGGAAAACAGTCAGAGTGCCTGTTCTATCTTTCCTCCTGGGAGAGTTTACTATAGTCTGAAATGTGGGCGCCACTGTGATGCAGTGAGAAAAGTCCTGAATTTGGAGCTAAAGGTTCTGGGTTCAAGTCTCGGGTCTGCTTCTTGTTTTCTATGGCGGTATGGGCAAATCACCTTTGTCTTTTGGGCTTTTGCGTCCCATTGCATCAAATAAGGGACAGTCGTATTAGAAGGCCTCTAAAGACACCTTCTAGGTCTTAAAATAAATCTGCGCTCCTATGCTCAGTCAAGGCTTCCTGGGGCAGATAAGGATTTAAAGTTGAGCTTTGAATCAGGATCCAGGAGAATGGAGCAAGGACTAGGTTGAGCAGAATGGGAGTAAGTGAATTGGGTTCAAGCAAATCTGACTAAAGCACAGAACAAGTTCTAGAATACTGGAAAAAGGACTAATATTAATAAATACAGCAATTCCTATTTGCTTGTTTCTATTAGGCAGCAATGTTCAGCTCAAATAAAGATGGGTCCCTGCTGGCAGTATATTGACTTAGAAAACCACAAATTCACATTATCTATGTCAAGTTCTATTTTTATTTATTTTTATTAAATAAGTCCTTGTGATGATTCTGCTATGAGTTTGATACCTCTGTTTAAGCAATCTTTGGGTAGGAGTGTGGTGGAAGGAGATACTGCAATATGGAGGAATGATGTTGGAATTGGGAAGACCTGGGAAAAAATTAGTAAAATGCTTTCTAACTATTACCCTGGGCAAGTCATCTGACCCCTCTGAGTTTCAAAATATAGCCCTTGTTTCTGCCTTGTGGTGCTCAACTAAGGTATTATATACATATATACTACATTACAAATGTTATGTATAAGATGTATTACAAATGTCATATATAATGTTAAAAATGTTATATATAATGTGTGTTACGAATGTTATATATAATGTTACGAATGTTATATATGTGTGTTACGAATGTTATATATGTGTGTTACAAATGTTATATATAATGCACGTTACAAATGTTATATGTAACATGTGTTACAAATGCTATATAATGCGTTACAAAGGTTACATTATCACATGTTAAAACTGTTACATATAACATGTGTTACACACGTCGCATATAAGATGTGTTACATATGTTACATATAATAGGTGTTACATATAACATGTATTACATATAACATGTGTTATAAATGTTACATATAATATGTGTTACATATGATATGTGTTACATATAATATGTGTTACAAATGTTATGTGTGTGTTACAAATGTTATATATAATATTACAAATATTATATATAATGTGTTATGAATGTTATATATAATATATGTGTTACAAATGTTATATATAAAATGTATATATAATGAATGTACTACAAATGTTATATGTATGTATATTCTCTATAAAGGTCTTCACACAATTGATAGGCTATGCAAATGGGCCCTGTTAGTGTTCTTGCTAAGGACACTTTCAATGATCTCCATTTGACTGCACTGATTCCGTGAAGGTAACCTTTTCTCGGGGAGCCCAAAGCCCAGAATCTCTCTCCTCCCTTGAGCTCTTGCCAAGGCCATGTCAGACAGGAATGGAAGACCAAACTGTCAGTCTTTGCCAGGAAGGGGAGTCCCTTACAAATGGGCTTTATATTACAGAAAATCAAGTCAAATGAAATCTATATGAAGGGCCTACCTTGTGCTAAGTGCTGTGGCTTCAAAGAGAGGCAAAGACAGTCCTTGCCTCAAGGAGCTCCCAGTCTAATGGGGGAGACAACATGTAAACTGCGGGGTACATGCATAGTATATTCAGGATAGATTGGAGATAACCAGCAAAGGAAGACGCTTGCCTTTATGGGAACCAGGAAAGGCTTGCTGCGTGAGGAGATTTTAGGTGGAACGTGAAGGAACCTAGAGAGGCCGATGAGGAGGAAAAAGTATTCAAGGTATGAGGGATGGTCAGAGAAAGTGCCCAGAGCTGAGAGATGGAGTGTTTGGGGTTCAAAGGAACATTGGGGAGCCTGCTGTCATGAGATCAATGAATCCTGGGTAGGTGAAGAAACTAGTGTTTTACATTTCATTTGAGCCTCAAAACACATTATCTTCATTGCATGGGGGGACTTCATGATCATTAAAGCTCTGAGGTCCAATAATCTGACCCAGGCACACAGCCAGAATTTGTTCAGAACCATGATTTGAACTCAGGTCCTTTAGAATACTCCTTCCTCCTGGAAAACTTTGAAGAACGTCCTTGAGGTCAAAGACAGGGAAACCCTTTGATCACAATCTCCCCTCCCTTCCTCTGCTTATTGGCCTTCATGGCAGCTATTTTGGGCAGTGCAGGGCATGGCTCCTTTGGTTATTTTGAGGATGCCCAGCGTAGATCTGTTTTAGCTGGAGAGACTGTCACCCAGGACCCCGCCGCACCCTCCTCTTCTCTCTGTCATGTTCAAACCTCTGGGGTGCAGGGAACTGGGTGAAGAGTGAGCTGATTGGAAGAGGGGACCACTGCCAGCCACGCCGTTCTAAGAGCTCTTAGTCCTACAGCCTGGTTTGGCACCAGATGGAGTGGGGTAACTCTGCCAGGCCCCCTTATACCCCCATAAGGGCCTGTCAGGGAGAGGCCCTCATCCTAACTGGCCAGCTCTGGACCTGTGATGCCTTGGACAGCTGGGAGAAAAATAGCTTGGTGAGAAAATAGGCCCAACAGACTTCCTCTCCTTCAAACCTATTGATCGTAGCCACTCAAGTTGGAGTCCCTAAAATAGTAGAGTTGGAAGAGAACAGAGAATGTATAATGTAAGAAGGCCTTAGAACAGAGAATGTCAGAACTGGAAAGGCTCTTAGAACACAAAATATCAAAGCAGAGAGGGCCTTCAATCATAGTGTCAGAGAAGGGAGAAGCCTTAGAGCATCGAGCTTTAGAGCATAGGATGCCAAAGCTAGAAAGAACTCTTCCCTTTATTTCAAGGGTGAGGGAATGCAACCTCAGAGAGGGAAAATGATTTGCTCAGGGTTATCCAATGACTTGGCATTGGGACTTGGACTAGAACACAGTCCACTTAACTCCAAACAGGGCCTTCCCCACTACTCAGATTCTTAAAAATGCTTCCAACCCTGTGCTCTAGGTTCTGTTCAGAAACACACACACACACACACAAGAAAAGATAATTCTAAACAATCTGGGATTAAGTAAGTTGTATTTTTATTTTTAAATAAATTTTTAATTTTTTAACATTTTTAAACATTCCCCAGTTCTGTTTTATTTTGGTTCCATAGCCCTAAGGAGTTTGAGTTTGCAATCCTTTGATATCTCTGGTCTGGGTTATTTTGAGGAGAAGGAAGGTGAACTTGGCCCTGATGAGCAATTATAGTTTGCACAGGAAGATAGAGAAGAGAGCTTTCTGGAATAGGGTGCCCAGAAATGGACACTCTCCAGTCCATTCCCCTGCCCTTTACAACAGTAAATTATGTGGCTTTAGGGAAGTTGGCATTGAGAGCAAGTCTATATGACCTTACACAAGTCACTTGCCATCCATGGACCCCAAGTTCTGCATCTATAATACTAGGAGCTAAAATTAGCTGGTTTCTAAGGCCAGTTGGAATATTATATGTTCTGGTGTTTTATTTCCTAAACAACCCTTCTAGCTCTGAAGTTCCGTAGTCTAAAAACCTTTTAGCTCTAATGTTCTCCATTCTAAGGCCTTTCTAAACCCTGACATTCTGTTTTAAGGCCCTCCCAATTCCAATATCCTCTGTTCTAAGGTCTCTTTTTAGCTCTGACATTCTGTGATTCAAGGCTGTTCCAGCTCTGATATTCTCTGTTTTAAGGGTCCTTCCAGTTCTAACAGTCTGTTAAGGACCCTCCAAGCTCTAACACTCCATGTTCTATGGGTCCTCCCAACTCTGATTCCATGATAACCACATTAGCACTCTGTCTGCTCTAGGTGACACTCCATCCTTTGCAGAATAAGGTCCTCCCCATCCCTAGATTGCTTTCCCTCCTCATTTACTCCTTGGAATCCAGAATTTCCTCAGCTGCCACCTTCTATATGAGGCCATAACTTATCCCTCCCTAGAAAATCCCCCTATTGCAGTATCTGTCCATCTGTCAGTCTATCAATAAATCTGTCTATTTATCTGTCTGTCTATCTACTTATCTAAGTGTCTACCTATCTACCTACTTATCTGTCTGTCCATCCATCCATCCATCCATCCATCCATCCATCCATCCATCCATCCATCCATCTATCTATCTATCTATCTGTCTGTCTGTCTGTCTGTCTGTCTATCTGTCCATCCATCTATCTATTTACCTACTTATCTATCTATCCACATATCTGTTTGTCCATCCATCCATCCATCTACTTATCTATCCACCTATCTGTCTGTCTCTCTGTCACCTATCTGTCTACCTATCTATATCTATTTATCTATCATTTCTATCCATCCACCCATCTATCTGTCCTTCTGTCCATCTATCTACCTACTTATCTATCTTTCTTTCCTTCTGTCTCTCTGTCTACTTATCTTTCTATCTGTCTGCCTTTCCTTTTATCCGTCTGTCTCTGTATCTGTACAGGATCTCTCCCTTGATAAAAAGTATGCTTCTTAAGGGCAGGGACTGGTTTGTTTTTTGTCCTTTTATCTCCATCCCCTAGCCCTGGGCCTGGTGTGTAATGGGTGTGTGGTATAGGTTCATTGATTGATTGATCGACCTCCTTCTGAGCCTGATACTCTATGCCCCTGGGTCCTTCCTGACTCCCACATTCTCTGTTGTAAGGCTCCTTCCTTTATTTGCCATCTTAGGATTCTCAGATTCCATGGCTGGTTTGAGTGTGTCTAGCAGCAGACCTCACTGAGCAGAGGTGGGGCAAGGCCGTGCCAGTCTCAGGGTAGTGTTGGCCAGATGCCCAGGCTAAGGTGACTGCTAAAGTCAGGGGAACCCAGTAAGTAGCAGCCGGTCATTCCAGGGCAATGGGTGTACCAGAAGGGAGAAGGATCCTGCCTCCTGGCCAGGACCACAGTTACCTGATCTAAACTATAGCCTAGGCAAGGGGCGTTAGACCCGGGAGGTAGGGCTGGGGTGGTGGGGGGGGGCTGGTGTCTGGTGGAGTTTGGGGAGGATATGGGATAAATCCTCATCAGTTCAGGTAGCAACAATGCCAGGAAGTCCGTGGGGGGGCCAAGGCTGCCTGTTCCCCAGGGGACCAGTCCTTGCCAGTTCTTAAAATACCCTCCCAACCCCAGGTTCCCCAGAATAGCCTTCATTGTCCTGGCCTGCAGCTGCAAGAGTGGGGATCCTGGGAGGGGCTGGCCCCTGCGCAGGAGTAGGGGATTGCCCTGGAGTGGAAGGGTGGGGGAGAGACTTAGGAGCTGGCCCCAGACATTCCTTTCTGGGTCTTAAGAGAAGCCAACCTTTTGTTAAGGTTGTTCCAAGAGCGCCCAGCTCTACAATAAAGGAAATAGTCAGGAGTTTAGGGTTTCCTGGGAAGGTAGGTTTAGGGGGGGAATAATGGATGGGGAGGCTCTAGAAAAGGGGTTCCTAACCTGGAGATATACATATCCTTAGACTGTACACCAGACTTGTCAAGGGGTTATTGGCAATATTGAGTAAAGGACTACATTCTATTGAAATGAATCTTTTTATTTTATTTCTTGTGTGTTCTAGAAATGATTCCCTTTCCTCCTGGATAGCAGGGTATATAGACAGGAAGGTTTGCTGAAAACCAAGGAGTTCAGGGATTTTAAAAGATCTGGAAACCCCATTTATTCCCCCCCCCAACATGGTTCTTTTTGAAAGTAAATAATCTTATAAAACGAAATCCCCAAAACATAAACCCAAATAAACAAGGGATAAATCATCTGCATTCTGACTCCAGCAGTTCTTGCTCTGGAGGTGGCAGCATCCTTTGTCCCAAGGCCCTCCCAATTGTCCTGGATTATGGTATTGCCCCAAACCCAGATTTATCATGGAGAAATTGGTCCTGAGATGGGGGGGGGGGGAGGGAAAGTGATCTTTGGAAAGTCTGGCTGGCTTTGGAATATGCAGGAGGCTGGGTAGAGCCAGCTGTGGAATCTGGTGTCCAGAACAGGGCTCTGGACCACTCTGGGGCCACGTGTGAGGTGGGCTCCTGGCCCCGAGCCCCAAGGGAGAGGGGCTCTTCTGGGATGCTGATCTCTGTCCCTCCTGGCTCTTTGGGGTAGTGGAGGCCTTCCATTTGGCTTATATGGGAAAGGAAGAGTCCAGGAGGGAGGATGGGAAGAACCAGACCTCTGTGATCCAACGTGACAGACGGCAGGCAGTGGAGGCCCAGGGACACAGACGGGCGTGTGTTGGGAGGTGAAGGTGCCTCTGTGTGAGTGTGAATGTACCCTGTCCTCAGGTCAGCCCATGGGCGGGCCCTGGCGCCCAGGCCAGGACCATTTTCCCTTCCCTGGGAGGCTATTTTTGGTTTCTGGGCTGTTTCTTTTTACATCCTGCTGCTGGGGGAGGGGCAAAGGGAAAGGTGCTTGTAGAAGCCCTTCAGTTGTAGACAGCCAGGGCTGGGGGCTGAGATACTTCACAGCAAGGAACTTAGAGCTGTGCAGAGACAAACCCTAGACAGTATTTGAATGAATGAATGAATGAATGAATGAATGAATAAATATCCCCTTTCCCAGGAAGGGGGAGTCTTGGTATATTGTAAGAAAAAGAACAAGGACTTTAGAGTTGGGCTTAGCTGTCTGTGACTTTGAGCAGGTCAGTCTTGGACTTCCCTCATGTATTGAAGGACAGACAGGATTATATGAGACCTTGAGTCTTGGGTTCCTCCCATCTCCGACAGTCTCTGTTCTAAGGTCTCTCCCAGCTCTGACATTCTCTGTTCTAAGGTCTCTCCCAGCTCTGACATTCTCTGTTCTAAGGTCTCTCCCAGCTCTGACATCCTCTGTTCTAAGGTCTCTCCCAGCTCTGACATCCTCTGTTCTAAGGTCTCTCCCAGCTCTGACATCCTCTGTTCTAAGGTCTCTCCCAGCTCTCACATTCTCTGTTCTAAGGTCTCTCCCAGCTCTGACATTCTGTGTTCTAAGGTCTCTCCCAGCTCTGACATTCTCTGTTCTAAGGTCTCTCCCAGCTCTGACATTCTGTGTTCTAAGGTCTCTCCTAGCTCTGACATTCTGTGTTCTAAGGTCTCTCCCAGCTCTGACATTCTGTGTTCTAAGGTCTCTCCCAGATCTGACATTCTCTGTTCTAAGCTCTCTCCCAGCTCTGACATTCTCTGTTCTAAGCTCTCTCCCAGCTCTGACATTCTCTGTTCTAAGCTCTCTCCCAGCTCTGACATTCTCTGTTCTAAAAGTCTCTCCCAGCTCTGACACTCTCTGTTCTAAGCACTCTCCCAGCTCTGACATTCTCTGTTCTAAGGACTCTCCCAGCTCTGACATTCTCTGTTCTAAGGGCTCTCCCAGCTCTGACATTCTCTGTTCTAAAAGTCTCTCCCAGCTCCGACATTCTCTGTTCTAAGCTCCCTCCCAGCTCTGACATTCTCTGTTCTAAGGTCTCTCCCAGCTCTGACATTCTCTGTTCTAAGGTCTCTCCCAGCTCTGACATTCTCTGTTCTAAAGCCCCTTGCAGCTCTGACATTCTGGGTTCTAAGGGCTCTCCTGGCTCTGATGTTATATTATCCCTAGGACTTGCCCTAGTCCTTGGCACTAGAATCAACCAGGCCAGCAGACCTGGCAGGGCAGGGCATTCCTGCCAAAACATCTTCATTGGCCATCCCCAGGGAGCCTCTCCTTCACCAAACATTGTCCTCTGACTGCCGCCAGGCCAGTGAGCCTTCTGTAGCCTCTCGTGTCTGCCACCTGCCAGCAGCCTGGAGACCTGTGCTCTTAGTTTAGTGTATTCCCTGGGGTGGGCAAAGCTGCCAGGTAGCGCTGGGCTTATCTGCCCTGGCACAATGGCAATGCTAGGCCACGTGGCATCAACCCCTTGACAGGGTCCCATTGGCTCTCACCCGAGCTTCCGGGAAAGACAAGTAATCTGGGCTTTCCCCATTGTACCACACTGCCCAGGTGCCCACAGTATCCCAGGAAGTTAGCAGCAGAGCTTTGCGGAAGATCCAGGTCTTTTGTCTGCTAACCCAGCCCATTGTGGCCTGGGAGCAGATTAAACACTGGCAAATCCCACAAATGCAAGTCTCCCCAGTAGTTAAGTGATTTTCAAACATTTTGGTCTTTGGACCCCCAAAATTATTGGGGATCTCTCTAAGAGCTTTGGTTTAATGTGGGTTTTGTCTACTGATATTTACCATATTAGAAATTAAAATATCTTAAAATTGTTAGGAAAATAATTTTGACTCCTAGACCCTCTCCTCCCCCACCCCCCTCTAGAAGGGGCTTGGAGATTCCCAGGGGTCCCTTGGCCACACTTTGAGTCCAGTGTACTCTCCATTGCAACCAGAAGCACCCTTGTAACTGCTTCTCAAAACCTGAGTTTTTTCATCTATGAAATGGGCATATTTGCATACCTACCATTAATGGTGAGGCAGGAGCACTTAGAGCCTTGTGAGTTTAGGGATCAGCCCCAGTCTTCCCCAAAGTGCCCCAACCCTTACCTAGGCCTCCTCTCCTCAGGTACTCTTTATCTGTGGCCAGCCCTACTCCTTAACCTAATTCCTTGACCCAAGTTGGCAAAGAGCCCCTTCCAGGAGGCCTGGCCAACCAATAGCTCTGGAGGTACTGGGCATGGCCTTGGGATTTGCCTTCCACCTTGGGGGCTGGGCTGTGGGAAGATGGCCCTGTGCCACTCTGGCACGGGAAGCCACCAGCCTGCCAGCTTTCAGCAGTCACCTCCTTTCCAGCCTGGACTCCCCTCCAGGGCAGCCGGGTGGATTAAAGGCCTTTCATGCCTCCAGCTACTCCCTTTGTAGTTGCCCTGCCCCTCCCCTAGACAGTTTGCACAACAAAGTGCTGCCCTGACAGATTCCTGCCCCTTTGGCTGTCTGTTGCCCTCAGGCACCAGAGGAGCACCCTGAGCACTGTCACCTGTGAGTAGCCCAGAGCCTGAGCTTGAACCAGGCTGAAGATGATACAGACTGAGGCTGAATGGTGGATTAGGAAAGACCTGGGAGAGTGGTAGTAGTCTGGGTGTGGAGTTGAGGGAAGCTGGGCATGGAGGAGTAACAGACTTAGAAAGGACCTTAAGACAGAATGTGAAAGCTGGGAGAGACCTTAGAACAGAGAATGTCAGAGCTGGGAGAGAGCTTAGAACAGAGAATGTCAGAGCTGGGAGAGACCTTAGAACAGAGAATGTCAGAGCTGGGAGGGAGCTTAGAACAGAGAATGTCAGAACTGGGAGAGTTCTTAGAACAGAGAATGTCAGAGCTGGGAGAGAAGCTTAGAACAGAGAATGTCAGAGCTGGGAGAGACCTTAGAACAGAGAATGTCAGAGCTGGGAGAGACCTTAGAACAGAGAATGTCAGAGCTGGGAGAGACCTTAGAACAGAGAATGTCAGAGCTGGGAGAGACCTTAGAACAGAGAATGTCAGAACTGGGAGAGACCTTAGAACAGGGAATGTCAGAACTTGGAGAGATCTTAGAACAGAGAATGTCAGAGCTGGGAGAGACCTTAGAACAGAGAATGTCAGAGCTGGGAGAGAAGCTTAGAACAGAGAATGTCAGAGCTGGGAGAGACCTTAGAACAGAGAATGTCATTGCTGGGAGAGTTCTTAGAACAGGGAATGTCAGAACTTGGAGAGATCTTAGAACAGAGAATGTCAGAGCTGGGAGAGTCCTTAGAGCACAGAATGTCAGAGCTGGGAGAGTCCTTAGAGCACAGAATGTCAGAGCTGGGAGAGACCTTAGAACAGAGAATGTCAGAGCTGGGAGAGTCCTTAGAGCACAGAATGTCAGAGCTGGGAGAGTCCTTAGAGCACAGAATGTCAGAGCTGGGAGAGACCTTAGAACAGAGAATGTCAGAGCTGGGAGAGACCTTAGAACAGAGAATGTCATTGCTGGGAGAGTTCTTAGAACAGGGAATGTCAGAACTTGGAGAGATCTTAGAACAGAGAATGTCAGAGCTGGGAGAGTCCTTAGAGCACAGAATGTCAGAGCTGGGAGAGTCCTTAGAACAGAGAATGTCAGAGCTGGGAGAGAAGCTTAGAACAGAGAATGTCAGAGCTAGGAGAGAAGCTTAGAACAGAGAATGTCATTGCTGGGAGAGTTCTTAGAACAGAGAATGTCAGAGCTGGGAGAGATCTTAGAACACAGAATGTCAGAGCTGGGAGAGTCCTTAGAGCACAGAATGTCAGAGCTGGGAGAGACCTTAGAACAGAGAATGTCAGAGCTGGGAGAGAGCTTAGAACCTCGAATATCACAGCTTAGAGGACCCTTAGAACACTGAAACTGTCAGAACTTGGAAGTGCCTTAGAACATAAAATATGAGAGTTGGGGGAGCCCTTAGTACACAGAGAGTGTCAGAGCTAGAGGAACCTCAGAGACTCATGGTCCCATGCAGTCCTGCCCTTCAAGAATAGAGTATCAGAACTAGAATGCCCCTAGAACAGAGGATATCAGAGCTGGGAATAGTCAGAAGTTGAGGGCAAAGAGCCCTGGTTTTGGAATCGGAGTGCCTGGGATTTATTCTAATAGCGATGCTCCCTGGATGCCCTTCATAAGTCACTTTCCATCTCCCAAATTCAGTTTCTCAATGAGTAAGATAAGGAACTGAACTAGATTACGTTAAAGGTTCTTTATTCCAACTTTCAAAGCCATGGTCCTGTGATCTTCAAATATAGAAGGTCGGGGCTCTCTGTTCTCCCTGCTCAGGACCATTGGAAGGTGCTGAGTCCATGCTAAGGCTCGTCTCCTGGGAAGGGCGATGGGGGGAGTCCGAGACGGAGTCTACGATTGGAGGGGCCAAGAGTCAGCCTGCTGGGGCTGACCCCTCCCCTCCAGGCATCCTGCCACCTTTCCCTAGCTCTTGCTTCTGGAATTCCAAAGGATGAGCTCATTCGGACCCAGATGCTGGGAACAGGCTCTGACCCTTAGGGCTGTGGGCAGCTGGGCCTTCTTGGCCCATGTGTGAGCCGTGTCTGTTGTGAGGAGGGATGGGGGACAGAACTGGTCTCTGGGAGCTGGTGGTGATGAAGACCTTTGGCTACTGGAGAGGCTGTGTGCAGGCTTCCCAAGGCATTTGAGGAATGTCTCCCTGCCAGGGGGTGGGGGTGAACCAAAGCCCGGAGGCTGGGTAGCCACCAGGATGGATGACTCTAGCTTTGGACGAGTGCCCCAGCCCAGCCTTGGAGCGCCCCAGGAGCGGAGCTCCCCCTTCAGCGCCTTCCCCAGGGCGATGACTGGCCTTCAGAGCCGTGACCTCATTCCTGAAGCCCCACCATGAAAGCCGAACCCATTTCTGTGTACTTTATACCTTATAAAGCGCTTTTCTCACGCCGTCTGGGGGATGTTGTCAGTACAAGACTGCCTTTGTGGAAAAGGAGATGGAAGGTTAGAATGAATGCGTGACTTTCCCAGGGATGCAGAATCTTCCATCAGAGCCGAGTTTACATCCAGGTCTCCTGGAGCAGTGGATTTGAGTCAGCGGGCTCATCTCTCAATTTTCCTTTCTTCGTCTGTAAAATGGACTCAGTGACTTCCCCTGACCCTTCCAGCTCTGAATCTGTAATCCTGGGCTCTTTCCACCTCCTCACACCTAACAACTTCCTCTGGCCCAGCAAGTGTCTGATCAAAGGTCTCGAGGGCTCTTGCCAAGTACCTGAATTGGGCACAACGCCCCACGGTGGCCAGGGTAGCCTGGGCCAATGAATAGGGGCAGAGTAGGGTGAAAAGATCATTTGGCTCAGCAGTCAAAAGACTTGATGCTTCAGGAAGAGGTTCTGGGTCCAAATTCTTTTTTATTTATTTATCTTTAAATTAAACCGTGTGACCCTAGGCAAGTCACTTTTCTTTTCCTCAGCCTCAACTTTTCTTCCTCTGTCGATAAAGGGATTTAATGAGATTCTGTCTAAACTCCTTGTCCCGTCTCTCTACATCCTGTGATCCCTTTGGGGAAGGGAGTGTAGGGGGAGAGGCTAATCCTGGATCTGCTGCCTTCCTTCCCCCCTCCCCTGTCCAGGTGTCCAGACTCCCTGCTTCTCCGGCACCATTAAAACGAAGGGGAAGTCGGAGTCGCTGGCCTGGCCTCACATGAATGTTGTTGGCAGGATGTCCGTTCATGCTTGTTCCCAACGCTTGGGTTGAGTCAGACACCCCATTGCTCCCCAAGGAGCCCAAAGAATCCCCTCCTCCCGCCCTCCCCCCTTCCTCCTTCCTGGTTTTCCCCAGCTCCCGGCAGCTGCCTGGCCCCCCCAAGGTCCCCCATCACTGCTCCCTCTCCTCCCAGCTGCCCAGAGAGCCGGCTGACCAAGCCGTCGTTTCTAAGTAGTGCGTTCCTTTGGGAGGAAGCAGACCCCATTACTAGCTGGAGACAGAGACTGGGAGTCAGGAAGCCTGGGTTCTATTTCTGCCTCTGACCTTGGAGCCGGTTCCCAGCCTTCCTGGACCCCACCCATAGGCCTAGAACTTTGCTCTATGGGCCCAGGCTGAGCTGAGGGAGGCCCTGGGCTGGCCCTGGGGATCAGACTCGGTGATCTCCAAGTCCTGTCCAGCTCTAAATCTCAGGGTCCCGTGGCTTACTTTATGTAACTGTGGACTCAAACTCTTATGGAGGCATCTGCAGTGGTTTGGTAAAATGAGCCTTTGATGCAGGGCCAAGAAACCTGGATTCTAATCCTTCCTCAAGTCCATTCAGTGTGTGACTTTGGACAAATCACTTTCCTTCTTAGCTTCAACATTTTTTACTTTTTAAACCCTCACCTTCTGTCTCAGAATTGGTGCTAACTGTTAGCAGAAGGGCTGGGCAATGGAAGTTAAGTGACTTGCCCAGGGTCATACAACGAGGAAGTATCTGAGATCCTATTTGAACCCAGGACCCCTCATCTCTAGGCTTGACACTCAATCCACTGAGCCATCTAGCTGACCCTAGTTTAAACATATGTAAAATGAGAGACCTGCCAGTCCAAACCTTGGTGGTATCTAAGGTTTCTTCTAGCTCTGACATTCTGTATTCTCCCTTTCAGCTCTAAAATTCCATATTCCAAGCCCTCCCCAGATCTGTCATTCTATGTTCTAAGGGCTCCCCAGGTCCTGACATTCTGGGTTCTAATATCCCTCTAGCTTTGACATTCCCTGTTCTAAGGGTCTCCTAGCCCTGGTATTCTTGGTTCTAAGATCCCTCCAGCTCTAGTCTTTTTTTCTAAGGGCCTCCTAGTCCTGACATTCTGGGTTCTAAGAACAACCCAGCTTTGACATTCTGAATTCTCATATCCCTCTAGTTTTGACATTCCCTGTTCTAAGGGTCTCCTAACCCTGATATTATGAGTCCCAGCTCTGGCATTCTGGGTCATAAGATCCCTCCAGCTTTGGCATTCCCTGTTTTAAAGGTCTCCTTATCCTGACATTCTGGGTGCTAAGATACCTCCACTCTGATGTTCTGAATTCTAAGATCCCCCAGCTCTATTCTCTTTTCTAAGGAGGGGGTTCTCCTAGCCCTGACCTTTTGGGTTCTAAGATACCTCCAGCTTTGGCATTCCCTGTTCTAAAGGTCTCCTGGTCCTGACATTCTGGGTGCTAAGATACCTCCACTCTGATGTTCTGAATTCTAAGATCCCCCAGCTCTATTCTCTTTTCTAAGGAGGGGGTTCTCCTAGCCCTGACCTTTTGGGTTCTAAGATACCTCCAGCTTTGGCATTCCCTGTTCTAAAGGTCTCCTGGTCCTGACATTCTGGGTGCTAAGATACCTCCACTCTGATGTTCTGAGTTCTAAGATCCCCCAGCTCTATTCTCTTTTCTAAGGAGGGGGCTCTCCTAGCCCTGACATTCTGGGTTCTAAGACCATCCCAGCTCTGACCTTCCCTTTTCCAAGACCCCCTCCCCCAGCTCTGACACTCTGGGTTCTAAGCCTCTTCCATCTGATGACCACTATGTTGAAGATAATCTGCATCACTGCCGGGCAGCTAGGTGTCTCTTGAAGCTAGAAAGTCTAGATGTGGCCTCCGACACTGTGTTACTCTGGACGTGTCAATTAACCTGCTTCAATTCCCTCCTCTGTAAACTGGGGATAATCACCATACCTGGCTCCCAGGACTGCGGTAATGATCAAACAAGATCGTGTTGGTAAAGGGCTTTATGAAGCTCTAAATGGGAAATGTTCATAGTATTGGTGCAATGACCTTCTCAGTCCCATCCTGAAAGATTTAGGAAATCCTGGTCGGCTCCTCACCGTTTCCTCCTCCTCTGGCCTCTTTCTCTTTCTCTTTCTCTTTCTCTTTGCTGTCTTGGTTCCTTCTGGCCCCACCTTAGAGCTTCAGATTCCATTTTTCCTCCACCCTCCTCACCCCCAGATGTGCAATCCAGCTGCTTCATTCTTTTGATCTTTAGCTCTTGAGGTCTTTGGCCAGCTCTCCACGATGGCCTATTTGTCTCCTGGATCCCAGCCTCCCCTGAGCTGACCCTGGATGGGGGGCGGGGGCATTGGCCTCCCTCCCCACCCCCCCCACCCCCGCTCCCCTCATCGCTTTCTCCCCATGTCGACCCTTGAAGCCTCTGCTTGAAGCCTCCCTCCCTCCCTGTCCCCGCAAGCCTCCCAGATGTGTGTACTTCACTGTGCTCCAAGTTGAATCTCACTTTGCTATTTCCTGTCTTGTCCCCATCCTCTCCTGGTCCCCCAGTCCAGTCCAAGTTGGGCATCGAGCCAGGCCTCGGCAAAGAGTAACTGGGGGATTTCCTCACCTGGGACAGAGCCCGAGAATTGTGTGTGCCCAGAGATGCCTCGCCAGGCCTATGTGGGGCAGAAATAGCCACACTGGCGAGAAACTCTCCCCACTTCAAAATCAGTCCGCAGGCTCTTGGAGTTCCAATTTGTCTTTGGGCGGCCAGAGCCATCTCTGGCCAGGCCAGGGTCCATCCATCCTCCTACCTGTGCCTCTCTCCTCCCCTAAGACAAGGGCCCTCTCTTCTCCAGAAACTCCATGGTGGGGCCCAGCCAGGGTCTGGGCACCAAGATAGGCCTCCTTCCTTCATCTTGGAGCCGCGGTGCCACATCTGGCCCCCGATTGACTCATCCAGCAGCTGGCCTGCTCCCCCTCCCTTCTGAACTTGGGGGTGTTGGGGGGTGCACAGATGCTGTTGTCAGTGTTTCTGTGAATTTTCAACCTAATTCACTTAAGTGTCTGGAATGCGTTTCCCTTGGGCTGTAGATTTGGATGTACAACGGTAACAACCAAAAAACAACCAAAAAAAAAAAGCAAGACAGATCAGCTCTTGTGATGTAGTCCACAGCTGGGAAGCATTCTTGTCTCCCCTCTACTTTCCCTCCCCAACTCCAAGCCCATATCCTTTTCCTCCTGTCCCTTCTGCCTTGGAGTGGCCAGAGGATGCCACAGAGTGCTGGGCCTGGACTCCAAAAAACCCAAGTTCTAACACCGCCTCCCACATGGACTAGCTGGGTGACCCTGGGTGGATCACTTAACCGCTGCCTCAGTTTCCTCATCTGTAATATGGAGGAAATGATAGCACTTCCCTTTCAGGGCTGTGGTGAAGATCCAGTGAGATGATAATTGTAAAGCCCTTATCTGTTCTTTTATTTTTATTTATTATTTTTTAAATTCTTTTTATTATCTTTATTATTGTTCTAACCTGCCCTGCCTCTCCATCCTTACCTTTGCTGCCAAGTGGGCCCAGGAAAAAAAATGGAGGTAGAGATAGTCTTATTTCTTCTGATCCTGCTACCTGATTTCTTTCAGGATCCTAAGCAAGATGCTTCTGGGGCTGGAAGGGTCAGGAATAAACTTATTTCAGCGGCATAAATGGGGAAACCAAGGCAGGAATGGGGAACAAAGGGCCTAGGAATCAGACAATCTGGGTTTGAGCCCTGTTACTTCTTATTCAAGTCAGCTAAGATTTATTCTACACTTAATATTGTACAAAGTCTTTGGGGAAAGTTCCAGAATCTCTCTAAAAGTGAGTTTAGTTATCTGTAAAATGGGAGCAATATTGGATGTCCTGACATCCTTATTCAGGGGCTGTAGTGAGATTTGGGGATGGTATTCACTTGTGTTTGACTCTTCCTGAGCCCTTTTGGGGTCTTCTTGGCAGAAATATTGGACTGATTTTCCACTTCCTTCTCCAGCTCATTTTACAGATGAGAAAACTGAGGCAAATAGGCTTAAGTGACTTGCTATGGGTGACACAGTTAGGATCTAAGGCAGGATTTCAACTCTTACCTCAATTTTTTAAAACTTTTGCCTTCTGTATTAGGATCAATTTCTAAAAAATACAAAAAAGAAATATTAGGCAATTGGGATTAAGTGACTTGCCCAAAGTCATACAGCTAGGAAGTGGCTGAAACCAGATTGAGCACAGGTTCTACCAACTACAAGCCTGACTCTATCCACTATACTACCTAGCTGCTCCATTGAACTCAGACATTTTTTTTAACCCTTACCTTTCTTCTTAAAATCAATACTAAGTATTGGTTCCAAGGCAGAAGTGTGGTAAGTGCTAGGCAATGGGGGTTAAATTACACTGGAAGTGTTTGAGGCTAGATTTGAACCCAGAGACCTCCTCTTTCTTTCTTTGTCTCTCTCTCTCTCTCTTTGTCTCTCTCTCTCACTTTCTCTCTCTGTCTTTCTTTGTCTTTTCTTTCTTTTTCTATTTCTTCCTCTCTCTATTTCTTCCTTCCTTCCTTCCTTCCTTCCTTCCTTCCTTCCTTCCTTCCTTCCTTCCTTCCTTCCTTCCTTCCTTTCCATTACCTTCTTGTTTTAGAATCAATACTTAGTACCAGTTCTAAGATAGAAGAGCAGTAAAGGTCACAGGGTAAGAAAGACCCAGGGTCACAGAGTTAGGAAGTGTCTGAGGCCAGATTTGAACCTATGTCTTCTTGACTCTAGCTGCCCACTCAACCTTCTTCTTTTTTAAAAATATTTTTATTTTTATTTTTTACCTATTACATGCAATATCAAATTTCCACACATGTTTTCCTAATTTATATGATTGAATTTACCTACCTCCCTCCCTCCCTTCCATTCCCCCTCCTGTGCTGGCAGGCAATTCAATCTGGTCAACCCCCTTCTTTTAAAAAGAGGGGAAAGCAATGAAAAAGGGTATTGTCTCCAGAGTCAGAGAGCCTGGGTTCAACTTTGTCTTTGATGCCTCTCCTTGTAAGACTGCAGAAAAGCTACTTAACTTCATTTGGCCTCAGTTTCCTAATTTGTAAAATGAGAGTTAGACTGAATAAGTGGCCAATAGAGAAAAATCCCTTCCGGCTCTAGGTCTGTAATCTTAATTCCCATTTACTTTTTCTACCAAAAAAAAAAAAAAAGGAAAGTCAGACAGAGCTGGGATTTGTGCTCAGGTTCCTCCTTGCTAAAGCCCACGCTTCCTCACCTCATAATAAGGGGCTTGAAGCCAAGTCAATGTATACGCTTCTAGACGGTGATTTCAGGGTGAGCGTGGGCCCAGGGCAGGACAGTGAACACTTATGTTGGAAAATATGTTTGGAGATCCAGGGGGGAAAGAGACTGTAGGCTTGGAGACAATTCAGAAACCTCACCCCCTGCCTGATGAATACTTTCTTCCAGAAGAGAGTTGGAAGGAAATGCATGTGGCAAGAACTGAAAGACATGAGAAAAAAAATGCCGTTAACTTCATTTTAACCAATTGGAAATGCCCAGATGGAGTAGTCATTTCTGAATCATCTCTCGGGATGTAGTCAGTCTCGGTCTGTATAGTAAGATCATCCGCAGGTTAGAGCAAAAGTCAGACCAAACCAAACAGCCAATCACGACCAATCTTGTGAAACAGATGGGATGAAAGTGACACTGTTTCCTTGACAACATTTCTCTCTAGGCCAGGATAGTCTACCAAGCTGGGGGTTCTGATAGATGGGAAATGGGAAAAAGTAAAGACCTTCAACTTTGTTCCTGTGTGGAGAGGAGTTTCATTGATGTGAAACAACTGAAAAGTTCAAAAGAAACTGCCCTCAGCTAGCAGACATGGCAGCTAGATATCATAGTGGGTAGTGCGCCAGGCTTGAAATCAGGAAGATTCGTCTTTGAGAGTTCAAATATGGCTTCAGAAACTTATTAGCTAGGTGACCCTGGGTGAGTCACTCAACCCTTTTTTGCCTTAGTTTTTTCACCTTTAAAATGAGTTAGAGGGGAAAACTGGATGGCTCAGTGGATGGAGAGCCAGAGATGGGAGGCCCTGGGTTCCAATCTGGCCTCAGACACTTCCTAGTTGGGTGACCCTGGACAAGTCATTTAACCCATTGCCTAGCCCTTACCTCTCTTTCTGCCTTGGAACCAATATTCAGTATTGACTCTAAGATGGAAGGTAGAGGTTAAAAAAAAATAATAATAATTTCTTGGTTGAATTCTCCAAGATGTTTTTGAGATCTATTTTTGTAGTATGAGAATTTGTCATCTCAGGAGCAGTATAGGAATAAATCTCAGAGAATAGCTGTCAAAGGCAGGAGAGATCTGGGTTCAGGTCTCACTTCTGATTCCTTCTGGCTTTTTTTTTTTAAACCCTTACCTTCCATCTTAAAATCAATACTCTGTAATGGTTCCAAGGCAGAAGAGTGGTAAGGGCCAGGCAACAGGGGGTTAAGTGACTTGCCCAGGGTCACACTGCTAGGAAATGTTTGAGGTCAGCTTTGAACCCAGGACCTCCTGTCTCTAGGCCTAGCTCTCCATCCACTAAGCTGTCTGGCTGCCCCCTCCTTCTGATTTTTTTGACAAAGGGTTAATCATGTCAAATCTCACTCTCCTAGGTCAGAGGTGTTAAATACTGACTCAGGCATCATTAAGAAGTGCCAAATCAGATTAAAATGTAATTAGCTGGCCTCAAACATTTCCTAGCTGGGCAAGTCACTTAATCCCAATTGCCTAGCCCTTACCACTCTTCTGTCTTTGAGCCACTAGACAGGGTTGTTGTGAGGATAAAATGGAATAATGGGCACAGAGGACTTAATCAACCTTCCGTCACCATATAAAGTGTATAAAGGGTGTTTCTTTTAACGTAATTAGAAAAGATTTAACAAAATAAATAAACATACAATAGAAGATAATATTAATATGTGCTTTTTTCATAAATCATCTGCAGCCCACAGGGATCTTGATGTATGTTGTCATGGCCTCTTTTCTATCTGAGTTTAACACCAGTGCTCTAGGTTTTGGGGGAGGTTTAGGGTTTGTTTGTTTAATACAAAGATATCTTGCTGGTTTGTTCATAAAAGAGAGTGATCATCTGGTATAGAATTCTGGCTTCCTGATTATGATTGTCAACAAAAAGGAGTGGGTGCATTCAGTGGGTGCAACATTTTTGTCACCTATAGTGATCTATTGAACAGTTTCTGCCATTTTTCTATAGTCACCCTGATGAATAATTACAGTTCTTCAGTGTTAATAACTTTTTTGTTGTTTCTAGTCCCAGTGACCTAGCTTGGTTTTGTTCTCAAAAATCCTCCCATTTAAGGGGGAGGAAAGAGGGGAGAGAAAGAACATGAATCAAGTAACCATGGAAACATATTCTAAATAAATAAATAATTTTTTTGGAAAATCCTCCCACTTATATATGTTATTATTTACAAGCAGTGCTGTATGGTGGATGAGAGGCTACCCTCAGAGTCAGGAAGTCCCGAATTCAGGTCCTGGCACAGAATCATTGGCTGTGTAGCACTGGGAAAATGCTTTAATTCTTGGTGTTCAAAAGAGCCCAAGCTATACATAACGGTGATGATGCAAACCTGCAGTACTAGGAGTTTTCTCATAGCAGTGTCAGTTGCACCATTGCAGTCAGAAGTCCTGTTATCATTATTATCATTATTATTATTATTATTATTATTATTGTTAATGTTGGTGTTGCAGTTCCTTCTTCTCCCCCTTCCTTTGCTTGGGCTGCCCACTGGCTCTATGCCCTCGTCATGGGCTTGTTTGTGCCACTCCCTGGGGAAGGGAGGTCATTGAGGGGGCTTCTCTGAAGCCAGAGGGATGAGGCCCCAGGATAGACACTTTGGTATCCCACAGGTGGTCCATGGTCGGACGGCATATGATGGGTTGTCCCTTCCTGAAGATGCAGAGCGGGAGACCGCAGTGGTCCGGCCTCACTGGAACTACACCGACCTCTCTGATGATGAAGACCTGCTGGCGGATGAGGCCTCTGGAGGTGAGTGGATGTGACTGAAGCAGACAGTGTGGGAGAAGAGGCTTAGAAGGTTCTGGGCAGGGAGGATTCCTGGAGGAGAGTTGGGGCAGGTGCCCTCCATCCCTGTCTATTATACTAGGACAGGTTGGGGGCCAGACCTTAAGCTCCCTTCTGGTCCAAGGAACCTGTGAAATGAACATGAAAAGGGCATGGTAGGGGCCGTGCCAGGTCTGGAATTGGGAGGACCTGGGTTCATATGTGCCCTCATGCATTTTTTAGCAGTGTGACCCTGGGCAAGTCACCTAACCCCAATTGCCTAGCCTTTGCCACTCTTCTGTCTTAGAATTGATGCTAAGACAGAAGATAAAGAAGATAAAAGATAAAGAAAAAAGAAAGATAAAAAGAAAAGAAAGTGATAGAACCAAAGCCCAGGTCCAATCATGCCACTCTCTTGCTAAATAGATTCTAGTGACCCTCTCTTGCCTCCAGATTCCAATACTCAATTCTCTGTTTGACATTCAAAGTCCCTTATAAATAAAACAATAAATAAATAAAGATAATAAAAAAGTAAAAATAAAAAACCTCACTCAGTGCTCTGTTTGACAAAGTCCCTCATAAACAAACAAATAAATAAAGATAATTTAGAATCAATACTGTATGTTGGTTTCAAGGCAGAAGAGTGGTAAGGGCTAGGCCATGGGAGTTAAGTGACTTGCCCAAGGTCACACATAGCTAAGAAGTATTTGAGGTCCTATTTGAACCCAGGACCTCCTATCTCTAGGCCTGATTTTCAATCCTCTGAGCCACCTCGCTGCCCCTGAAATGGATATTAATATGGCCAATTTATAGTTGGGAAAATGGAGTCTCAGAGATGCCAAATGATTTCACCAGCTGCTAAGCATCCAAGACAGGATTCAAACCCATTCTTCCCAGCCCCCAAATCTAGCACTTTTCCCTAAAGTATATAACACTTGGTGCTTCGCAAACAGCCCCTGCCAGAGCTGGGGCAGGACAGGAAGCCCTCGACCCTCTGAGAAGATATCTCACAAATAAAACTAAATGCCCAAGGGAGGAGGACAGGGAGGCCTCGAAACACAGCAGGGTCAGGGTGGCATCTAACACCCTAGAAAGCCTCTGACGAGGTCCTGGGAGCCTCTTACAAGGGCAACTTCAAAGTCCCAATCAGAGGCTTGTAAAGACTTTTAACCAACCATGCCGGCCCCAGGGTGATGCTGAGAAACAGCAAAGGATGGAGGGGAAGGAATCCTCAGGGCTGAGCCTCCAGGAGACATGCCAGAGCCTGAGGAAGCCCAGAGCATCACCGAACGGATGGGGAGGGAGAAAAGATGAAGGATCTAGGCCCGCTTCTGATACCCACCTGCCTGGGCAACCCTCTGCAGCTGCAAGATGCAGAAAAGGGACCAGCCTGCATTGGTAGAGAACGTTTTTTTCCCCTGGTGTTCCTTATCCCAATGAAACTAAAAGTGTGGCCCAAAAATGGACAGCAAAACGAGATGGTGGCAAGAGCCCTTGGCCTGGAAGAGGGAGGGTGAAAGCCTGGCTTTGTTACTTACAGGATTATAGGATTCAAAACTCAAAGGAAGCTCCTAGATCATCCAACCCTTTCCATTTTGCAGATGTGGAAACTGAGGCCCAGGTTTGCCTCAGTGACTTACCTGAGGTCAAATATTAAGTGTCAGGATTTAATCTCAAAACTAATGACTTGAGGCTCTCTGTCCCTCTAAGGCTTATAAAGCGCTTTCCTTAAAACTACCTGGGAGAAAAGAGTGGCAGAAATATTGTACAGTGATCAACTGTGAAAGACTAGATTTTTATCAGCAAAATAAGGTCCCAGATAACCCCAAGGGACAGACTTATGATTAAAACAAAACAAAACAAACTGATACCCACAGACAAAGAAGGAAACTATTGGAATCCAATTGCAATTCAAAGCAAGCCATCTGTCACTTTATTTCCTTCATGAGTGTTTTATTGTATGTGGGATATGTGTCTTCACTCACAATATTGGGGAATATGGAAATATGTATTGTACAAAAGCATTGGTCTAACCTATAACAGACCATTTACTGCCTCGGGGAGAGGATGGAAGGAGGGAGGAACAGAATCTGAATCACAAAATGCCAGAAAAAATGTAGAAAAGTGTTTTTATGGGTCATTAAGAAAAAAAAAATAAGGGGGTGGCTGGGTGGCTCAGCGGATTGAGAGCCAAGCCCAGAGATGGGAGGTCCTGGATTCAAATCTTGCCTCAGACACTTCCCAGCTGTGTGACTCTGGGCAAGTCACTTGACCCCCAATGACTATCCTTTACCATTCGTCTGCCTTGGAACCAATATACACTATTGATTCTAAGAAGGAAGGTATGGGTTTAAAAAGAAAAAAATAGAATTTTTGATACTAAGACAAAAAGTAAGGGTATAAAACAAACCCCAAAAAAACTATCTGGGAGAAGAGGAACACTCTGTCTGTTTCACAGTTTTCAGGTTTTAAAGCTGTGTTGCTTGGAATGACAAAATATTCTTGCGATTGTCATTTGGAGAAGTTGCCCTCTCTCCCCAGTTCTCTCCCTCACTGGTTGGTGTCTTTGTTGTTTCCAGATGGCCTCGGCAGTGGGGACCTGGGAAGTGGAGACTTTCAGATGGGTAAGTCCCCCAGAAAATGATTTGAGAGCCCAGCCCGGCTCAGCCCAGCTTTCCCTTTCCACCCTCCAGAACTTTCACAGGCCACCTTAGATGCCATCTCCAGATGGCCTTTGGAGTCGGGATTCTCCTCTGGGGAAAAGACAAGTGGATGATAAAGGGTGATGGGAACAGGGGGACAATCTGGTGTTGGGGGACTCATTTCAGGGCTGAGGCTCTGACTAGAGATGAGGCAGGAGCTAAGCCTCAAGACCGCTCTCAGCAGAGGCCAAAGGTGAAGATTAGTGTTGAAAGCTACCTTCCCCCAGGGGACTGGGAACCTCAGGGTTGGGTACACTGAGTCAGGAGACCCCTCCCCCTTTCCCCACTGACTTGGGAGCAGATGATAAATGAGGTTAGAGCTTCCTGCTCTCAAATCCTTCTTGCAAAGGAAGAGAGTGTATACCCTGTTCCTGATCCAGAAAACTAGAATATGGTCTTGAATTACAATTCTGCTGTTTATTACCTGAATTCTCTTAGCTTAGACACTTCCCTTCCCTGGGACTTATTTTCCTTCCTCATCCGTAAAATGAGGAATTTGAAATAATTGAGCTTTAAGCCCCTTTCCAGATTTTACAACCCATGTTCTAATATTCTCAGTTCTAAGATCCCTTCCAATGCTGGCATTCTGTCTTCTCTTGGCTCTCCCAATTTTCACATTCCTGTATTCTAAGGCCCCTCCAAGCTCTGACAGCCCGGGTTCTAAATTCTCTTCCAGCTCTGACATCCTGGGTTCTAAATTCTCTTCCAGCTCTGACATCCTGGGTTCTAAATGCTCTTCCAGCTCTGACATCCCAGGTTCTAAATTCTCTTCCAGCTCTGACATCCTGGGTTCTAAATTCTCTTCCAGCTCTGACATCCCAGGTTCTAAATGCTCTTCCAGCTCTGACATCCTGGGTTCTAAATGCTCTTCCAGCTCTGACATCCCAGGTTCTAAATTCTCTTCCAGCTCTGACATTCTGGGTTCTAAATGCTCTTCCAGCTCTGACATCCCGGGTTCTAAATGCTCTTTCAGCTCTGACAGCCCGGGTTCTAAATGCTCTTCCAGCTCTGACATCCCAGGTTCTAAATTCTCTTCCAGCTCTGACAGCCCGGGTTCTAAATTCTCTTCCAGCTCTGACAGCCCGGGTTCTAGATTCTCTTCCAGCTCTGACATCCTAGGTTCTAAATTCTCTTCCAGCTCTGACAGCCCGGGTTCTAAATTCTCTTCCAGCTCTGACATCCTAGGTTCTAAATTCTCTTCCAGCTCTGACAGCCCGGGTTCTAAATTCTCTTCCAGCTCTGACATCCCGGGTTCTAAATTCTCTTCCAGCTCTGACATCCCAGGTTTTAAATTCTCTTCCAGCTCTGACATCCTGAGTTCTAAATTCTCTTCCAGCTCTGACATCCTGGGTTCTAAATGCTCTTCCAGCTCTGACATCCTAGGTTCTAAATGCTCTTCCAGCTCTGACATCCTAGGTTCTAAATTCTCTTCCAGCTCTGACAGCCCGGGTTCTAAATTCTCTTCCAGCTCTGACATCCCAGGTTCTAAATTCTCTTCCAGCTCTGACATCCCAGGTTCTAAATTCTCTTCCAGCTCTGACATCCTAGGTTCTAAATTCTCTTCCAGCTCTGACAACCCGGGTTCTAAATTCTCTTCCAGCTCTGACATCCCAGGTTCTAAATTCTCTTCCAGCTCTGACATCCTGGGTTCTAAATTCTCTTCCAGCTCTGACAGCCCGGGTTCTAAATTCTCTTCCAGCTCTGACAGCCCGGGTTCTAAATTCTCTTCCAGCTCTGACATCCCAGGTTCTAAATTCTCTTCCAGCTCTGACAGCCCGGGTTCTAAATTCTCTTCCAGCTCTGACAGCCCAGGTTCTAAATTCTCTTCCAGCTCTGACATCCTAGGTTCTAAATTCTCTTCCAGCTCTGACAGCCCAGGTTCTAAATGCTCTTCCAGCTCTGACATCCCAGGTTCTAAATTCTCTTCCAGCTCTGACAGCCCAGGTTCTAAATGCTCTTCCAGCTCTGACATCCCAGGTTCTAAATTCTCTTCCAGCTCTGACAGCCCGGGTTCTAAATTCTCTTCCAGCTCTGACATCCCAGGTTCTAAATTCTCTTCCAGCTCTGACAGCCCGGGTTCTAAATTCTCTTCCAGCTCTGACATCCCAGGTTCTAAATGCTCTTCCAGCTCTGACATCCCAGGTTCTAAATTCTCTTCCAGCTCTGACAGCCCGGGTTCTAAATTCTCTTCCAGCTCTGACATCCCAGGTTCTAAATTCTCTTCCAGCTCTGACAGCCCGGGTTCTAAATTCTCTTCCAGCTCTGACATCCCAGGTTCTAAATTCTCTTCCAGCTCTGACAGCCCGGGTTCTAAATTCTCTTCCAGCTCTGACATCCCAGGTTCTAAATTCTCTTCCAGCTCTGACAGCCCGGGTTCTAAATTCTCTTCCAGCTCTGACATCCCAGGTTCTAAGCTCTCTTCCAGCTCTGACAGCCCAGGTTCTAAATTCTCTTCCAGCTCTGACATCCCGGGTTCTAAATTCTCTTCCAGCTCTGACATCCCAGGTTCTAAATTCTCTTCCAGCTCTGACAGCCCAGGTTCTAAATTCTCTTCCAGCTCTGACAGCCCGGGTTCTAAGGGCCCTGCCAGAAATGATATTCGGTATTGTTGGGGCCTCAGTCCTAAATCCTCTCACCCTTAAGAGTCTTGACATGCAACCAGCTGCATTCAGCCTCTGGGCTGGGGGACAAAAGGGGTGTGTGTGTTTATCAGAGCCCATCTTCTCTGCCCCAGGGAGACAGATACAGGCCAAACCATCCATCTGTCTTTTCCCCTCTCCCTGGCTCCTCTCCCAAGGACTAAGCGCTGAATTCCAGGCAATCAGTACCACTAAGAGTCTGGATTAGGACAGCGGGGGACAAGGAGAGGCCTGGCTGGAAACTGGGCCACGGACCCGTGTCCAGCCTTGATCTCCACCTATTCCCCTCCCCAAACCAGTCCAGGACCCAGGTAGGGAACAGCCCAGTGAACAAGACCCAAGGAGCCACAGACATTTCCTGCCATTCCTGGGATCGGAGCCGGCTGACCCAAGGCTGTTATGTGGTCTGGGTGCTGGGCGCCCAGCCAGGCCATGATGACAGAGTCAGGCCCGCTCAGTGCACGGTGGAGGGAACTCCCTTGACGGGGCCAGACTGGCTCAGGGCTCCCTGCAGTCAGGGGGTCTCTCGCAGCCCATCCTGGACAGTGGCAGTCTCAGTGTGCTTCCATGGGCTTCTCCCACCAGTCCCCTCCCATCCACACCATTTTAGGCCTTTGTGGCCCCTCCTTTTGAGTCTTAGAGGAGGGTGTCCAAGCAGGCCTTCCGACTCCTGAGGAGGGCCTCCTGGTCAACAGCTCTCAGGACAGTCACACGGGCCTCTCCGGGCAGGGCCATCGACGCTGAGAACAGTCCTCCTGGGGAGTCTGGACCCGAATGCTTCCTCCTGCCGTCTCGCTAGTCAGAAAGCCCACCGACCACTCAAGGGGACTCCCCAGGCCTTTGGAGCAAAAGCATCCTGGGGGAGGGCAATAGAAGAGAAGCCCAGTCGGCTTGGTCTTCCTCCTCCTTCACAGCCTGTGCTCTGGGGCCTTTCTTCCCAGAGACTGCCCATCCCAGGCAGGCCCGTCCATCACGTCCGTGCCCCTTCCTCCCACCCTCCCGGACCGTGCCCAGATCTCACTCTCCAGCCTCCTCCCCTCTGCCTTAGCCTCGCTCTCCTCTCCTTTCCCCCCAGAAATCTTCCTGGGAAAACAGCTGCAAGGGGCAGGAGCCAGGGGTGGAGGCGGTTTGGGGTGTGAAGAGAAGGGGTGGGAACCTCGAGTCCAGCTGGGGAACATCCAGGGACTGGAGCCAGCAGTCTTGGGTGATTGTTTAGAGGAGGAGGAGGAAGAGGAACACCCCCTCCCCAATCCTCTAAGCACCTGATAACTGCCGCTTGAGTGGCAGGTCTGCCTCCTCCCCACCCCCAGCTGCAGCACGTCTATTGCCTTTGTGGCCCCCCCCTTTTGAGTCTTAGAGGCACCACCCCCTCTCCTCACCCCAGTTCTGCAAGCTCCCAGCCGCCCTCTTTGTAGCCATAATGTTTTCTCTATTGAGTTCAGTAAGCTTTAGGAAGTAGCTGTTCTCCTGACCCAGTGACCTGGTGCTTAGGGGCTACAGAGCCAGTCTTCAGATTCCCCTTCTGACCCCCCTGGATTGTGTGTGCCAGGACAAGTCACCTCACTTCTCAGTGTACCAGGCAAACCTCTTAGACTGCAAGCAGCAGACCAGGCTCTCGATTAGGAGGAAGTTTCCTCACCAAGATCTCCTTATATCAGTAAAAGCACATGTTCAGTTAAAAAGAAATGTTCACAGGCCCTGGGTCTGCGTTCTATTCTTCCTCTTCCCTTCTCTCTTCTCTGTAAAGATAGAGAGATCCCCCAAGCCCCTTCTGGTTTTGATGGAGAAGAAGAAAGAGGGAAGGGGAGAGAGAGAGAGAGAGACAGAGAGAGAGAGAGAGAGAGAGAGAGGGAGAGAGAGAGACAGAGAGAGACAGAGAAAGAGAGAGAGGGAGGGAGGGAGGGAGAGAGAGAGAGAGGGAGGGAGAGAGAGAGAGGGAGAGAGAGGGAGAGAGACGGAGAGAGAGAGAGAGAGAGAGAGAGAGAGAGAGAGAGAGAGAGAGAGAGAGAGAGAGAGAGGGAGAGAGGGAGAGAGGGGAAGAGAGAGAGAGAATGAAGGAAGGAGAGGGAAGGAAGGAGAGAGAGAGAAAGAGAGAGCAGAGAGACAGACAGACAGAGAGAGAGAGAGACAGAGAGGGGGAGAGAGAAAGAGGGAGAAAGAGAGAGAGGCAAAGAGAGAAAGGGAAGGGGAAAGAGAGGGAGAGAGAGAGAGAGAGAGAGAGAGAGAGAGAGAGAGAGAGAGAGAGAGAGAGAGAGAATGAAGGAAAGAGAGGGAAGGAAGGAGAGAGAGAGAGAGAGAGAGAGAGAGGAGGCAGACTCCTTTGTTTTTCCCACCCACCCCTGCATCCCCTTCCTCCTATCTCTCCCTTCTCATTTTACTTCTCTGTGCTTTTTGTCCCTGAGCCTAGGGAACCTGCCCCTTCCTTTCTCCTTGCTCCCCCCATTTGTCCCTTGGGCACATCCTAGCCCTGTTCCCATTCCCCTGCCCAATGTGAGCACTCACTAGACTTGGCTGTTGAGTCTAATTCCCTCACTTGACAAGAAAGATGAGAAGGGGGCAGATATATTGTGGGGTAGATCGGGGAGTTGAACCCAAGTCTTCTGACTCCCCAGTCCAGTGTTGTTTGTTTGTTTGTTTTTTCTGTGATACCATGCTTCCTCCCATCCCAAATCCAAGAAATGTGGAGAGTCCATTTCCATGGTTCATTCTCTCCTTCCCCACCCTCACACTCTCAGGCTTTAGCTCAAAGATGAGAAAGAGTGGTTGGCCTTTGTGCCCAGTTGGCATCATTTGTTAGTTGATGACTGCCAAAGATAGGATAAGGAGGTTGGCAGGTTACCCAGAGGCCTCTGCCTTGAGCTTCACCTGCCTTTGTGGGGTGGGGAATCTGGGTACCACTCCCTGGAGTCTACCTGACCCCTAGGTCTTATTTCCAGTGTAGACCCTGGGTCATCTTCCAGCCTTTTGGGTCTCTTTCTCAGCTCCTGGGCTCAGCCCATCCAGGGCACTGTGCAAAAGAGTTAAAAATGAGGCCACCTCTGCTCTACTCTGGCAGGTTGATCTTGGACGAGTCCCTTTTGTAGTCAGGCAACTCACAAAGATTTCTTAAGTTTCCAAGGCTGGTACAGGGGGTTCCTCACTGGGAATGCCCTCTCCAGAGGGTCTTGGTGGGGGAAGGACAAGGGCCTTTGATGGCTACTGAGGATACAAAGATGGAATTAGGGAGGCAGTGTAGGAAGGAGAAAGAACTGTGGCTTGGACCTGGGGCAACTTGTGACCCTTCTCTGAGCCTCAGTTTCTCTGTAAAATAAAAGAGTGATCTCCTTCCAGCTTAAATCTCTGAGTCAATGAATCCTAGGGAGAGGCTGTCCTTGTCCCCGAGAGAGGTGATGAGGTAACCTCATCCTCAAGGTTTTCTTTCCCCAATGCCTTATCCCCACCCCTTGCCCACTGCCCTTCCCAGCCCACAGTAAAAAAGGGGCTTTGTGGGGCCTGGATCCTCCCCTCCTCCCTGGGGGAGCGGGCACATTCCTGGGCAGGCAGACTGGGCAGTTCTAGGGAGGGCCAGTGGGGCGGTGGAGGGGATGGCAAGTAACTGACTGAATGGGCCTTTGTGTAGCCCGACAAGGGGGCCTCTGTGGCCCAGGCTTGGGGGCGCTCTGCCCCCTGCCCCTCCTGCCCACCACAGCCTCCCCAGTGGTCCAGTATGGGCATGGAGTCCCCTGAGGCAACTCAGAAGAGTCAGATCCCTGGTGACACTCATTTTGGAGGTAGAGGAACTGAATCCTGCTTCTGCTACTTATTTACTGTATTGCCTTGGGCAAGTCACTCTCCTCTAGGTCTCACTTCTGGTTGTGCATATGCAGCTCCTGAATCAACCTGTCCTTTGCTCCCCCTCCCCTGCCCTCCTGGGGGCCCAGGGATAAGCTCCACCCTGGGCCTCATGGCTCCGGCCTTGGTTTGGCCCCTTCTTACTCTTTTTTTTTTAAACCCTTGAAGAATAGACTTCCCTCTCTCTAGCCCAGGGAATTCTTAACAGGTTGGGTTTTCCCTTGGTATTCTGATAACTGTATTTCACTGTAATGAGTTTCCTTTGTAATTCTTTATAGTTTATGCATTTAAAATTATTTTTAAATATTCAGAAATGCTCGTGTCTCACCAGATTGCCAAAAGAGTCTGGAACCCCTAAAAATGTGGTGGGGTTTTTTTTTTACATTTATAAAATGCTTTATTATTTACAAAGCACTTTCCTTACAACCCTTAAGTGGGTAATACAAGTATTTCAATTTTACAGATGAGGAAATGAGGCTCAGAGGTGAAGTGGATTTGCCTAGGCTTCTCATGCAGGGCTCTTTTCATTGTTTTATTTATCACGGAACACCTAAAAATGTGAAGGACCCCTCTTTGGTCTTAGCCTGTGGCTCTAACTCCCTGGACAGAGGGCAAGGGGAGAAACAGGGAGTCCTGGCCCGATTCATTGACTTGACTCCATCCTTTCAGTCACCATTGGCAGTCAGAGGTCTCCGCTGCCCCAGAGGGACTTAGTTATACGGGGAGCTAAAGGAGAGGAGCAAGGGATAGAGCGCTGGATCTGGAATCAGGAAGACTTTTCTTCATGAGTTCAAATCTGGCTTCAGACACTTATTAGCTGGGTGACTCGAGAGAAATTATTTAATTCTGTTGGCTTCAAGTTTCCTCATCTGTAAAATGATCCTGAGAAGGAAATGGCAAACCACTCCAGTATCTTTGGCAAGAAAATCCCATGGGGCAGCATGGAGGCTCGGTGGATGGAGAGCCGGGCCTAGAGATGGGATATCCTGTGTTCCAATGTGGCCTCAGACACCTCCTAGCTTCCCTCTTTCCTCCTAGTCTATTTCCGGGCCATGGTGAATTTCACACGGTCCATCGACTACAGCCCCCACCTGGAGGATGCCGGCTCCCAGGAGTTCCGAGATGTGTCCGAGGCCGTGGTGGATACGGTAGGGGTTGAGGGGGTCACAATGGTGATCCTGGAGGTGGAGAGGAGGGCAGCCAGCCTGGAGGGATGGCAGGAAGAGGGGCAGGAAGGAAGGGGGGGGCAATTGCCTTGCTATTAACCTAGGTATTGCTTCCCTACATCAGAGAGCTTTGGGTGGGAGTATAAAGGAGGGTGTGAGGGGAGCTTGCAAAGAGGCCAATGGTTCTGTGTCCCTCACCAGCTGGAGTCTGAATACCTGAAGATCCCTGGAGAACAAGTCGTCAGCGTTGTGTTCATCAAGTGAGCATGGCTGGGAGATGGGAGGGAAGGGCATAAAGTCACAACTCCTAGATGCTTTGAGTTGGGAAGAGCCTTAGAACACAGGATGTCAGACCTGGTGGAGAATCTCAGAGCCCAGAATGTCAGAGTTTGGGGGGAACCTTAGAACAGAGAATGTCAGAGCTGGGAGAGACCTTAGAACAGAGAATGTCAGAGCTGGGAGAGACCTTAGAACAGAGAATGTCAGAGCTGGGAGAGAGCTTAGAACAGAGAATGTCAGAGCTGGGAGAGACCTTAGAACAGAGAATGTCAGAGCTGGGAGAAACCTTAGAACAGAGAATGTCAGAGCTGGGAGAGACTTTAGAACAGAGAATGTTAGAGCTGGGAGAGACCTTAGAACAGAGGATGTCAGTGCTGGGAGAGACCTTAGAACAGAGAAGGTCAGAGCTGGGAGAGACCTTAGAACAGAGAATGTTAGAGCTGGGAGAGACCTTAGAACAGAGAATGTCAGAGCTGGGAGAGACTTTAGAACAGAGAATGTTAGAGCTGGGAGAGACCTTAGAACAGAGGATGTCAGTGCTGGGAGAGACCTTAGAACAGAGAAGGTCAGAGCTGGGAGAGACCTTAGAACAGAGGATGTCAGAGCTGGGAGAGACCTTAGAACAGAGAATGTCAGAGCTGGGAGAGACCTTAGAACAGAGGATGTCAGAGCTGGGAGAGACCTTAGAACAGAGGATGTCAGAGCTGGGAGAGACCTTAGAACAGAGAATGTCAGAGCTGGGAGAGACCTTAGAACAGAGGATGTCAGAGCTGGGAGAGACCTTAGAACAGAGAATGTCAGAGCTCAGAGAGAGCTTAGAACAGAGAATGTCAGAGCTGGGGTCAATCTTAGAGCTTAGAATGTCAGAGCTGGGGGGAATCTTAGAGCCCAGATTGTTAAAGCAGGGAAGGATCTCATTGCTTAGACTGTTAAGCCAGATAAGACTTTCGATCAGAAAATGTAATAGCTGAGAAGAGCTTTAGATATAGAATGTTAGAATTTGGTAGATTAATGACAAACGATTAGAAGAAATAATAAGATTAACAGTTGGAAGAGACCCTAGAACATGGAATGGCAGGGCTATAAGGGACCATAGAAATCATCTGGGCTAATCTCATTTTATATATGAGGAAACTGGGCTCATAGAAGTTAAAGGCCTTGCCCAAGGTCACACAGTAATTTAGTGGCATGGCCAAAACCTAAAGAAAATGGTAGTGGGAAACCAGGGGCATGAATGGCTAGAAGAGAGCCCCCAGACAAGCCAATAAAAAAGTTCTAGTTCAAATCCTAGAAGCCCCATGGAGAAGGGGGATGGAATTCATTTGCTTCAGAAGCTGTCAAGAGGGAATGACTAGGTAACTCAGGGGACTGAGAGAGCCAGGCCCAGAGATGGGAGGTCCTGGGTTCAAATTTGACCTCAGACACTTTCTAGCTGTGTGACCCTGGGCAAGTCCCTTAATGCTCATTGCCTAGCCCTTACTGCTCTTCTGCCTTAGAACCAATACATAATATTAATTCTAAGACAAAAGGGAAGGGTTTTGTTTTGTTTTGTTTTTGTTTGTAAAGAAGAAAATGTGAAGAAGGGAAGGAGATGAAGAAGAGGGTCTCTCTCTTTGTGGGAGCTCAACACCTTCTTTGTATCCCTTTTGGTCCTCCATATTACCACCTGAGCTTCTAGTTTATTGCTCTGCAAAAGCATATGATTAGCCTGGATGGCTTCTAAGCTCCTTTCCACCCATTAGGACCTAAATCCTGTTATTCTGGAAAATGGAAACCCACGTTGCTTCCCACACTGTCTCAGTGGAAAGAATATGGGATTTGCCCCATGTGGCTTGTGGGTCGTGGGACATTGAACCTCAGTGTCCTCATCGGGTAAATGATTCCCCCTAAGAGGGCAGACAGTGCTGGCCTTGGAATCAGGAAGACTCGATCTGAAGTCCTACCTCGGGTTCTGTATTAGCTGCGTGACTCTGGGCAAGTCATTTAACCCTTTCCAGTTCCAGCGTCTTCCCCTTTTAAAATGAATTGGATTAGCCTCATCCCCAAAATGGATCAGATTGGAGCCATAACTGTATAACACCATGCCAACTACATTGTAGGTACTAAATAAATACAACCGGACTCTAAAATAAGAGAAAATAAAATGAATTGGATTAGGCAGCTGCTAAGGTTCTTTCTAGCTTGTAATCCATGACCTCTCATCAGCCAGAGGAGCCCCCCCTTCTCTTCTCTTCTCCCCCCCCCCCCCCCCGTATTTTCACTTTTAGAAGAAGGCAAGGCTCAGGCTCCCTCTGGGTGTCCAGGGGAGACCTCTCTTGGGTGGGCAGCCAGGGAGTGCCCAGCTGGGGCCGAGGGACGGCCTGGGAGAGGCCAGAGCGGCCGCTGAGCGCCCCTCTCCCCTTCCCCACCCTCTCCTCAGGGAGGTGGAAGGCTGGGTGTTTGTGGAGCTCGACGTCGGCTCGGAGGGGAACTCCGACGCCAACCAGATCCAAGAAGTGCTGTACTCGGTGGTGTCCAGTGGCTCCATCGCCTCCTATCTCACCTCCACTGCTGGCTTCCAGTTCAGGCGCCTGGGAACCGGTAAGCAAGTGTCTCTGCCTCGGCGGGTGCCGCGGGCCCAGGGGGTCGGGGGAGACGTCCCGGGGGAGGGCCGCCCTGGTCCTCTCGGCCACAAGCGCTCTTCTTCCTGGCGTGTGCCGTGGGGGAGATGGGGGCTGGGGTGGGGTCACAAAGCCTAGCCAGGCTCGAGCCCCCAGGGGAGGACCTTTATGGGCTCCCAGCCGCCCACCAGCCCGGGTAGGAGGAAGGCCCAGCCACTGACCAGCTCTTCCCTTGCAGCAGAAACCCCGCCCCCTCCTGTCGCCATGGCATCGCCAGGTGAGCGTGGCAAAAGCAGCTTTTGTCGGCAGAGACGGGGGCAGGCGTGCATGGCACCTTCCCTCCCTCTCCCTCTGTTTGGCCCTCAGGTTTTGGCTCTGCGCAGGGCTGGGAGGGGGCTTGTGTGCCACGTTTTTGTGTCTGTGTCGAAGGGCCTCGTGTGCTGTGTGGAGCATGGGCCTGGCATGGGCACTACCAGGGCGGGCATTTGCTGTGTGTGTCGTGGGGGCAGCTGGCAGGAGGCGTTTCCTTAGGAAACATCCTCTTTGAGTTGAGCTCAGCCGGCTCGGTCCTTCAGAGAGCTGCCCTGGACCCCCTCTACTAGGACCTTGCTGCTCTGTGCCAGAGGGAAGAGGAGTGCCAGGGGCTGGGGTACATGCTAGATTTTTGGAATGCATATAAAAATGGGGACCCTCCCTTTCTTCAAAGGGTTTACATTTTACTAGGAGGACGCATTCCATGTTTTTAAGTAAATAGAATTTTTTTTGCTAGGCTAAAGAAAAATTCCCCAGGAACTCTCTCTGCAACTAGGAATCTTAGAGGGTTGCCTGGGGGTGCTGGGAAATTAAATGACTTGTCCTGGGTCATACCTGAAGGATGAGTCTCAGGTGGGATTTGAACCCAGGTCTTCCAGACTCCAATGCCATCTCTTTATCCATTATACCACCCTATGGAACAAATGACTACCTAGCTCTGGTGTCAGGGCAGTAACAATTGGGGGGATGAGGAAGAAGATACTTAGCCTGAGCCTTAAGGAGAACTCAGGGTCCACAAAACAGGGGTGAGGAGGGAGACAATTCTGGGCATGGGAGACAAGTCTATGCAAAAGCGGGAAGTGGAATATTTTATACAAAGAACAACACATTGGCTGGAATCTGAAGGAGGAACATGGAATCGTCTGGGAGAGATAAACTGGAGCTGGGTCATGAAGGGCTTTAAATCCCAAGAGGAGAAACGTTTATTTGATTTTAGTGGCAATAGGGAGCAGGGGAGTAATGTAGTGAGAGGCAGGCTTCAGGAATCTCCTTTGGGCAGCTCTGTGGAAGATGGACTGAAGAGATTTGAGGTAGGCTGAACCATCACCAGTGATGATGTCTACACCAGAGTGCTAGTCGTGTAAGGAGAGGAGAAAAGACATAGGGAAGAGATGTGGTGGAGAAAGAATCAACAAGACTTGGCCATTTAGCTAGGTGGCACAGTGAATAGACTATTGAACCTGGAGTCAGGAAAACTCATCTTCCAGAGTTCAAATCTAGCCTCAGACACTCACCAGCTGTGTGACCCTGGATAGATCACTTAACTTTGTTTGCCTCCATTTCCTCATCTGTAAAATGAGCTAGAGAAGGAAATGGCAAACCACTCTGACATCTCTGCCAAGAAAACCCCAAATGGGATCATGAAGAGTTAATAAACAACATGGTGGAAGGTGGTAGGGAGGTAAGAGAGAGTCGGGGTTGAAGATGACTCCTAAGCTGGGAACATGGGTAACTGGAAGGATCTCTATCCTTTATAGAAATAGAAAAGCCAGAAGAAGGGGACGGGTTCAAGGGGGAAGCTAATAAGCTGGCACTCTTTTGAATGTATTGAGTTTCAGATGTCTACAGGTCATCTAAGAGGCAGTTGGTGGCATATGACTAGAGTTCAAGAGGGAGATGAGGGCTGGATGTATTGATTTGAGAGTCATTTGTAGAGCTGATAGGTGAATGTGATTGGTTGTTAAATTTGTAGAATGATAGTTGAATCCATTGGAGAGGATGGAACCATTGAGATAGAAAGTAGGGGGGGGAAGAGAATGGGGACCAGGACAGAGCTCATGCATGGGAAACTCAGCATGGAAGGTTCTTCTGGGTTAGATGGGCAGGAGAATTAATTATAACATGAAAATCTGGGGAGGCGAGACCACCTAGGAGGTGATAGCAGTGACAAATCCTACCTTGGCATCAAGGAGGGTAAGAAGACAGAAGCAATGTCAATTCCAGGAGGTGGGAAGGAAGAAGGGAGGGAGACAACATGAATCATACAGCTTTGGAAAACTTACACAGAAATTTGTTATTAATTATATATAATTATGTCATAATTATATGTAATATTTAATAATAAATAATTATTAAATAAAATAAAGATAAAGGGGAAAGGGGGGAAATCTATGTGAAACCTAGCAACCAAAATTTAAAAAAAGAAGACAGAAGCAAGATCCCTGTGAATGAGAAGAGAATATGAAGAGCCCAATCAGGGTTTTTAAAAGCTGGGAGACTCTGATGCCCAATAGGCTATGTAGCCTTGGTGCATCCACATGAAGCGATCTTTCCCCAAGTCTTTTGCTTAACTGTGGCCCATATCCCTCCTGGCACCTCCCCATGCTCTGAGACCTCTCTGCTCCCTAGTTTTCTGTCTCTCCCTCCTCCCTCAACCATCCCTATCTTCCTGCAGTGACACCCGCCTCTCGGCTCTGCACGGACAAAGAATTTGCCTGCCGGACCCACAATGAGTGCATAGCCCTAGAGTATCGTTGTGATAGGCGGCCAGATTGCAGGGACATGTCTGATGAGCTCGACTGTGGTGAGGGTCAAGATGACTGGGGGGTGGGGGAGGAGGGTAAGCATGGAGGAGGCAGGTGGGCATTCAGGAGTGGAGCCGTCAAGGTGCTGGGCACGAGGAATGGGCTGAAGAAGTCCTGTGATAAGGACTGGGCTTTTGGGGATGAGGAACAAGACAGAAAGGACACAGGAGAGTTGGCTAGATAGGTAAGAAGACGGCAAAGGGACCGGGGAGTGGGCACCAGGAGCAGGGATGACTTGAGGGAGCTGTTATTTATTTCCAGAAGAGACCGTGCCACCAGAACCTACGGTACCTCCTCCAAGGACTCCAGCCCCCACCACACAGCAGGTACCATGGACAGTTGCTCCGCAGTCCCTCCTCCCACCTGGCTTACCCAGGCTCTGTGGACACCATGAAGCCTCGTGTACCAGCGGGCAGTGTATCCCTAAGAATTATTTCTGTGACGGCCAAATGGACTGTGCGGATGGCAGTGACGAGGAGAACTGTGGTGGTGAGTAAAATAAGGCCAGAACTGAGGGGCCCTTTGTTGGCCTCTCTTCTTCTCCTCCCAGCCCAAGGAGAGGGCCTCTGGATAGTGGGGAGATCACCGGCACAACCCTTTGGTTTTTGTCCTCCCAGATTCCTCCTTGCCCTGTGAACCCAATGAATTCCAGTGCAGAGACGGACGCTGCGCCCTCAAGCTCTGGCGATGTGACGGGGACTTTGACTGTGAGGACCATACAGATGAAGAAAATTGCCGTGAGTCCTCACTGCCCAGTGGTCCCCTTCCCTTCATGAGCCTGGGTCAGGAAGAGCCCACAAACCACCGTTTAAACTGGGGGAGAAAGAAAGCTTTGGGTTTTTATATGGGAAAGTGCCTTCCTAGCTGTACTAAGTCATCATATCGCTAGTTCAATGTCATGGTAAACAATACCCAAATCTTTTCTACTTAGAATTGCATAAGACATAGTAGAGCTGGGAGAGACCTTAGAACCCAGAATGTCAGAGCTGGGAGAGACCTTAGAACAGAGACTGTCAGAGCTGGGAGAGAGCTTAGAACACAGAATGTCAGAGCTGGGAGAGACCTTAGAACACAGAATATCAGAACTAGAAGAGACCTTAGAACAGAGAATGTCAGAACTAGACGAGACCTTAGAACTGAGAATGTCAGAGCTGTGAGGGACCTTAGAACAGAGAATGTCAGAGCTGGGAGAGACCTTAGAACAGAGAGTGTCAGAGCTGGGAGAGATCTTAGAACAGAGAATGTCAGAGCTGGGAGAGACCTTAGAACAGAGAATGTCAGAGCTGGGAGAGACCTTAGAACAGAGAATGTCAGAGCTGGGAGAGACCTTAGAACAGAGAATGTCAGAGCTGGGAGAGAGCTTAGAACAGAGAGTGTCAGAGCTGGGAGAGACCTTAGAACAGAGAGTGTCAGAGCTGGGAGAGACCTTAGAACAGAGAATGTCAGAGCTGGGAGAGGCTTTAGAACAGAGAATGTCAGAGCTGGGAGAGAGCTTAGAACAGAGAATGTCAGAGCTGGGAGAGACCTTAGAACAGAGAGTGTCAGAGCTGGGAGAGAGCTTAGAACAGAGAATGTCAGAGCTGGGAGAGACCTTAGAACAGAGAATGTCAGAGCTCAGAGAGAGCTTAGAACAGAGAATGTCAGAGCTGGGAGAGACCTTAGAACAGAGAGTGTCAGAGCTGGGAGAGAGCTTAGAACAGAGAATGTCAGAGCTGGGAGAGACCTTAGAACAGAGAGTGTCAGAGCTGGGAGAGAGCTTAGAACAGAGAATATCAGAGCTGGGAGGGATCTTAGAACAGAGAATGTCAGAGATGGGAGAGACCTTAGAACAGAGAATGTCAGAGCTGGGAGAGACCTTAGAACTGAGAATGTCAGAGCTGTGAGGGACCTTAGAACACTGGATATCATGATAATACGTGTATAATCCAGATTGAATTGCTTTCCAACTCCAGGAAGGGGGAGGGAAAGGAGAGAAGGAGATAATTTGAATCATCACTTTGGAAAATTTATTTGGAAATTTATTACATGTAATTGGTAAAATAAAATATCTTAATAAGCCCCCCCAAAAAACCCTCACAATGTCAGAGTTGGAAGGGACTTTAGAACAGAGAATTCTGGGGCTAGGATGTAGCTTAAAACATTAGAAGAATATCTAAAACAGACTTTTAGAGCCAGAAAGGGCTGAGGAAACTTCAGCCTGCCACAGGGTGGTGATTTCCCAAGGTCATGCAAGGAGTTGGTAGCTGAGCAGAGCTCAGTGCTTGGATGCCCAGTGTGTTCTTTGCTGCTTCCCAACTAAATGATGTAAACCAAGAAGTGTAGCTGTATTAGAAAGTCCTCCAGCTTCTGCATCTTCCTTCTCTGCATCCTCTCCTCTCTGAGGTTGGATACCAGCCCCCTCCAGCCTCAGCAGGACTTCCTTCTCTTATTCACATTTGCTTCAGAGCTGGGGAGAAAATGAGATGCTCTGGTTCTAGAGAGCTTCCCTCAGAATCCCCTGCCTGGCTAGAGGCAATCATGGCCAAGGCCATATTTGGCAGAGGTTAAGTGCAGCAAGGAGGAGGTGACAAAGTCTGGAAGGCCTTGAATGGAGAACAAGTCCAGGACAGATTATCAGCTTTATTTCTGCTCCCCATCTGCCTCTGCAAGATGATCCTTGCACCAATGACATCTTTTATGGGGCAGAATGTGTGTGTGAGAGAAAGAGATTGTGAATACTGTTATGTTATGTGTCTGAGCCTGTGGTTGTATGTAATTGACATTGTCATGTATGTCTGAGACTGTGTGATGTTGTGTTCTGAGACTGTGATTGTGTGTGACTGTGACATTGTCATGTTGTATGTTTAAAACTATCGCTCTGTGTGTCAACACATGTGTTGCCATTGCCACATGTGTCTTAGTGCGGTTGTATGACTGACATTGTCACATGTGTCAGAGACTTTGTATGTGACCAACATTGTCATGTTGTTTAGGACTGATTGTGTGACTTGATATTGTTGTGTTGTATGTCTGAGACTATACTTGTGTGACTGACGTGTGTGATGTTTTCATGTTGTGTGTTTGAGACTGTGATTGAGCATGACTATAACATTGTCCTGTTGTATTCTGAGACATTATATATGACTGAAATTGTCCTGTGTGTCTGAGATAATGTGATTGTTTGCCTGACATTGTCATGTTGTGTGTTTAAGACTGTGTGGCTACTATATTGTCATGTGTGCCTGAGATAATGAGATTATATGCCTGACATTGACATGACATGTGTCTGAGACTTTGTATGTGACTGATATTATCGTGTTGTATATCTAAGACTATGATTATGTGTGACTGAAATTGTCCTGTGTGTCTGAGATAATGTGATTGTGCGTCTGACATTGGCATGTACCTGAGACGTTGTATGTGATTGATATTGTCATGTTGTATATCTAAGACTATGATTGTGTGACTGATATTGTTCCATGTGTCTGAGATAATGTGATTGTGTGTCTGGCATTGTCATGTTGTATATTTAAGACTGTGTGGCTACTATATTGTCACGTGTGCCTGAGATAATGGGATTATATGCCTGACATTGACATGACATGTGCCTGAGACTTTGTATGTGACTGATATTATCGTGTTGTATATCTAAGACTATGATTATGTATGACTTAAATTGTCCTGTGTGTCTGAGACAATGTGATTGTGTACCTGACATTGTCATGTGTCTGAGACTTTGTATGTGGTTGATATTGTCATGTTGTGTGTCTGAGACTGGGATTGCATGTGACTGACATTGTCATGTGTATCTGAGACTGTGGTTGTGGTGGCTTGTTAAACAATTTCTAATTGGAGGAATGACATGCCTGGATCTCTGCCTGAGGAAGATCAGTCTGGTGAAGGAATTTGGAATAACTTGGTAGGGGGTTGGGCTAGAAAGAGGTTGGAGCCCCTTTCAGCTCAAGAGTTTGCGGATCATTCCTGAGAAGATAGATAGCGTGGGGCCCTCTTACCTTCAGTTTCCCTTTCAGAGGTTTCAGGTCTATCCCCACATTCCCTTGGGGGCCAGTAGGAGTCCCGGGAGCCAGGCAGGAGTGGGGGGGAGAGCATACATGTATGAGGTTGGCGGCTGTTTGCGTTTATCTGTGGTTGCTCTTAAATATAACCCTTAGGGATACGTCATCTGACTGTAGGGCTTTGTGTCAGGAACTCTCCTGACCCAAAGTAAGATGGTGTGTCTGTGTGGCCTCATGTATGGGCCTGGCTGATATGAACTCTGTGTGTGTGCAAGACACTGAGTGAGCCCTTATTCACGTGAGACACAGTATGAGAGAACATGCGTGTGTGTTTTTCTGTGAGAGAGACTGCTCTGCGGGGCCCCTCTCCCTCGAGTCGTGCCTCCCCCATACCCATACCATTCTTTCTGGACCTTCACAGCCCCCAAGCTCCCCGGGGATGTCTGTGCACCCACCGAGTTCCGTTGCGTCTCCACCAACACTTGCATCCCCTCAAGCTTCCACTGCGATGAGGAGAGTGACTGCCCAGACCGTTCAGACGAGTTCGGCTGCAGTGAGCATGGCGGGAAGGGAGGGTACACGGGGAAAGGCCCCAGCTGGGGGGGGGGGCAGGATCTGAGAACAGATATCAGGGGGCTTCCACTCTTGGCTTCTGGCCTCAACTCCCCCTGCCGGGGTCCCCATTTCTTTACCTGTCCTGTGCCCCCTTTCCTGCCCCTTGCACCCCTTCCTCCTCTTCCACTCCCCCATTTATAGTTCCCCCTTTGCCCGCAATGCCCATAGTAACCCCTCTGTGCCCACAGTGCCCCCCCAGGTGGTGACCCCACCCCAGGAGTCGGTTCAAGTGTCCCGAGGCCAGACGGTGACCTTTACCTGTGTGGCCATTGGTGTACCCACCCCCATCATTAACTGGAGGCTTAACTGGGGCCACATCCCCTCACACCCCAGGTACGATGATTTGAAGCCAGGGCACAGGCTCGGGGGCCAAGAGCCAGGGGATGGCATGAAGAAGGGAGGGGTCCTGGGAGGTTGCAGACTGAACTTAGTGCCCCTCTGTTCCCTGGCCTAGGGTGAAAGTGACCAGCGAGGGGGGCCGAGGCACCCTGACCATTCAGGACGTGAAGGAGGCCGACCAAGGAGCTTACACGTGTGAGGCCATGAATGCCCGAGGCATGGTGTTTGGTATCCCGGATGGTGTCTTGGAGCTCATCCCCCAGCGAGGTATGAAGTGGGCCAGGGGTACAGACTGACTGGGAGAGTCCCATAACCGCTGTCTGCCTCAGTTTCCTCATCTATAAAATGGAGATAACAGCATCTATCTTGCAGAGTTATTGTGAGGATCAATTGAGAGAATAGTTGTAAAGAACTTCTGTTAGTGGTACCCCAAAAGCATCTCCCATCCATCTCCATAAAGCTTTTAAGGTTTTTCCTCAGGCCAACTTTGTGAGGTTGGTACTACAAATATTATTATCATCCCCATTTTATAGATAGCACTGAGGCTCAGGATCATAGACCTAGAGCTGAAAGAGACCTCAGAGGCCATCTAGTCCAGTCCTCTCATTTTTATAGAGGAGGAAACTGAGGCCTAGGAAGGTAAAATGATCCAAAATCACACAGGTAGTAAGCTTCAGGGGTCAGAGGTGACCCCAAGCCCTCTGAACTTAAAAGCCTCCCTTCCTGCCATTCCATAGAGATGCCAAGTTCCTTCCCACCTCTGCACCTTTGCTGGTGCTGGGCCCTTCCCCCAAAAAAGATAACACCCTCCCTTATCCTCTCTGCCCAGGTAATTACTCAAAGTCCTTCCCTTCCTTTAAGGCCTGTTAGAAAATGACTTGTCCTTGTCTGCCCAGCTGGTAAGCTAGTAGCTAACATTTACATTAATATTTTTTAAGGTTTGTTAAATGCTTTCTATATATTCTCTATTTTTTAAGGTTTATGTGCTTTCTGTATATTCTCAATTTTTAAAGGTTTATTAGGTGCTTTCCATATATCCTCTATTTTTAAGATTTGTTAAGTGCTTTCCATATATTCTAAATTTTTAAAGGTTTGTTAAGTGCTTTCTGTATATTCTCTATTTTTTAAAGTTTGTTAAGTGCTTTCCATATATTCTCTCATTTGACAGAGCTGGAATTTTGAGCCAGTTCTCCACCTCCTCTCTGGAACAGGGAAAGAGGGAGCTCTTTATTTCCCGCTTGGCAAAAGCAGGGCACAATGAAAAGAGGCAGAGGAACTGAATTCAGATCCCAGCTTTGCCCCTTCCCCCTTTATGACTTTGGGCCAGTCTCTTTCTGCTCAGTAGCACAAGGGGCTTGGACCCCATTCCTAAGGCCAATGCCCTCCTCCCCCGCAGGTCCCTGCCCCGATGGACATTTCTACCAGGAAGACAGTTCTTCGTGCCTGCCATGCTTCTGCTTTGGCATCACCAGCCTGTGCCAGGGCAGCAGCCGCTACAGGGATGTGATCCGCCTGCAATTCGACAGACCCAACGACTTCAAAGGTGGAGGGAAGACTGGGCAGAGGGGTCAGGGGTGAGAGGGTGGCATTTTGGGTTTCAAGGAGGGAAATGCCATGTTGGGAAAATGGAAATAGACATCATTGACGTAAAGCGCTTCCTGGGTGCAGAGAGAGTATTGGGCTGGAAAATGCAGAGCTTAGCATGCCAGCTCCTTCTTCTCATGAAATAAACAGTCCAATAGCTGGACAACACTCCCCTTGAGGTGACCAGTGTGGACACTCAGTCGTTTCTGTTGTGTCCAACTCTTCGTGAATCCCTTTAGGGTTTTCTTGGCAGAGATACTAGAGTGGTTTTGCCATTTTACTCTCCAGCTTTTTTTTTTTTCAAATAGAAAACTTTTCACTAACCTATGAACAATTGTTTCCAGTCTTTTTAAAAAAATTTTTTTCTGGACTCAGACACTTCCTGGTTGGGTGACCCTGAGCAAATCACTTAACCTCCATTGCCTAGCCCTTAACAATTTTTTTTCTGCCTTGAAACCATATTCTAAGACAGATTCTAGTTAGGGTTTAAAAATATATATTTTTTTAATTTTCATTGTCATGTAAAACACATGTCCATTTGGGTCATTGTTGTAAGAGCAAAGTCATATAACCAAACCATAAATAATATAAAATAAAGGCATAAATAAATAAATAAATGACATCAATACATTGATGTGAGAGATTATGACTCCAGCAGTTCTTTCTCTGGAGGTGGAGAGCATTCCCATCATCTGTCTTTCAGGATTGTCCCAGACGATTGCATGGCTGAGAGTAGCCAAGTTTTCACAGATGATCATCATCCAATATTGCTATTATTGTATACAATGTTCTCCCAGTTTTGCTTATTGCTCTGCATCAGTTCCTGTAGATCTTTCCAACTTTTTTTGAAATCATCCTGCTTATCATTATAACACAATAGTATTCCATCACCAACAAAGACCACAGTTTATTCAGCCATTCCCCAACGGATGGGCATCCCCTCAATTTCCAATTCTTTGACAGCGTCTGATGCCCCTCTAGTTCTAGAGGAAACTGAGAATGATCTGCCTTGGATTGAATTGTTCGTTCGGTCTTCTCTTGAATCAAAGCTTGGCTCCTAGGTTTCCCTTTATCCCCACTGCTCCTCATCCAGACCTTTGTGGCCAAGCAGGAAAAAAAAATTCATCTTTCTTCCATATGGCTTTTTTTAATTTTATTTTTTATTATTTTTAAGAATCCTAAATTTATTTTTAAGTCCTGAAGAATTAAATTTGTTTTTTAAATCTTATCTTTAATTTTTTAATTTTTATTTTAATAACAAATTTCCACATAAGTTATTGTTTCCCTCCCTTTTCCCCTCCCCTCTCCTGGAGATGACAAGCAATTCAGTTTGGGTTATACATAGATTATTGTACAAAGCTTATTTCCATATTATTCATTTTTGTAAGTGAATAATCTTATAAAACCAAAACTCCAAATCAAAAACACAAATAAAAAAGTGAAAAATCATATATTTTCTTCTGCATTTCTACTCTAGCAGTTCTTTTTCTGGAGGCAGATAGCATCCTTTGTCCAAAGACCTCAGAATTGCCCTGGATCGTTGCATCACTGTTAGTAGCAAAATCTGTCCCATTTGATTGTCCCACAATATTTCATTTACTGTGTACAATGTTCTCCTGTTGCTGCTGATTTCACTCTGCATATGGCAGCTTTTAAGATAATTGAAGACAGAGCTCATTGCTAGGACCAGACACGTTTAGCTTAGTTTGCTTTCAAAATTACTGTTTAGAAACATGAAAGCTGGAGAAATTAAGGAGGAGGGGAATTTCCTCCCATTTTTTAATGACAGAGGTGAAGAAGAACCCTCATGGAGGAGTTTTTTCCCCAAACATCATCCCCATTGCTTCCCTGAGAGTCAGTTTCAGACCCAAGCAAGAATCCCAGTCTGGGGGCTGCTCAGTGGTCAGCGGGCATTTATTGTGTTTATTATCATCCGAACCCTGAGCCAAGGATGCAGAGAATGGCAAAAACAAGGTCCCTGCCTGCTCCTGTTCCAAGAAGGAAGACAGCTTAGAAACAGCTGTGTCCACACTAGTGAGAGACTGGGTAGAGGAGGGCAGCCTTGGAAGGGAAGGCAGGAGCCGGGATGGGGGTGGGGGGAGGATGTTTCAGTGTCCTAGCATTGATCCCAAGGGGCTTACTAGATAGCAGCCACATTGTAACACTCTTCTGTCTTAGAACCAATACACAATATTGATTCCAAGACAGAAGGGAAGGGTTTAAAAGAAGAAATTTGGCCTTAGACCCTTGGGCAAGTCCCTGAAGCCCCACTGCCCAGTTCTGACTGCCCTTCTGCCCTGGAATTGATATTTAGTATAGATTCTAAAAAAAAAAAAAGAATGGAAAAGTTAAAAAAAAACAAATGGGAGAGGGAGGAAGGATCTAGTCGGTGAGAGGCTTCCAATGCCACATAGGTTTTATATTCAATCTGGGAGGACGAAGACTCTCTGGAAATTGAGTAAGGGGAGGAAGCCTTCAGAGGCCAGAACCCTCACTGCATGCCTTCTCCTTGCCAGGGGTGAATGTGACGATGCCTGCACAGCCGGGCATGCCGCCCCTGTCCTCCACCCAGCTCCAGGTGGACCTCGAGTCACAGGAGTTCCAGCTGGTCGACCTGTCCCGGCGCTTCCTCATCCTGGATTCCTTCTGGGCACTGCCCCAGCAGTTCCTTGGGAACAAGGTGACAGAGCTCTGGCCACCTGTATGGCTGAGAAGGGAGATCTCAGGCCTGAGAAGGCCGAGAGTCAGAGGAGCGCAGGAGAGGGCTCAGAGCACGTAGGGAGCTCCTGGCTGTGAGCAGTAATCTCTTTCCTCTTTGCTTTGTAAAGAGGGTACCAGAGAGGTGTCGAGGAAATGCCCTTTCCCCTTACAAAGTGAGGGGGTCCCAGTTTGGAGGAACCAATGGATCTGCTGGTTTCCTCCCTCATTGCTTTCCTTTTTTGGCCTTGCTTTGTAGGGTGTCTTGGTCCGGGTGGAAGGGTATATTTGGACGTGAAAGTGACAGAAACAAAAGATATCAACAAAAATAAGATGAATTTTTAAAATAATAATAATAAATTCAATTTATAATATATTTAAGATGATAAAAATAATAAATTTAATTTCTAGCATATTTAATAATATATTCACAATAAATTTAAATAATGTAATTTGCAATATATTTATAATAATAAATCTCAATAATAATATATTTATAATAATAAATAAATGTCTAATCTCCAGGCTCTCTTCCAGTTCTAATTCAATTAAAGGCATTTAGTAAATACCTATTGTGTGCCTGGTGCTTGTGCCATCCAAGAACAAAAATAAAGTAGCCCCTCCCCTCAAGGAGCTTCCATTCTGTTGATTTTCCATTGTGATGCTCATCAGGAGATGTGATATATGACTTTCCTTGCCCATAGGCCAAAAGATGGGGGGCAGTGAGGTTGTACAGTGGATAGAGCTTGGAGTTCAGAGGTCCTGAGTTCAAATGTGACCTCAGACACTTTCCAGCTGTGTTACCCTGGACAAGTCACTTCACCCCCATTGCCTAGCCCTTACCGCCCTTCTGCCTTGGAATCCATACACAGTATTGATAAATGTTTAAAAGAAAAATCTAACCCTCAGATACTTCCTAGCTGTGTGATGCTGGGTGAGTCATTTAACCCCCATTGCCTAGCTCTTGCTGCTTTTCTGTCTTAAAATTGTCTTTAAACATTGTCTAAAACAAGAATCGTGTCACCATGAGAATAAAAATAAAAATTTAAGTTTAAAAAATAATAAAGGAAAATTGGCTAAAAATAATAATAATAAAAAAGAAAAAAATGTTTAAGAAGAGTTTAAAAGAAGAAAAAAGCTCCGCAGACTTTGGAGCGGTGAGGGGTTGGCACCTTTGCCAGGCAGCTGCAGGCTCTGGCCAGTGTCAGAGTCCCGCTCTCTTCCTTCTTCCGGTCAGGTGGATTCCTATGGCGGCTTCCTGCGCTACAAGATACGCTATGAAGTGTCTCGGGGCTTCTTGGAGCCTGTGCAGAAGCCCGACGTGGTGCTGCTGGGGGGTGGTCACCGCCTGTCCTCCAGGGGTCACACGCCCACCCATCCCGGCCACCTGAACCAGCGGCAGGTCCAGTTCACCGAGGTGAGAGCCGGGGGTCTCCATTCTGGTACTGGGGAGGGTCCGGAATACCAGGATAAGAAGCTCCTGTGGGGAAACCCAGCTGGACAGCTCCGCGTGGGGGGGAGGAGCCGAGCCGACCTGCTGTCTCCCTTCCCGCAGGAGCACTGGGTGCACGACTCAGGGCGGCAGGTGTCCAGGGCCGAGCTGCTGCAGACCCTGCGGAACCTGGAAGCCGTGCTGCTCCAGACCGTGTACAACAACAAGATGGCCAGCGTGGGACTGAGTGACGTTGCCATGGACACCACTTCCGCCAGCCCAACCCCCCATGGGCGTGTCCATAGCGTGGAGGAGTGCAGGTGAGGCACAGAACCTCCCCCGTGGTACCAACACCCAGATTGATTCTAAAACAGAAGAAAAGACTTCCAAAAAACCTATGGCTATAAATCCTATAACCTACTTCATCGGGCTCTTGTGAAGAATGTACATTCACATTATGTAAATATGAATCGGCAGTGCTTCTCTGTAGGGAAATATTGGTATGGGAACTCCCCTCCTCCAGAGCTGATCTAGCCCTCCCTGGCTGTGACTTAGGTGATAAGCCATAGGATCGGCTGATGTGGCCCAGACCAAGTATCGGGAGGGAGATTTGAACCTAGATCTTGCCAGCTTGAAGCTTGGCCTTCCAGCTATTATGCCATGTTATAAATTAATTATCATTAGTTATTAATTATTATATTTATTAGTCAATAATTTATTCCACATTATATGATATCAGATATGTTATATTATAGAATATACATGTTATAGGATATATAATATGTTATATCATAGAATATATGCTATATTATGTTCTAGATTATAGAATATGTTGATATATTAGAATACATATATTATAGAATATATATTATGTTCTATATTATAGAGTATGTTATATTAGAATATGTAGTGTTATGTTATAGAATATAATAGATTGTTATATTTCATATTATATAGATAATGTAATAAATATATAACACTAATTAATAATATATTATTTATAATTATTTATAATATATAATATTCTATGTAATCATAATTATTATTACTATCAGTAAGATGAAGGGCCTTGTTAGCTCCTTTCACATCTAACTCTGATTCTGTTTGTCCCCCCACTCCAGATGTCCCATTGGTTACTCTGGCCTTTCCTGTGAGAGCTGCGATGCCCATTTCACCCGTGTGCCCAATGGGCCTTATCTGGGCACCTGCTCTGGGTGTAACTGCCATGGCCATGCCAGCTCTTGTGACCCTGTGTATGGCCACTGTCTGGTGAGTGATTCCCGTGGGCACGGACAGTCCCTGTGATCTCGAGGCAGGCAGGATGGGCTCCATCCAGACAGTCATTCATTTTGGGGCAAGGCATTTTAGGAGGGGCTGAGGGTGGTCATGGAACAGAAGGGAAGAAACCGGTTCCATGTGGCCCCAGAAGGGGAAATTAGGACTAGAGCTCAACTTACCCCCAAGGAGGAAGTGGTTTAGATTCAATAGAAAGAACTTATGGTGATCAGAGCCACTTCACCATTGAGGCAGGAGGTAATGAGTTACCCGTCCCTGGGAGGATTCGAGCAGATTCAGGATGGTTGTGTGCCACAGCAGGAGGCTGGGCTGGCTCCTCTCCAGCCCTAGGAGTCTCTGGTTGTTCCTGAGCCCCTTTTTCACTGCCATCACAGAACTGCCAGCATAACACGGAGGGACCACAGTGTAACAAGTGCAAACCGGGTTTCTTCGGCGATGCCACACGTGGCACTCCCACTGCCTGTCGGCCCTGCCCCTGCCCCTACATCGATGCCTCCCGAAGGTCAGTGTCCTGGGGATGGTGAGTACTTTCAACCCTGGATGATGAACAGCTGCTGATGCTCACATTGGCACCTTCTCTGGACCTGGATACACCTTGGCTCCACTGTGCCAACATCCGACTCAGTGTCCAGCATCCATCACCTGTCCAGTGTCTGCCATAACATCCTGTGGGTTCCCCATACCTGCCCCCTTTATTTCTCGGTTCTTAATGCCCTTTATGCCACCTCCCCTCTGATCTCAACAGGTTCTCTGACACCTGTTTCCTGGACACGGATGGCCAAGCCACATGCGATGCCTGTGCCCCCGGGTACACTGGGCGCCGCTGTGAGAGGTGAGGGCAGAGTCCAAGGAGAAGTGGGCATTGGGTGGCATCCCACAAAGGGCTGGCATTAGGAACTCTGTGCTGACATAGGTTTTTCTCTCCTCAGCTGTGCCCCTGGCTATGAAGGCAACCCGATTCAACCTAACGGCAAATGCAAGCCCATCACCAGTGAGTCATGCCAGCCTGGGAATCTCCCTTTCCCCAGTGCCCCTGGGCCTTGTGGGATGCCCAGAATGCCCTTCTCTCTGGCAAAACCCCATTCCCCGAGGCTGCTGCCCCTATCCACGTCCCTTCTTGCCATCCTCCTTCTGGAACTGTCCCTGCCCAACTCCTGCCAACACAAACCCTAACCCTCCTTCCACCTTATTCCCCAGACCAGGCAATTGTGCGCTGTGATGAGCGGGGCAGCACGGGCACCTCTGGAGAATCCTGCCGCTGCAAGGTACATCAAGCACTAGGCAGGCATTGCCCAGGAGATTCTTGGCAGAAGCATTTTAAATTATTTATTTTTATTTTATTTGTTTATTACTTAAAATTAAATTTAGTAAATGAAATTAAATCAAATCCAGCCTCAGTTTCCTCAGCTGTAAGATTAAAATTAAAGACACTTTCCTGACCACCACCGAAAAGCAACAGCATGTCATCATCTCCCCTTGATGGGGGACTGATGACCTGAGACTTAGAAAAAAGAAGGAAATTGTCCAAAGTCACACAAATCAGCCTTGAACTTATGATTTGAACCCAGGTCTCCTGACTGCCAAGTCCAGTGTTCCTTCCATTACATTGTATGGTTTGGGTTTTTTTTTTTTAAAACCCTTCCCTTCTGTCTAAATATCAATTCTAATAACATATGTATAACCCAGGGGAACTGTTTGACAACTCCAGGAGTGGAGAAGGAGAAGGAGAAGGAGAAGGAGAGAAAATGAGTCCTATAACCTTGGGAAAATAGTTAAAAATAACAAAAAATAAACATTGACTAAGACAGAAGGGAAGGATTTAAAAAAGAATTAATACTAAGCGAGAAGATAACTGTTTAAACAAAAGGCCAAGGCCTGGCCTCTTTTGTGGGAGGGGGTTCCCCTTCCTCCACCTGCCCCCCTCAGCCAACACCAAGCCCCCTTCTTTGTTGTAGCCAAACGTGGTCGGCCGCCTGTGCAATGAGTGCTCGGATGGCACCTTCCACCTGAGCGCCAGTAACCCGGACGGCTGCCTCAAGTGCTTCTGCATGGGGGTGAGCCGCTACTGCACCAGCTCTTCCTGGAATCGGGACCAGGTATGAGGGGGCCCCAGGGGGCTGGATGACAAAGTCAGACAATGGGCACCTGCCCTGGCAGCAGATTCTTCCCCTCAAAAAAAAAATCCTAGACTCTGGGAAGGGATAGCAGGTCCTGAGTCATTGGCCAAAGCATAGCAGCTTGGATGGTTCAGATGATTAAAATCCTGGTTCCCCTGAAGTGAGGTGCCCCTGTGGCAGCTAGATGATGCAAATGGAGAGAGCATTGAGCCTAGAATCAGGAAAAACTGAGTTCAAATCCAGATACTTCCTAGCTGTGGAACTGTGGGCAAGTCACTTAACTTCGGTGTGCGCCTTAGTTTCCTCATCTATAAAATGGCAATCATAGCAGCAACCACTTTACCAGAGTTATGATGAGGGTCAAATGAGATGATTTTACAAAGCACTCGGCACATACTATATTAATGCTATTTTTAAAATATTATTAGAAAAATATTTTCCTTGCTTCTTTTCTTTGGAATGGAGATGACTTGGGTCTCTTAAAGTTCTGGCATTCTATCAATAAAATAGAGAGGGAGGAGATTAATGAATTGGGCATGCAGCTTAAAAAACTAGAAAGAGAACAAATTAAAACCCCCCAGATCTGAATTGGAAATCCTAAAAATCAAAGGAGAAATGAATAAAATTGAAAGTAAAAGAACTATTGAACTCATAAATAAGGTTAGAGGCTAGTTCTTTGGAAAAACAAAATAAACTATTAGTAATCTAATCAAAAGTTCTGGCATGTTCTATCCCACTGGGTATGGTGACACAGTTTATAAACCAAGGACCAACCTCACTATGTGCCCAAGGGCTGCAACTCTAGGAATAAATATTAATTTTTTCAGTTCTTGATTCACTAAACTGCTTGTAAGGCACCAGGAGGCTTGGGGTCACCATTGGTGGGGGGCCTCCCTACTTAGATGGGCCCTTGAAATATCACAATCCCGATTTAGATAATGATGCCTTTTTGTGCTGTGGTGGTGATGCTGGGCTCAGGGCGAGCACAAACCTTTGGCAAGTCGTCCCAAGGGTACCTGATGGACTCCAGCTGGGCAAGGGCTCTGGGGCACCCAGAGGACCTCCCGCCTGCCCCTGGGTCCAAGCTCTCTCTTCCCCTCGTTGCCAGGTTCACGGGGCCTCTGGTGCTGGTGATCACTCCCAGTTCAGTCTGTCTAACGCTGCGGGCACTCACAGTACGAGTGAAGGCATCTCTTCCCCCGCTCCCGGGGAGTTGGTGTTCTCCAGCTTCCATAGCCTGCTCCCCAGCCCCTACTTCTGGAACCTTCCCTCAAGATTTCAAGGAGACAAGGTGAGCGGATGAGGGGCTTGGGGATGGAGCAGAAGAGAAGGAAGCGGGAGGAGGAAATGTGCCTTTCTTCTTTCATCAGAAAAATAGAAGATCCTGGATGCAGAATGGGTGGGATATGGGCAGGGCATCCCTTAGTCTTTTATTTTCTTACACCAGAGTTAGGCAAAAGATGTATATTTGAAGACAGTTAGGATAAAAATCAATAAAACTTCAAAACAAGAGGTTAAATTTAAAATATAGAAGGAAAAAAATTAAAATATAGAAAGAATTTGATAGGAAGAAAGATGGAAGGAATTCCAGGAAAAGGAAACAGCTTGAGCGGGTGTGTATTGATTCTAATATCTCCTAGAGATATTAGAAATTCAGAATGGCTTGCTAATGTGTAAAACTTGAACATATGCCCTAGATTACACAAACATAGGTTATATGTGTATAGATATATTTGTATTTCCTGACTCTACAAATAGTGTTATTTTTCTGTCATTGAGAAAATCATTTCTGCATAGAGATAAATTTACTTATATTGATAAAAAAAAAGAGCAGTGTGTAGAGGATCTGGCACAATAAAGGAGCCAGAGAGGGACTCTTTGGGCCAGAACCTAGAATTTGTGCAGAGAAACCTGTAAGAATAGGCTGGAGAGCCAGGGTTGGGAGGGTGGCGGGGGTATTAGATGGTGGCGGCTTGGAGCACCAGGGAGGGGAGTCTGAGCTTTATTCTGGAGGCAGAGGGGTGAGAATTTTGGGCAGAGGTGATAGGACCAGAGTTCTGCAGGAGGAAGATGATTATAGGAGTGTCATGAAGGATGTACTCAGAAAAGGGAGAGAAGAGAGGCAGGAAGACTCCTGGGGAAGCTGTTATGTTGGTTCCAGGGAAGGTACCAGAGGAATGGATGTGAGAGATACTGTAGGGATGGGCATGGGGCAGTCTGGAGAGCATCTTCTCAGCTGGCTCTGCATGAGATGGATAACTAAGGACACCAGTCATTGTGGACCCAGAGAGGAGGAGAGCTGGGGTGGGGGGCCTTAGAACAGAGAAGGTCAGCCAGAAACAACCTAAGAACACAGAATGTCAGGACTAGAAGGAGCCTCAGAACAGAGAATATCAAAACTGGGAGAGATCTTGGAACAGAGAATTTCAGAGATGAGAATATTAGAATTTAGAGTATTCGCTCTAGGAGGTCCCTTACAACCTGGAATAACAGTACTGAAAGGAAAATATCATCTAATCCGTTACCCTGAAATTGCAGAGTAGAGGGAGGCACAGGGATGGTCAGAGACTTATTTGAGGTCTCATAGCTAGTTAATGGTAACATTCAAACCCAGGCCTCCTTCCTGCCATTATTCCAGGGTTTTCTAGCTGACTGGGATATAATCTAGCATTGTCTTCCTCTCCCCAGGTGACCTCCTATGGAGGAGAACTACACTTCACCGTGACCCAGCGGCCCAGTCCAGGCTCCCCAGCCCTGCACGGGCAGCCCCTGGTCCTGCTTCAGGGCAATGAAATCTCCCTAGAACACCACCCCCAGCAGGAGCCTGTGCCAGGCCAGCCCAGCACCTTCTCCGTGCCCTTCCGCGAGGTGAGCCCCAGCACTGTCCCCGGCCCCACAGCCTTCCCTGATCTCTAGAAAAGGCTCTGGACTGGACGAGGTCCTGGTTCCTATCCATCATCTTCCTCAGGCCGGTGGGCCCCAGGTCTCCCTCCTAAGCCCTCTTAGGAGGAGGGACTGCAGGTCAGTCCTGCCTCCATGAGTCTTCCGAAAGGGCAGTCAGGACATGTGCGTTCTCATCCACAGCACGCCTGGCGCAGGGCAGACGGGCAGCCGGCCACCCGTGAGCACCTGCTCATGGCCCTCGCCGACATCGATGTCATCATGATTCGGGCGTCTTATGCTGAGAGCCAGGTGGAGAGCAGGTACCTTGAGAATGGTTTGCCCATGGCAAGAGGTTGGGGAGGCGTTGAGAAAGCTGGGTCTTGTGGCCTTCAGAGTGCCCTGAATTTAGAGTCTGGGGAGCTGGCATGGTCAAATCCTGCCTACAGACCAGCTGGGACCTGGGCTTTGGTCACCTTGTCTGTAGCACAAGCAGATTGGACTCTGGGTTCCTGCAGCCCCCGAAATCTTTTCTGTGATCTAGAGATAGGCTAGGGCAGGATGGAACATGCTCTAAGGCCTCTCCTCTATCATTCTAAGACCTCCAATGAGTCTGGGTTAGGATGGACGATGGCGCATGGGCCTCCACCATTCAGGGTATAGTAGAAGAGCTTGCATTTGGAGTCAGGGGTGGGGGGTGTATTGACTGACCTCTAAAGCCCAGGACTCCACAGCCTCCATTCTCTGGCCTTGGCCTCCCCTCACTACCCCCACAGGCTTTCTGGACTACACATGGATGTGGCTGTGCCCCAGGTCACGGGGCTGGAGCAGGCTGTGGAGGTGGAGCAGTGTGTCTGCCCGCCTGGCTACCGAGGACCATCCTGCCAGGTGAGCCCCAGCATCTGTGTATGTCAAGCCTCCAGCCTATCCCCCTACACCCCTCATCCTGTAGAGAGCATTTGGAATCCAAAGGACTAAGTTAAAATTCTACCTCTCCTACTTACTGCCTGGGCGACCTCCAGCAAGTCATTCTGAGCCTCAGTAGTAAAATGAGGTTGGTTTAGGGAGCAACTAGGTGGCTCAGTGGATTGAGATCCAGACCTGGAGACAGGTCTTGGGTTCAAATGTGACCTCAGACACTTCCTAGCTGTATGACCCTGAGCAAGTCACTGAACCCCAATTACTCAGTCCTTACCTCTCTTCTGCCTTGGAACCAATATACAGGATTGATGCTGAGACAGAAGATATGGGGTTAAAATAAATGAGACTGGTCCTAATATTCTCTTAAGTTTTCCTTTCAGTCTTTATAATTCTCTGCTCTCAGGGCCCTCCCTGGCTCTTCACAGTTCTTTTCCTTGCCTGTTTTGGGGGCTTTATCTGCTCCCCCCTTTTGTGGTTCCTCCAGCTGGGGAGTCCTGCAAACAGCTGAACCCCCACTGAAGAAGTTCTGCCCTGGGGCGGGAAGAGGGGAAAGTTCTTTTGCCCCCTTCCTCTTTCCCTCCCTGACCTGCCTTCTCCCCACAGTTCTGTGATATAGGGTACACCCGTGCATCCAGTGGTCTCTACCTGGGCACTTGTGAACTCTGTAGCTGCCATGGACACTCGGTGATATGTGACCCAGAGACCGGGGCTTGCCAGGTGAGAGCTCCCCAATCTGGTACCCTTCCACTAGGGCTCTTGGATGTTCCACTGTCTTCTAGGGCCCTGATCCCTAGGGCAGCTCAGTTGAGAATGAGCAATGCTCTAAGCCTGGGGTTGGAAAAGATGGATTGGGCAGAGTTGGGGGGAAATGGGGAGAAGGGGCCACACTGGCCCATGGACCCAGAGGCAGCCAAGGTCTTGACCGTCTCCTTTCTAGGGCTGCCAACACCACACGGATGGTGCCAAATGTGAACGCTGCCAACCCGGATACTACGGTGATGCCCAGAGAGGTTCCCCTGAAGATTGCCAGCCCTGCCCCTGCCACGGGATGCCCTCTAACAACCAGTAAGTCTGAGCTGCCCTCCCCATGCCTTGGGCCTGATTCTTCTTTTCTCTTCCCTTCTTTCTCATTGTCTTTCTCTTGCCCATCCCATCCCTCTTCACCCTTTGGCAACATGGTATAGAATTTATTTGATTTGAAATCAGAAAATTGGGGTTCGAAGCTCAACTCACTCATTACTAAACTGTGTGACATTGGCCAAGTCCCTCCCCTTCTCCCATTCTTGATTTCTTCTCTAAAGTGAGAGAATCAAGTTCAGTAGAATTGCTTTTCAACTCAGGGGGGGTGGGGATGAGGGGGAAAACATGAATCCTAACCATGGGAAATTTTTTAAAATTAAAAAAATAAAGTTTAAAAAATTATAAAATGAGAGAATTGAGGACTTATGGAAAAGAAGGCTATCTGCCTCCAGAAAAAGAACTGTTGAAGTAGAAATGCAGATGAAAACATTTGATTTATCCCTTTTTAATTTGGGTATATGTTTGGGGGCTTTGGTTTTATAAGATTATTCTCCTATAAAAATGAATAATATAGAAATAGGTTATGCCCAGACTGAATTACTTGCCAGTTCTGGGAGGAGGTGAGGGAGGGAAACAATTTGGCTCATCTAACTTTGGAAACCTTATGTGGAAATTTGTTATTAAATAAAGGAAAAAAATTAAATAAAATTTAAACACATAAAAATAAAATAAAATAAGAGGATCAGACCAGACCAGAGGCATCAAGCTCACAGTTACAAAACTCTGGAGCACATTTTCATTTCCCCCAGCTTAGATAACTCCACTCCCAGGGTCCTTCCGGCACCTCACATTGCATCATCCTCTGTTCTACTCTTCTGAAATAACCATTTGTTTTTGGTTTGGGGTTTTAAATTTTTTTTCTGGGTTATACACATATTATCACACAAAATAAATTTCCAAATTGTTCATTTTTATAAATGAATAATTATATAAAACCAAAACCCCAAAATATAAACCCAAATAAACAAGTGAAAAATTGCATGCTTTCATCTGCATGGAATGACCATTTGCAACAACATTCCATTAGCCCAGGTGGCCTCCAATGCCAAAGTTCTGGATTCTAGGATTACTTCCTCTGTTTCCCTTGACATTGGCTCTCAACCCAGATCCATCTCCATCTTGGTTTCTTCTCCCCAAACTACAGAGGGATCCATACTTGTTTTCTGGACACTGATGGCCACCCCACCTGCGATGCCTGCTCCCCAGGGCACAGTGGTCGCCACTGCGAGAGGTATGTCCCCAGGAGGGGAGGAGGAGGAGGAGGGAGCATCTCTCAGGTCCACCACTGGTCAGGACCTCAGAGGCTTTGTAGCTTACCCCCTTGGTTTCCAGATGACAACACTGAAATTTAGGAAAGTTTAGTGACTTCCTTAGGGTCACACTGGTAGTAAGCCTTAGAGGTGAGATTAGCCTTCAGGTCCTTGGACTTCAGAGCCAGGACTGTTCCCCTCAGATGATGGTGGGTGGTGAGAGTGTTTTATGGTTGTTTAATCAGTTCTCTAGAATTGAATTAAGGGGTGGGCAGAGATTTGCTTTGATTGATTGATGATTGATGCTTGACCTAAATCTTGGTACTGGTTTTGCCCTTTGATGTGCTGTGGGACTCACCATTTTTTTAACCTATAAAATGAGGAAAACAGGATTAGGAGATTTCTATTTTTATTTTTGAGTTCCAAAATTCCTCCCTCTCCTCCCCCTGATTACATGATTTATTTTTTTTATTTAAAAACTTAAATTCTGTGCAGATGAAAGCATATGATTTATCACCTGTTTATTTGGGTATATGTTTTCAGGTTTTGATTTTTAAGACTATTCACTTATAAAAATGAACTATAAAGAAATATGTTTTGCATGATCAAACATGTATACTCCAGATCAAATTGCTTGCCAGCACCAGGAGGGGGAAGGGAAGAAGGTAGGGAGACAATTTGGATCATATAACTTCAGAAAATTTATGTGGAAATTCATTAAAATAAAAAAAAATTAAAACTTAAATTCTGTATTAGTAATCAATTCTAAGACAGAAAAGTGACAAAGACTAGGCAATCTGGGTTAAGTGGCTTCAAGGACTAGGCAATTGGGGTTAAGTGACTTGCCCAAGGTCACACAACTAGGAAGTGTTTAAGGCTGGATTTGAACCCAACTCCTCCCATCTCTAGGCCTGGTCCTCTATCTACTGTGCTTTCTAGCTGCTCCCTGATTAGATGATTTCTTAAAAATCTTTCAGCCTGTGTCACCTAGATGGAATGCTCACTGGGCTTGGAGCAAGAGAATTAGCTTAGAATCCAGGCTCACTGTGTGATATAGGGCATGACACATCCTCAACTTCTTCATCTGTACAATGGGATAATAATCATTTTTGTGTTATCTATCTTGTGAAGCCCCCATGCAGGGGTGTACTGGGAAGCACGAAGGACTGGTTCTCTGGTGGGAGGAGTTGGGGAATGTGTGCAAGGATACACTTTTAACTTCAGTCTACACTAACATTTTCTCCTTCACTTTATTAAGAATAGACAACCACTTGATCAGTGACACAAGTAAAACCCAGTGAAATTGTGTCTCGGCTGCGGTGGGGGTGGGGAGGGGAGGGAAAGAACATGAATCATGTAACCATCAAAAATTTTCTTAATTAATTAAACATTTTTAATTTAAAAAAAGAATAGACAATAAAATTAAAAAATCAAACTCTGATTTGTAGCATTTCCTAACTTCTAAGGTGTAAATGCCCACACTAAAAATCTCTCTTGACCCATTTTGAGCTGTCACCAGCACACCCCTGACCCCATGAAATCACAGATGGAGAAATTGCTTTGCATATATTTTTAAGCTAGGCTTTAATATTAATGGCCAATGTGGGCAGCGAGGTGGTTCAGTGGATAGAGCACCAGGTCTGGTGTTGAAAGGACCTAGGTTCAAATGTGCCCTCAGACATGTCCTGGCTATGTGACCCTGGGCAAGTCACTTAACCCAGAATGCCTTATTCTTGCCCCTCTTCTATCTTAGAGCTGTTGCTAGGATGGACAGTGAGGCTTAAAAAAAATAAGAGTGGCTCATGAAATTGTTTGTTTCCTACAGGTGTGCTCCTGGTTACCATGGCAACCCCAGTCTGGGCCAGCCCTGCCTAAGTGAGTTGGGGCTTGTTGGGACCAAAAGGGCAGAAGATGGGGGAGATGCAGGGGGTGATTGGACTAGCCAGGCCCCCACACTCTGTCCACAGAGGGGAAGGCTAGCAGTGGGGGTGTCTGGAGAGGTGGGGAAAGTAGCAGCTTTCCCTCCATCTCCCTCTGCAGGTGATAGACCTGGCCCGGTCCCTGATGGCTGCGGATGTGACCCAGCAGGCAGTCTCAGCACCCAATGCGACAAAGCCTCAGGGCAGTGTCGGTGTAAGGTAAGTATTGGGGAGAAGGGGGCACCCCTGGATGCTTGATTCTACCTATTTAGAGGCAGGGAAGACTTCTTTTGAGAAAAGGGGAAAGGAGTTGGGCTCTGGTGTTAATGACACACAGAAAAGTTAGAAACATGCATTAGTAAAATACTAAATAGACAGGTGGCTCAGGGGATAGAGCACCCGGCCTAGAGTCTGGAGGACCCTCAGATGCTTCCCAGCTATGTGACCCTGGACAAGTCTCTTAACCCTGATTGCCTAGCCCTTGCCCCTCTTCGGTCTTAGAATTGATATTAAGAGGGCAGCTGAGTAACTCAGTGGATTGAGAGCCAGGCCTAGAGATGGGAGGTCCCAGGTTCAAATTTGACCTCAGGTACTTCCTAGCTGTGTGACCCCAGACAAGTCACTTAACCCCTATTGCCTAGCCTTTACCACTAATGCATAGTATTGATTCGAAGATGGAAGGTAAGGGTTTAAAAAAAATTGATATTAAGACAGAAAGTAGAGATTGGTCAAAGGGCCAGATAAATCTGAGGCAGAATTTGAACCCAGGACCTCTTGCCTCCAAGGCCAGCCCTCTATCAGTCACTATACCAATGTTGCCTTTCCATTTTGATACCTTCCAAATTCAAACTGTGTGTAACAGTTTCCTTCTCTGTTCCTATCCTGAAATGTTCATATTTGCTTTAAATGTTAAATCTACAATAAAAAAGAGAAAAATTTAATTTAATTTAAAAGTCAGAAAGGCCATTGGATGTGGGGGTCTGAGACCCAGGTTGGAGTCCTGTCTGTTAGTTAACCTTAGACAAGATCTCTCTGTGCCTTGGTTTTCTCATCTGTAAAATGGGAATGGTACTACGTTCTTCACCTGTGTGAACAGAGTGCTCTGTAAATCTCTATTTGCTACTGAAATAGAAGCTGCTATTGGTCTCTGAGGCAGGCCATCCAGCTCTTTTTTTTTTAACTTTTCTGTCTTAGTAACAACTCTAAGACAGAAGGGCAGGGGTTAGGCAATGGGGGGTTAAGTGACTTGCCTAGGATCACACAGCTAGGAAGTGTCTGAGGCCAGATTTGAATCCAGGACCTCTCATCTCTAAGCCCTGGCTTTCTATCCACCGAGCCACCTAATTCCCTTGATTAATTTTTTTAAACCTTTACCTTCCATCTTAGAATCAATACTGTAAATTGGTTCCAAGGCAGATGAGTTGGTAAGGGCTGGGCAATGGGGGCTAAGTGACTTGTCCAGGTCAGATTTGAACCCAGGACTTCCTGACTCTAGATCTGGCTCTCTAGCCACTGAACCACCTAGCTGCCCCTCACCCTGCTCTTAAACCTGTCACCTCCCTTAGGCCAGGACCCTGGCACAGGCCTAGAGGGAGAGGAAGGGGCAGCACTGGGGAAGAGGAAGCTTGGGGACTGCTAATGAGAGGATGAACCAAAAAGGAGAGCTCACCTTCCTGTGTGTCTGCCCCATCCCCTCAGTCCAAGGTGGAGGGCCCCACCTGCAGCTCTTGCCGTCTTCATCACTTCTACCTGAGTGCTGCCAACCCCGAAGGCTGCCTGCCCTGTTTCTGTATGGGCGTCACCCAGCAGTGTGCCAGCTCCTCCTACACCCGCCACCTGGTATGGACTACTGAGCTCTACCTCCCGAACCCACTTCAGCCCTTCTCCCTTCTGCCACTTATTCCCAAGGCTTCTCCAGAGCTTTATTCCTGGAGGGACCTCAACATTGTCTCCCCGGCTCCCAAAACTGTCTAGTATCTGCCCCTCCTCTGCCCATTCTCACAGCTTTTAGTGCCCCTCCCCAGCCTTCCTCAGTGCCTACCCCAGCACCTGTCCCCATACTGTCTTGGTGCCCACTGTGCCAATCCCCTCACTCTCCTATCCCCAGCACCCAAGATGACCCCATCCTACTCTTTCTCTTGCCAGACCTCCACCCCCTTTGCTCCCGGTGACTTCCAAGGTTTCACACTGGTGAATCGGCAGCGAAGCAGCCGGGTGGCCGGGGGCTTCATCGTGGAGCCGATGCCTGAGGGTAGCCAGCTCTCCTTCAGCAACTTTGCCCACCTGGGCCATGAGTCCTTCTACTGGCAGTTGCCCGAGACTTACCAGGGAGACAAGGTACAGGGTGTGAGGGCACAGGGTGGGCAATTGGGGCCAGCCTGTTCCCCACACTCAGAATGGCTTATGATGATCAGGTGATGGTGAAATTGAAGGCAATGACCATGATGATGGCAGTGATGGAGATGATAGAAGAGATGGATACTGGTAGAAAGGGTTCACCTTTGAGTTATGTGGGGGTAGGATCAGTGGTGTCCGAGGAGATGCCAGCGGGGCTGAGTAAGGGCACAGGGAACGTTGGTGGGACAGGAACTGAGTTAGGAAACAGCAAAGAGAGGCTCCCTCAAGCTTCTCAATCGTGTGAAGCTCTGCAGGCGTATAGCTCTTTCCATCCTCGAGACCATCCCTGGCTTCTCACCTTCTTCCTCCCAGGGGCCTGCCAAAGGAACCCATTGTTGGTCCTTTGTCTCTTCATTGTTTCTTTGCTTTGTCGCTTCATCTTCTTCCATTTCTGTCCCTCATCCACACCTCTGTCTCCCCTGTCTGTCCATCCCAGGATGCCTATCCTTCCTTCATATCTAGCTTCCTGCGTCTGTTCCCCTGGTCTCTGCTCTCCATTCCTTCATCTGCACGCTTCCCAGCTCTACCCTTGTCTCTGTCCTCTGTCCCTAATCTCCATTCTGCCCTTTGTATCTGTCTCCTGCGATTTCTTGGGCCTTTACCTCTCTGGAACCTATTTCTCTCTTTCTCCTGGTACCCTGTGCTGCCAGAGGGAAGCATACTTTGCACGGCTACGGAGGGCACATCAGGTATGGCATGCAGAATGTGGTGTGGCATGCTCACGGTGTATAATTAGGGTGTCTGCTGTTCCCCTCAGTCCAGCATGCAGTGCAGATCCAAAGAGATGTGGGATGCTGTGGTGGCCCAGGAGTGGGGCTCATGGTAGGGATAGAGTGACACCCCAGGGACAAGATACAGCTTGTCCCATTAAAGGCATATTCAGGCCTGTAGTCAGTCAGGGGCCCCATGGGCCAAGCCAGGAGCAAAGCAATTTCCACAACCTTCCTGGAACTACTCTGTGGTTTGGGCTCTAGTACTAACCTTGGGTTGGCAGGAGGAGGTAACCTTTGTGTCACCCCACATTACCAGGTCACACTGGCACTGACCTGCCAATCACCTGGAGCTAACTTTCCATGTGCCAAGCTCAGAAATGAGAAACTGTGACTCATGGCATGATACAAATCGGGGACTTCCCACTGGAGGGTTGGCGCTACCCTAGGGTTCTGGTGCCAGGGCAGGGTTTGGGGAGATCTGACCCATCATCCATTCTATCAGAACCGCACATCCTTCTCAGAGGAGCAGCTGCGGGAGGCTGTGGCAGCTGGGAAGATTCTGGGGCCCCCTGTGGGCAGTGGCCGGGCATCCCGGTCATCCCAGGTAACCATTGTACCTGACAATGCCCAGGACCCTAACAAGAAGGCCAAATACCAGAACCAAAAAAAGTGTTTCTGGGACTGAAGACACAGGCCTCATCTGTGCCCACTTTCCCCATTTTAGCATTGGCACTGACCCATGCCACCAATAACTGACCACTCATGCTTCCCCTGGAAATATATCCCAGAGCAGGAAGGCTATTAGGGCCAGGGGAACAAGTTCTGTGCCTGTCTTGGGCATCCTTGAATGCCCAATGTATGCACTCCAACAGACACTTTTGAAGACCTCTCCTCATCCTTTGCTCATCCAGTTACTTGGTTTTGTTTTGTTTTTTTGGCAACTCTGTCCATTAGGCAATACCCATTATCTTCCTTGGATGCTCACCAATCTCCCTTTCCAGTTAGCAACACCTGCCCTCTAGGATCAAGCCAGTCACAACCCAATGGGTGAGGAATAGGGAAAGCAGAGGTCTTAGAGCCTTATTGACCCCTGTGGAGGTACCAAGAGAAGTCCTGCCCCTGATTCCCCTTTGGGTAATCTTGAGGCTTTGCAATAGAGAGGGGTACCAAGAAGGTAGCCTGGGTAGGTCCTCAGATTGAGGGGTGAGAATGAGAATGGAGTTTCTGAGTCTTGTTGATTTCTACAATCTTCTCTGTTTCTTTTGCCTTCTCTCCTTCCATTTCCTTCCTTCCTTCCTTTGTTCCTTTTCTTCTTCCTTCCTTCCCTTCCTCCCTCCTTTCTTCCCCTCCATTCCTTCCTTCCTTCCCTTTCCCACCTCCATTCTTCTACCCATCCTCCTTTTTCATCACTTCTCCCTCCCTTTTATTCCTCCCTTTTCTCCTTCCCTTTCCACCTGCATTCCAGGTGGATGAGGCTCAGAGACGAATGGATGCAGAGATCTGGAAGCTCCTCTCCAGCTTTGCTGCCCCTCCATCACCACTTCACCATGCCCAGGGTACCTTTCATGGCCCAGGTCATGCAGGGTCTACCCACCCTCAGCCTGCAGCCTCCCTAAAGGCAGTTCCATCTCCTCCTCCTTCCTTTTCTTCTTCCTCCTCTCCAGCGGCTTCCCTTTCTTCCTCTGCAAACTCTGGCTCTGGCACTTCTGCCAGGCCAACTGACTCTCAGGTAGGTGGTGGGCATCACAGCCACACTATGTCCTTCCTCTGGGACTCTGCCCTGCCCTGCTTCCCCTCTCCTCCTAACCCTGTCCACTCTATCAGGTATTGCCTGGTAAGTCAGTTGCAAGCTTCATGCTAGACCATCTCTACTAGCATAGTCTGAGGATCTGGCTCTCTTGCCTCCACCTCCCCCCTGGGAAGAGATGGGGATGCCTAGTGAACAGACCATATCCCCAGCACCAAGGACACCTCTCACCATCCCTTGGAGTCTCAGAGACAATTGCCCCTACCTCTATGTAGGCTTTGTCCCAGGGTCTGAGTCTTGGGAGCCCACAGTGATAGTAGTAGCTCTCCTCTGTCTACCTTTTGGGATTCTTAGGCCTTTCCTGAATCCAATAATGGCCCTGCCCCATCCTTCCCCCTCCTTCCTGCTCTCACTGGTCTTTCCACCTTCTATCCTAGTTCTCTCTTGCCTACAAGGCCTTCTCTCAGCTTCCGGAAAGCGTCTATTATTGGGAACTTCCTAGAGCCTTCCTAGGGGACAAGGTAATGATGGGAGGGAGGATGGATGGACCTCTGGTTTGAAAATTCTCAAGAGGAAGCCAGACTGTGCAAGATGGAAGGGTCTGGGACCCTGGAAGGGAAATACACTCAGGCAGGCTACAATAAAACCTGGACTTTCCTGTTTCCTTCCTGGTTTACTATCTGCTTATTCTAGCATCCTTTACTGGGTAGTTCCCAGAGACCCCAAGATAGGATTCCTTTAGTGTCTCTTTAATGTTGCTGTTTGTCTGTGCTGGCCTGGCTCAGATGCCCTAGGTCACCATTAAATCAAGGTTGGGTCTCTGAAAGGGGCTCTGCCCCCCATGAGAGCTGTTCCATGGATCCTAGGAAGACCCTAAGAGCATCCCTTGGAGAAGAAGTCATTCTAGCCTTCCCTCTGGGAATGGAGGACTGGTACCCAGAAAATGAAGATTAGGAAGCCTAGCCAGTCTCAGTGGACACTCCAACTGCCTCTGACCTCTCCAGTAGGAGCAGGTCTTGTGTCCAGCTGCTACAATTGGGATATAGCATCAGGCCAAGGGCTAAAGGGCCAATAGAAAGAAGTCAGTTGGTCTTGGTTAGCTGTGGCACAAGTTGGGTTCTGTGGGTACTGAGGGCTGGTAAATCAAGACATCGTGAGACAAAGTGACAAATGGTAGCCAGGGTGGAGGTGAAGCCTGCTGGGTCAGAGTGCTGTCCAAAAAATAAAGCCAATAAACAGCATCATTGCTATCAAGCATTTCTTTATTGAGTCCCAAAACCTGAAACTTAGATCCATTTGTTTGATAGATATAGGTAAGGCATCATCCCTGCTCTCAAAGAGCTTAAAATCCAATGGAAGGGGGATATTTAGTAGTATAGTGGATTGCCAAGATTTGGGAGGACCTGGGTTCAGACACATCCTAGCTGGGTGACCCTGGGCAAATCACTTAGCCCCCATTGCCTAGCCCTTACCACTCTTCTGCTTTAGAACCAATACACAGTATTGATTCCAAGACGGAAAGTGAGGGTTTTAACTTTTAGAAAAGAAAAAGGAGGAGAACCAGGGTGTGGGACAGACCAGGAAGGTCCCTCAGGGTAGGGTAAGATCATTCTAGGCTGAGGAGGTCAGGAAAGGCTTCCTGGAGAAGGTAGTGGAAGGGAAGGATGAAAAGAATTTAGACTAAAGGAAGGATGGAATGGGGTCTACAGAACCACAGAAACAAATTGTGGTGACACCTAAAGGTCATTCATTTATTCAGAAGCCATTCATGAAATGCTATCTGTACATAGAAAGGCAGTGTAGCTTAATGAATAGAGGGGTGTGGCCACAGTTAGGAAGACCTGAGTTCAAATCCTGCCTCTGATATATCCTGGCTATGTGACTTTGGCTAGGTCACTGATCTCAGTGCCCCAAACCCTCTTTAAGACTGAAAATAAAAAGTCTAGACCTGCATTAGTAGAGAGGTCCTACAAACAACAAGATGGCAAATTCAGTTAAAAAAATATTTTTGGAAAACTTAGGACCAGATACTGAGAGAGACACAAGTAATTAAGACAAGATCCTGATTTAATGGAATAGATAGTCGAACAGAGACTGCACACCCATAAAGAGTCGGTACTGCATGCTCAATGTGCTGAATAAAAATAAATTGTAATTTAATAATAATAATAATAGTCTGTGTTCCTTGGGTGTAGCCATAGTAGGTGGTTAATAAATTTATTGATTAGTTGATGTAAATATGAATTATTAGGAGCATGTGTTTTTATTTGGTTGGGGTAGCAATGGAAAGGACCATCCTTTCAGGCTGGGAGGATCATGGGAGACTTTAAGCAGAGTCTTAAAGATGGGTAAGATTTTGAAGGGGCAGTTAGGTTGGCTCAGTGGCTAGAGAACCAGTCCTGGAGACTAGGTTCAAATCTGATCTCATACGTCCTAGTTGTGTGACCCTGGGCAAGTCACTTAATCCTAGTTGCCTAACCTTACTGCTCTTCTGCCTTGGAACCAATACACAGTATTGATTCTAAGACAGATTATGGTAAGGGTTTGTTTGTTTTTAATAATATTTTGGATTATGGATAGTGGAAAATTGACCCTCATCATTGCTTCCAAGATGAAGTTGGACTGATCTCATCAACTTCTATGGGGAGATCCACTCTGTGTCCTCTAGCACTGATTGTGCCTTGAGATTCAGCCTCATAGGGGGGAGAAAAGATTCTTATAACAGCAGCATAGTTCATGCACCCAACCCACACCCTGGGCACTCTTACCCAGTTTTCCTTGACTGAGGAACTAGAGTTGGGATGGGGAAGAGTGGGTAAAGAGGTTGGAAAGGCAGAGCAGGGCTGGTGACACCCAAGGCTTGGTTCCCTGCAGGTGGACGCCTATGGTGGGAAGCTCCGATACATTCTCTCCTACACAACTGGAGCCCAGGGCAGCCCCCTCTCTGATCCTGATGTACAGATCACGGTGAGCTCTCCCTGCTGTAAGACCATAGGAGAAAGGGAGGGATTGTGGGGAAGGGGATGGTTGTCTACAAGGAAAGGGCTAAGCTCCCCTGGAGTCTCTTCCCTCAGAGTCTGCCTACACACCCAGGTGTGTATTAGAATGGGTTTCTGGGTCCTTTTGCCACCCTGGTGGGCTGTGGGCAGAGATCCTTGCTGTTCCCTCTAAAGAAAATGGAAGGTAGGGTGAACAGGGACTGGAGATATTAGAAAGCAACCAGTGTCAGTGCAGTCACTGAGAACATCTTCTCCTATCTCATAGCCTCCTAGTGTCCGAGGCAGAAGCTCCCTAGCTCTAGCACTATTCTCTATGGATGGCTTTGGACAAAACACTTTCAGTGTTTTGCATCTCGGTTTTTTCATTTATAAAGTGAGGGAGTCATGCTTGCCCTACTAACCTTGTAGGACCAAAAAAAGATGGAGGATGTGAAAAGGTTTTGTAACTATCCAGTACTGTAATGTTATGAGGGATTATTCTTATCCCACCATGTCTCCACAGGGGAATGACATCACTCTAGTAGCTACCCAACCAGAGCTGCAAGGCCGAGAGAGGAAGAGCTTCGAAATAATGTTCAGAGAGGTACAAAGGGACCAACTGGGCTTAGTCTAACTAAGACCAAGACCCCCAGCTCTGACCTTGATTCCAACCCCAACAGCAAATCTGAGTCCAATCAGATGTCAACTCTGATGTCAACCGTGATCTACCATGATCATGTTCCCCATTCTGATTGGGACCATGTCCCCACCTCTGACCATGGCCATAACATAACTCTATGACCATGATGTCAACTCTGACCATGACCCTGATCCCAACTCCAACCATAGCCATGATGCCAACTCTGACCATGACCCTGATCCCAACTCTGACCATGACCCTGATCCCAACTCTGACCATGACCCTGATCCCAACTCTGACCATGGCCCTGATCCCAACTCCAACCATAGCCATGATGCCAACTCTGACCATGACCCTGATCCCAACTCTGACCATGACCCTGATCTCAACTCTGACCATGACCCTGATCCCAACTCTGACCATGACTCTGATCTCAACTCTGACCATGACCCTGATCTCAACTCTGACCATGGCCCTGATCCCAACTCCGACCATAGCCATGATGCCAACTCTGACCATGACCCTGATCCCAACTCTGACCATGACCCTAATCTCAACTCTGACCATGACCCTAATCTCAACTCTGACCATGACCCTAATCTCAACTCTGACCATGACCTTGATCCCAACTCTGACCATGACCCTGATCCCAACTCTGACCATGACCCTGATCCCAACTCTGACCATGACTCTGATCCCAACTCTGACCATGACCTTGATCCCAACTCTGACCATGACCCTGATCCCAACTCTGACCATGACCCTGATCCCAACTCTGACCATGACTCTGATCGCAACTCTGACCATGACCCTGATCTCAACTCTGACCATGACCCTAATCTCAACTCTGACCATGACTCTGATCCCAACTCTGACCATGACCCTGATCCCAACTCTGACCATGACTCTGATCCCAACTCTGACCATGACCCTGATCCCAACTCTGACTAAGACCATGATCAACTCTGAGTTGAACTATGACATCAACTTAGACCCTGGTTCTGACCAAAACAAGAAGTCTGACTGATTCCAATGCCAAACCTAATTGATCAAACCTAATGATCAATTTCCAATTTGCCCTCACTACTCCATAGTCTCAGGCATCATCCAGCAGCCATCCTAACCTAATAATCTGACTTGGACAAAGAAGACAAGGGCCAGATTGGGGGTGGGGGTAGAAGTGTCACAGAAGCAGGATATAGAGGCTTCAAAACTTCTACTCACCACACTTCTTTCCCCAAACCAGCATTTCTGGAGGAGGTTAGATGGGCAGCCAGCCACTCGAGAACATTTGATGATGGTGCTAGCTGACCTAGATGAGATCCTGATCCGTGCCACCTTCTCCTCGGTCCCTTTGGCAGCCAGCATTGGTGCTGTCAGCATGGAGAGAGCCCTTCCTGGACCTGCAGCCGGACCTCGGGCCCTAGAAGTGGAGGAATGCCGCTGCCCCCCTGGCTATCGGGGGCTCTCCTGCCAGGTGAGACAAACAGCACTGTGATTCTGACCTTCTTTCAGGATTAGGAATCAAGAGACCTGTTTTCTGGTCTTTGTTATTAACTTGCTGAGTGACATTGAGCAAATCACTTGTCTCTAGGCCTCAGGGCTGGGGTTTTTGTTTTGGGTTTTTTTTTTAACCTATAAAATTACCAGTTTGAACTAGAACTCTAATCCTCAGAGCCATATTCTTTCTATATCCTCAGTATGGGGAGATCATTGTGAAAGGGGATCAGTAAAGAGCCATGGGTTATATATAGGATGAGAGGAGAGGATCAGTTTTAAGAGTCACTGAGAGGCAGCTAAATGGCTCAATGGATGGAGAACCAGGCCTGAAGACAGGAGGTCTTGGATTCAAATATGGCCCCAGATACTTCCTAACATGTGACCCTGGGCAAATCACTTAACCCCAGTTGTCTAGCCTTTACCACTTTTCTGTGTTAGAACCAATACGTAGTATTCTGAGCTCTGACATTTTCTATTCTTTTTTTTAGAATTATTTTATTTGATCCCATTATTCATTGGAAACAAAGATAATTTCCTTTTCCTTCCCCCTTCCCACCACTTCTCCCATAGCCGACGCACGATTCCACTGGGTATCACATGTGTCCTTGATTCGAACCCATTTCCATGTTGTTGGTATTTGCATTAGAGTGTTCGTTTAGAGTCTCTCCTCATTCATGTCCCCTCAATGACATTTTCTATTCTAAAGGCCCTCGCAGCCCCCACATTCTAGAGCTATTTTTTGGTAAATCCTTTTTTTTTAACCCTTATCTTCCATCTTCAATACTGTGTATTGGTTCTAAGGCAGAAGAGTGGTCAGGGCTAGGCAATGGAGGTCAAGAGACTTGCTCAAGGTCACCCAGCTGGGAAGGGTCTGAGGCCAGATCTGAACCCAGGACCTCCCGTCTCTAGGCCTGGCTCTCAATCCACTGAGCTACCCAGCTGCCCCTGGTAAATCCTTCTTATAAGAAGGCAGAAGCCAAGCTTGGATGGGGAGAGAAATATCTTTGCACCTGCTGACCATGAAGTTCCTCCAGAAGATCCAAGTCAGGGTGATGGTGTCTCTGAGCTAGAGCCTTGGGAATTTCCTTCCTCCGCTCTCAGAGCCTCTTCATGAACTCCAACCTGACCTTCTCTTCTCTTTTCCCAGGACTGTGCCTCTGGCTACACACGAACAGGGAGCGGCCTCTACCTGGGCCACTGTGAGCTTTGTGAATGCAACGGGCACTCAGATACCTGCCACCCAGAGACCGGGGCCTGCTCCGTAAGGGAGAGGGGCTGGAAGCTGGGGGTTGGGAGGGAGGAAGCATGTGCAGGAGATACTTGTGTCTGGGTGGTGACGGGAATGGGTCCGTGTGGAAGGCCAGCCAAAAGCGATGGATACCACCTGGGGGGAGCTGCTAGTTGAGTGTGTCACATAATTCTTGAGTAGGGGCAGCTGGGTCCTATAGTGGATAGAACATCAGATGTAGATTAGAAGGACCTGGGTTCAAATGTGGCCTCGGTGACCCTGCACAAGTCACTTAAATCCCTCACTGTTCTTCTGCCTTGGAACCAATATACAGTATTGATTCTAAGATGGAAGGGAAGGGTTTTATAAATGTTTTTTGAGTCATTTAGGGGTTACTGTCAGGGCAAGCTTTGCAGGTGAAGGAAGGGCTCTTTGTAAGGCATTGGAGGTGGGAGGTATCCCTGGTGGCACTGATTAATCAAGGGGATGAGCATCTGCGAACAGGGGCAAGCATGGAAGACTGAATGTAGAGTCGTTGGGGTGTGGGGATGAGGATCCATGGATGGCTTTGGTGTATGTGAGACACTCAGGAGGGCTCAGTGGGGATACAGCTTGGCACAGGATAGGGGGCGCAGCCAGGCCAGAGCAGGACCCCTCTATCCCCAGCAATGCCTGCATCACACGACCGGTGAATTCTGTGAACTCTGTGCCCCTGGCTACTATGGTGATGCCACCGCGGGAACTCCTGAGGACTGCCAGCCCTGTGCCTGCCCCCTGACCAACCCTGAGAACATGTAGGTAGCCTTGCCCAGTGCCAAGGGATATGGGGAATCACTAAACCGACTCTTGTGGTGGTCAGTTACCCCAATCCAAAGCTGCATAGGAGTCCCTCTGACAAGTGGACACCCCAGGACTGGGCAACGTCTAGGTGACTGGTGCCCAGAAGAGGGGAGGGGGTCATTCTGACAGGGGAATCCCAAGATAAGGGACTCACATAGGTCTGACCCCTGGTCTCCTGGGCTACAGGTTCTCCCGGACATGTGAGAGCCTCGGTTCTGGGGGGTACCGCTGCACAGCCTGTGAGCCTGGCTACATGGGCCAGTACTGTGAACAGTAAGTCTTCATGTGGCTTGAGGGGAGGGGCAGTTCTCGGGGTCTGGGTCCAAGAAGAGGCATGGCCTGAAGGAGAGTGAAATAAGAAGCGAAAGGGAAGGGCCATGAGAAACTGAAGGGGGATTCTAGGAAGATTCTTCTGGAGTGGAAACAAGCCCTTAACCCAGTTGAGTCCAGTGAGGCCTGGTGGTCTTTGGGCTAGTTCTACTCTCTGCCTTGTGCCCTTTTTTGTCCCCAACAAAGTGCTTGTGGCCCTAACCCGGCCCTGGGCAGGAGGCTGAACTCTGATCCCCCAGGCATCCCAGGGGCTCCAACCAGCCCTGCCGGGGATAGCTTGATGAGGGTGGCATGTCTCCTGCAGGTGTGCTCCAGGCTATATAGGCAACCCCAGTGTTCGAGGAGGCCGCTGCCAGCCTCAGAGTAAGTGGAGGCCAGAAGAGGAGGACACATGAAGAGAACTTCAGGGGGCTAGGGAATGGAGGGGTCCTGAGAAGGGGAATTAGTGGGTTGGTGTTGGGAGTCCTGGATCCAAGGCCCTCCTAGCTCTGATATTCTGTGTTCTAAGATTCCTCCCGGCTCTGACATTCTCTGCTCTAAGATTCCTCCCGGCTCTGACATTCTCTGCTCTAAGATTCCTCCCGGCTCTGACATTCTCTGTTTTAAAGGCCCTCCTAGGGCTGATATTCCATGTTCTAAAGGCCCTCCCAGTTCTGAAAATCTGTGTTCTAAAGGCCCCTCCCACTCTGATGTTCTCTATACTACAGCCATTCCAAGCTCTGACATTCTGTGTCCTAAAGGCCCCTATGGCTCTGACATTCCTTGTTCTATCAGTCCTTGATCCCATAGGCCTCACACTTGGGGACAGAAGTAGTAGAGTCACTGTTTAGTATTGGGTGAGGGTCACCTGACTTTCCTTCTCTTCAGCTGACCAGGCTCTGCTGGTGGTCCAGGTCCACCCGGCCCGGAGCACGGTGCCCCAAGGTGGCTCCCATTCCCTTCGATGCCAAGTCAGTGGAAGCCCCCCATACTACTACTACTGGACCAGAGAAGATGGACGGTCTATTCCTAGCACCACTCAACAGCGCCAGCAAGGTACCAGATGGCCCAGGATTCCCTAATAGGCAGCGGGTGGTAATGGAATCTTCAGTTCCATCAAAGACGGGCTGCAATTCCCTGAAACCCATCCCTACTGCCTCTGGCCCTTGTCTAAGTGTGGAAGGAGCTGAAGGAGGTAGGAGGAGGAGGGGTAGGAGTTTGGGGGCAATGCCATTCTGAGCATTCCCACCAATTCATCCAGGTTCTGAGCTCCACTTCCCCAGCATCCAGCCTTCCGATGCGGGCGTCTACATCTGTACCTGCCGGAACCTTTACCACGCTAACACCAGCCGGGCTGAGATCCTAGTCACTGGTGAGCACCCCTTGGCCCCCTCTCCTTCCTCCTTCCTTCCCTTCCTTTGCTCCTACAGTTCTGGTAGCCGATGGTCAGCAGTTTGTAACTTACTACAATTTCTCTTTTCCCCCTTCATCCAATCTATCCCTCCCTGCTTCCTTTGCTTCAGGGGTCAGAGTTTGGGTTGAATCAGGAGTGAGTATTCCTTGGAATTAGAATGGGGCTGGGGCTACAGTTTGGAACTAGGATCAGACCTAGGCTGGGGCTAGTACTCATCATGGCTCTCCACCCATTGGCACAGAGGCCCCTACCAAAGCCATCACAGTGACGGTGGAGGAGCAGACGAGCCAGAGTGTGCGGGCTGGAGCTAACGTCACCTTCATCTGCACAGCCAAGAGCAAGGTAAGGGGGAAGCGGCATCTCCTCTTGGGCACTGGGTCTAGATTGAGAGAGCAGACAATGTGGAGGAGATCATAAGTCCTGTGGGCCCCATCTGTCCCTCTCTGCCTCTCCTAGTCTCCAGCCTACACACTGGTGTGGACCCGTCTACATAATGGGAAGCTGCCTTCACGAGCCATGGACTTCAACGGCATCCTGACCATCCGGGATGTCCAGCCCAATGATGCAGGCACCTATGTGTGTACCGGCTCCAACATGTTTGCAATGGACCAGGGCTCTGCCATGCTGCATGTCCAGGGTATAAGCCCCCCCTTTACCACCACCCTCCGCCAATTCTGGACTCTCCTCTCGTCCTACTCACCCCTATCTCCAACCTAGATCCAGTCCCTACTCTCCTTTTCTCTTCATTCATAACCTGTGGATATATAGTAAATTTCTTGTCCAAAGACCTGAGTTTAGGTCCAATTTATGCCACTTAAACTATATCATCCTGGGGAAATCACATTTCTTTTTTTTTTTTAATTAAAAAAAATTTCTTAAACCCTTATGTTCTGTCTTAGAATCAATACTGTGTATTGGTTCCAAGACAGAAGAACAATAAGGCTAGGCAATGTTAAGTGACTTGCCCAGGGTCACCCAGCTTTGAGCCCAGATTTTAATTTTCCTTCTGGTACTCATCTTCCTCATCAGTAAAATGAGGTGGTCTTTGATATAACATTTAAATTCAAGATGCTATCTATCTCAGTTATTATTATTATTATTATTATTCCCAGCTCCCTAGCATCTTCAGGGGAATTCCTACCACTCTCTTCCCCCATGGTCTATGCCCATACATATTTAGTGGATTTCAGTTATTGTTTCGTTATTGTTATTGTTATTATTCCTAATCCCCAACACATTCAGGGGAGCCCCTACTTCTGCCTCCTCCATGCTTTACACCCATGCATTTTTAGTGCTATGTGGATTTCAATTACTATATTATTACTGTTACTGGTGTTATTCCTCATCCCCAGCCCCTATCATTCCCTCCCCTAGTGATGCCCATGTAGAGAATGCCCTGTGGACGATGATGATGGTGATGATTCCTGGCCCTCCATCTCTTTAGATCCCGTCTTCTCACTTTAATTATCTTCTTTCTCCCCAACCGTAGCCCCTTCTCATCCACCAAGGCCTTTCCTCTTCCTCTCTGACCTCCTTGGCTCTTTCTTCCATGTTATATTCCCTCTTGGCATTGTGTATCTCTTCCCTCTTGTCCTTGGCCTTGTCCTGGCCTTACCTGTCTGTCTTTTCTCTATTAATAGCCTCGGGAAGCCTGTCACCGCCCGTGGTTTCTATCCACCCACCACAGCTCACAGTGCAACCTGGCCAACTGGCAGAGTTCCGCTGTAGTGCCACTGGAAACCCAGCCCCCAGCCTGGAGTGGTCAGGTGAGAACCCTTGTGAAACCTTTTCAAGACTTCGATGCTGAGTACTGCCTTTCATTGTTGGCAGTCACATAGGGGCCACTTGGTACAAGGGCAGGAACATGAGATTAAGAGTCAGATTCCCTGGGTTCAAATCCCTTCTCTACCAGTTACCACTATTTTTTTAACCCTTCTATATCTTAGTATTAATTCTGACAGAAAAGCAGCAAGAGTTAGGCAATTGATGACTTCCCAGGGTCACTCAGCTAGGAAGTGTCTGGGCCCAGATTTCAACCCAGGACTTCCGTTCTCCAGGCCTGGTGCTCTTTCTACTGTGTCACCTATCTCCCCCTCCCCTCTGGGATTACTTTTTAAAAAAATAAAAACCCTTACCTTCCGTCTTGGAGTAAATACTGTGTATTGGCTCCAAGACAGAAGATTGATAAGGGCTAGGCAATGGGGGTTAAGTGATTGCCCAGGATCACATAGCTGGGAAGTGTCTGAGGCCAGATTTGAACCTAGGACCTCCCATCTCTAGGCCTAACTCTCAATGCACTGAGCCACCCAGCTGCCCCCCCTCATTACATTTATTCTAGTTTTTTAACTCTTACCTTATGTCTTAAGCTTGATACTATGTATTGGTTCCAAGGCAAAAAAAGTGGTAAGGGCTAGGCAATGAGGGTTAAGTGACTTGCCTCGGGTCACCCAACTAGGAAGTGTCAGAAGCCAGATTTGAACCCAGGACCTCCTGACTCTAGGCCTTGAGCTCTATCCACTGAGCCACCTAGCTGCCCTTTGCCAATTACTACCTATGTAAACTTGGATAAGGCAGTGAACTTCTGCTCTCTCATCTGCAAAATGAGGAGATTGGATTATTTTACTTCTGAGGATATTTCCAAGTCTGAATCTTTGATCTTATAACACTTGGCAAAGCCAGGACTTAGTTTGAACACGCTAAGGAAAAGAAGGTAAGACAGTTTTGTTTTGTTTTTTAATACTTACCTTCCATTTTAGAATCAATGCTATGTAATGGTTCTAAGGCAGAAGAATGGTAAGGGTTAAGTGACTTGTGTAATAGTTAAAGGAATTGTAGATGATTGAAGAGATACAGGGGATAAGAAAGGTTTTGTAACAGGGAATGGAAGAGTTGAAAGGATCGAGGGAATATGGATGCTGGTGAGGTAAAAGGAGAGAGGTACCCCCTGCTGAGAGGCTGTTTTTTTAAAAATGGGGTTCCTGAGTAATGGGCCAACTATGATAGTCTGAGGGGATGTCTTCTCTATTGATTCATGTTGAAGATACCCCAGGGTAGGTAAGCACGGACCCTCCTAAGGGACAAGCCTCCACCACCACCACCACCACCACCAAGGTTACCCAACTGGGGTCTGATAAGGAGGTTTATGGTTGAATGGCTGTCCTTAGGTTCTGCTCCCTCTATGTCCCCCTGGAATGATAGTTCTCCTCTTGTCTAACTGCAGGTTATTTAACTCAAGATGAATTTATTAACAAGTTTGGATTGGGAAAATATCAGGGTAGAGGGAAAAGGGTTTCCCTATACTTTTCCCCAGATTAGGTCTGAGTCTCTCAGCTTTTCAGCTAAGGCTAGGCCTCACAGACTGCTGAAGGGTTTCTTTTATTCATGTCTATGCTAATCTATGCTTGCTTTCTTAAGTTCAAAGTCTTAGCAGGAGATAGCCAGAGGAAGAATAGATTCTGACCTTCAGAGCTTATTGGGCCTGTCTCTTTGGGCTAACATCCTAAAGATCAGCCTTACAGTTTTCAAACTGCTCCCCTTAAATCCTTTTGTTAGATGACACGATCACAGGAATCCGGGTAGAACACACAGTTGGGAAAATCCAGGAATAGAGGTACTTCTATCCGTAGACAGGAAGAGAGTGTTCCTTCCAGTCTGAGGGCCAGGAAAGAGAGACCTCAAGAGCAACTGTCACTCTCCCAGACTCTCTCCCCCCTCCAACTATCATTGTTGTCAGTATCTTCACTCCAACTTTCCAACTGCTGTCTGTTCCACCTGAATGGCAGAAAGACCCAAAGTTTGATTCAGTTTTCCTTTCTACACTTGCCCAGGTTCACTAGGAATTATCTGAGGTCAGATTCAAACCCAAGCCCTCCTATTTTTGGCCTGGGTCTCAATCTACTGAACCACCTAACTGCCTCCTAGGGGGTGGGAAACTTTGAAGAGTTTTGGGGTTAATTCATTTAAAAACCTTTTTTATTGATTTCTTTTGTTTTTATATTACCTTTTCTTGTAAATATTTCCCTCCCTGATCTCTACCCAGAGAACTATTACTTATTACAAGTAATAATTAAAATAGGAACCTAAGTTAATAATAACAAAACTAACCAACCTAGCAGCATGGTCTGATAATATATGCAATATTGAGTGGAAAAACTTCATGGCTTATCTACCCTCTTGATGGAGAGAATGAGGCCTGGTACTGACCAGGCTTCCCTTCTTCTGACTCTAGGGGGACCAGGGGGGCAGATACCCCGGAAGGCCTGGATTCATGGTGGCATCCTACGCCTTCCAGCCACAGAGCCCTCTGACCAAGCCCAGTACATATGCCGCGCTTCCAATAGTGCTGGGCAACACGTAGCCAGAGCTGTTCTCCACGTGCATGGTAAGAGCTGGGATGAGAAGGCTAGGGAATATGAGCAGGGACCTACCTTGGTGTTATAAGCAAGGGAAGAGTTAGGGACAATGATGGGGCTGGGAGAGATGAACCCCAGAGGAGGAGAAGTATGAAGCTATGGAAAAAGGAATAAGCTTGGGTCCAGGGAAAAGGGTACCCCAGGTGGAACTCACTCTGCCTCTTCCGGTCAGGGGGTTGGATGCCCGATGTCCACCCACGTCCTGAGCAGACCCAAGTGCAGGAGGGCCACATCGTGAGGCTGAATTGTCAGGTAACTGGGAACCCACCACACAGGATCATCTGGACTAAGGAAGGAGGAAGTTTGCCCCCCAAGGTGAGTACTTCAGAAACCCCTTTTTTTAAACCCTTACCTTCTGTCTTAGAATTGATACCAAGTTTTGGTTCCAAGGCAGAAGAGTGGTAACAGTTAGGCAATGATGATTAAGTGACTTGCCTAGGGTCACACAACTAAGAAGTGTCCAAGGTCAGATTTGAGCCCAAAACCTCCCATCTCTACACCTGCCTCTCCATCCACTAAGCCACCTGGTTGCCCCTTTTTTAATTTTTTAAAAATAAAACCCCTTCCCTTCCATTTTAGTATCAATTCTTTGTATTGGTCCCAAGACAGAAGGGCGGTAAGGGCCAGGCAATGGGGCTCCTCTCTGCCTACCCCCCAGGTACACTCTGAAGATACATCCTCTCTCCTGCCCCATACTGTCTTGTTCTGTGTTCCTGACACGTTTCTTGGACTTCGCAGGCACGTGTAGAGCACACCATGCTGTTCATCCCAGATGCCACAGCAGCTGATGCTGGCATCTATGTATGCAGTTCTAACACCCTCACTGGCAGTGCCCAGGCCCGCATGGAAGTGGTGATTGTTCCAGGTATGGTGTATAAATGGAGATTTTGAACCCTAGACTTCATTCCCCAGAAGTCCTTGATATTTCCCAGAATTCCCTATATTCCCTCCTGCGTCTCCACATTGGTGAGATCACGTTGTTGGTATTTAACTGGCAGTAACACCTCCCATGTCCTCTCTTCTTGCATGATGTAGCATGAGCAGTGATGGTGGGGGAAATTTGAAAAATGGCTAACCAGCCATGGGCACATGGTTTTAATTTTGTATCCTCTTTATTCTTTGATTTATAATGATCCTTAATAAACCTCATAAAATATAATAATTTTATTATTAGAGATAGAATTTAATTTTTACAATGGGGTGGATCAGGGTTTCCAGGGTGCCCGGGCCAAAGTGAACCCAGGACTTCCCAGCTCAAGACTCTGCTTTCTTCTATCCACTAAGCCACCTAGCTGCCCCTAAGTGTCATCTATAGCCTATTACATGCCCTGTCAGAGATTGAGGAGAGAAGATGGGAGGGAGAGACTGTGGATCAGAAAACAGCAGAAAACAAATGTTAAAAAAAATTTTTACTCTATGTAATGGCGGCAGGGAGTTGGGGAGCAATAACAGATGGATCCTTCCTCTAGTCTAATGGTCTGCCCATTCTCCTTCTGAACCTCCAGACTCAGGCTTGATCCCCGCCATGAGGATCGAGTCTTCTTCCCCATCAGTGACTGAGGGACAGACGGTCGATCTAAACTGTGTGGTCACTGGACATGCCCATGCCCAGGTCACCTGGTACCGACGTGGTGGGAGCCTTCCAACCCAGCACCAGGTACTTCTAGGAATCTCCCTTAGGGAAGCCACGAGGATGCCGGGTAGAATATGGAGTCATCATTTGGGCAATGGGTGCTGGGACATATAGAGAGTGTAGAAGGGGCTGTCCTGAGATCCCAGAGCTAGGGACCTGAGACAAGAGGGCAAGGGGCACTCTCTCCCTGCCTTCTTGTCCCCTCTATCTCTTAATTCCCCCTGCTCAGGCCCATGGCACTCGGCTACGACTCCACCAGCTGACCCCAGCAGACGCGGGCACATACGTGTGCCGGTTCAATGGCCCCTCAGGACACCAGGAAGCCTTTATTGACATCTCTGTCTCCCATGCAGCCAGTCCTGACTCTGGCCACTCCCCAGGTGAGGAGCCTCATGATGGTGGGCCAGGCTGGGGCCACATCGTCCCCTGAGATACATTCCCTGGTCTGTCATTGCTTGGTGGCACAGTGGATAAAGTGCCAGGCTCAAATCTGGTCTCAGTACTTCCTAGTTGTGTAGGCCTTAGGCAAGTCACTGAAACTCCTTTGCCTAGCCTTTGCCCTTCTGTGTTAGAGTTGTTATTAAGAAAGAAAGTAAGGGTTAAGAAAAATTGCCATGAGTCAAGCATGATGCTAAGTCTGGGAATACAAATACAAATATGGAGGCATCCTTCATTCTTTCACCAAATGGACGAAAAGACCAAGGAAGAATAGAGAGTGGCTTTGCTTTCCTGGAAAGAGAGCAAATCCACTTGGGCCTCTGAATTGATTTGTTCCTTTTGAAACCTGAAGGGGCTTGGCAAATACTTTACCCTGTCATTCATTTATTCATTCATTCATTCCACAAACACTCCCTAAGTGGCTTCTGTGTTTAAGGCCTTTTGCTTCATATTGGGGAAGATGCTCAAGTAGCTATTGCTCAAGCCTTGATCTCTGAAGAGAATCATGGTAGAACTAGGAAAAGGACAAAAACACAAATAGCTGTGATCACGAGGAGCAGGGTGACAGGGCTGTCCCAGAGAGGCCCAAGCAAAGTGCTAGGAAAAATTCAAGGTAAGAAAAAATCTTTCCCCTTGACCCTGAAGAGTGAATCAGGGAAAGCTTCATGGAAAAGATGGCCTCTACTCAAGGTTTAGAAGGAAAGGGAAAGCATCAGTGGACACTTCTTAGAATGCAGGTGGAAGGCCATTGCAGGCCTGGGCAATGGGATAGAGAAAAGAGAGGGCAGGAAGGGAATAGGGGACAGTGGGTAGTCCAGGTTGAATGGATTGTAGAACCCAGGAAAAGTAGTCACATGATATAAACTCTGAAGAATAAAGAGGAGGGGCAGCTATGTGGCTTACTGGATAGAGTTCCAAACTACGGGATGGGGGTTGTCAGGAGGATCTAGGTTCAAATTTATCCTCAGATACTTCCTAGCTGTTTGTCCCTGGGCAAGACACTGAACCTGAAATGCCTAGCCTTTATTGCTTTTCTGCCTTAGAATCAATATTTAATTATTGATTCTAAGAAGATCAAGGAAAAAGGAAGGAAAAGATAGAAGGAAGGGAGAGACAGAGGGAAGAAGGATGGAATGAAGGAAAGAAGGATGAAAAGAAGGAAGGGAGGGAGGAAGGATGGAAGGGAGAGAGGGAGGGAGGATGGAAGGAAGAGAGGGAGGGAGGAAGAATGGAAGAGAGAGAGGGAGGGAGGAAGAATGGAAGGGAGAGAGGGAGGAAGGATGGAAGGAAGGAAGGAAGGACCTATGCTCTCATTGGCATTGCCAGCCAATCCTTGGAACCAGGTGCTGGGCACAGGGATGGGGGGGCCTGTGCCTAGCTCCCTGACCCACTTGTCTGCCCTCAGGCCCTGATGCCAGCTTCCCCATGAGGATTGAAGCTTCCTCTACAGAAATCACTGAAGGACAAACTGTGGATCTGAACTGTGTGGTCCCTGGACAGGCCCATGCCCAGGTCACATGGTACAAGCGTGGCAGCAGTCTCCCTGTCCGACGTCAGGTATGAGAGAAGACCTATAACAGACTCATAAGGGTTAGAGCCAGAATAAAATTTAAAGATCATTTGGTTTTATTTCCTCATTTTACAGATGAGGAAATTAATACTCTGGACTTGGAATCAGAAAGACCCAAGTTCAAATCTTGACACAGGCATTGACCAGCTATATGTCCGAGATGAATCACTTATCCTCTATCTTTTGCCATTTCCTCCTCTGTTAAATGGGAATAATAATAGCATCTATTTCCCAGAGTTGTTGTTATGAAGATCAAATGAGATCATATTTGTAAAGTGCTAGTGCTTAGGACTAATAATTCTTTGGGTTCAAACCTAGAACCCACTGACCCAAATCCAATGTTCCTTGCCCCAAGGTACAGCCTTCATCTGGTGACTGAAACCATCCAACCCCGAGCTCCCCATCAACCTGTGAGGTCCCCCATCTCCCAGTACCCCCTCTTCCCTGGGAGCTGCCCTTTCTGTAATAGTTAAGGTTCACAAAGTGCTTTCATCACAACCAGCCTGCAATGGAGGGATTGGGAGTGTTTGCTGCCTCCCAGTCCCTGTGAGGGCTTAGAGCTCATCTGTGACAGCACATGGGGCCATGGAGCCCCCCAGCTCCAGCATCACTCCCTTCCCACTGTACACCATGGCCTTCCTGAGTCCCAGGACCCCCGGACCTCTGGAGGACGTCTCCCCTTCCCTCTCCTCATCTCTCCCTCCTTCTGCCCCTTGTACAGGACCACGGGACCTGGCTACGTCTGTACCAGGTAACCCCGGCCGACTCTGGGGAGTACGTGTGCCGTGTGGTCCGTGGCTCCCGTCCCCATGAGGCCTCCCTCGTCATCACAGTCCAGCCTTCCCGCTCCAGTGACGGCTCTATCCCAGGTGATCACCCCGGAGCCCCTGCCTTCTCTTTCCTCCCTTCATCCCGGATCCTCCTTTCTCCCCCCATACCCAGGATTCTCCTCTACCCACCTCCGCCATCTCCCTCTCTACGGCCTCTTCATTTTCCCCATCTTTGTGCCTTGTGTCTTCACCATCTCCTTTGTTTCTGGGACCACAGCCCCAGCCACCCCCGCACCAGTCCGGATTGAATCCTCATCCCCAACTGTGGTCGAAGGACAGACGGTAGACCTGAGTTGTGTGGTCGCTGGGCAAGCCCATGCCCAGGTCACTTGGTACAAGCGAGGAGGCAGCCTCCCTGCCCGACACCAGGTATGGGGTCTCTCTCCCAAAGAAGAGCCCACCAGAGGCACGGAGGGAGGGGAGATGAAGGAAGCCCTGCTGTGTGCAAGGGAAAAGATTCTGTACTGGGCAGGGGGATACAGAGACAAAGGGAAAAACCACCTTTGCCCTCAAGGACTTTACCCTTTACAGGCAAGTAACGCATATTTTTAAAAAATGGTAGACCCATGATCATTGAAGGCAAGAGGAACCCTAGCTGCAGGGATCGGGAAAGGTTGCCCACTGGAAGTGGCATTTGGCCTTAGTCTTCAAGAAGTAACGGGTGAATGGCTCAGCTCATTGGAGGCAGGAAGAGCTAGATTTAAATCCTGCCTGAGACACTAGCAGTGAAACCCTGGGGAAGTCACTTAATCCCCATTGCCAGCAAAAGTCAGTTTACTGGCCTCAGACACTTCCTAGCTGGATGAGCAAGTTCTTGAACCCCCATTGCCTAGCCCTTACCTCTCTTCTACCTTGTAACCAATACTCAGTATCAATTCTAAGATGGAAGGTGAGCATTTAAATTTTTTATTACTAATTATTGATATTGATGTTATTGTTAAATATGTTATATATTACAATATTTTATTATACTATCATATTGATATATATTAATATGAAATATAATTATTTGTATTTATAATAAAATTTTAAATAAAATTTTAAGCTTGTTGTTAATACACAGTATTAATTCTAAGACAGATGGTAAGGATCTAATTTGGTTTTTAAAAGTGTTTGCTGGCCTCAGACACTTCCTAGTTGTGTGACCCTGGGCAAGTCACTTAAGCCCCATTACCTAGCCCTTACTTCTCTTCTGCCTTGAAACCAATACTTAGTTTCAGTTCTAAGATAGAAGGTAAGAGTTTATTTAAACATTTAAAAACTAAAATGAAAGGTTTGTGGCTTGAGTCACTGACGGGTCAGGTAAAGGCTGGACTAGATGCCCAGAGGGCTCTCGTTCTGTCTCTGAGGTCCTTCTGTGTCCCTGCAGGTCCGTGGCTCCCGCCTGTACATCTTCCAGGCCACCCCCGCCGATGCCGGGGAGTACGTGTGTCGTGCGGCCAATGGGATGGAGGCCTCCCTGACGGTCACCGTCACCGGATCCCAGGGCGCCAGCTTCTCCTACCGTAAGTGGAGGCCTCGGAGGGGCAAGGGGCCGATCTGGGAGAGCCCTGAGCCCCTGGAGCACCCATAACCTACCCTGTGTGCCCCCCAGCACCCGGCGTCACCCCCCCGATCAAGATAGAGTCCTCTTCCTCTACCATCGAAGAGGGGCAGACCCTGGTTCTGAACTGTGTGGTGGCTGGGCAGGCCCATGCCCAGGTGAGCTGGTACAAGCGAGGAGGCAGCCTTCCAGCCAGGCACCAGGTATGGCCTTGGAAACAGTGAAGGGAAGATGAATGAGGCTGGGGACTCTCTAACGGCCTAGGTCCTTCCCTCCAGCCCCTCCTCCTGAGGATGGCTCTGGAGGCAGGCAGGAGCGCCCTTAAGGACATGGAATAGAGCATGGACACTGTGAGGGTCATGGACATAGAAGGCACTGAGGAGGCACAACCTAGTTGAAGAGCAGATGGCAGGAACAACTAGGTAGCTCAGTGGATGGAGAGCCAGGCCCAGAGAAGGAAGGTCCTGGGTTCAAATCTGGCCTCAGACACTTCCCAGCTGGGTGACCCTGGGCAAGTCACTGAACCCCCATGGCCTCGCCCTGACCACTCTTCTGCCTTGGAACCGATACACAGTGTTGATTCTAAGACAGAAGGGAAGGGTTGAAAAAAAAGAAAGCAGTAGGATGGAGAGTCAGAGTCTTTAAAGACCTCAGCATCAGATTTCCTGGGTCATCCTTCTCTCCTGCTGCCTTTCAGACAGCTCTCTATTCGTGAGCCCACATCTCCTGAATATATCTCCTCCTTTCCACCCTTGTGGCTGTTGCCTCCTGCCTGGGGACCTCCTCATTGGTGCCCCTGCCTTTGGGCTCTCCCTTCTCTCATCCGTCCTTCATACAGCTACCAAGGGGATATTTCTAAGGCCAGGGTCTCCTGACATCACTCATGGACCCAAGAGTCCAAGTCCAAGACCCAAGCAGCTCCCTGGGACCTCTAGCATCAAATATGAAGTTCCCTGTTGGGCACTGAAAGCCCTTCCCTCTATCCCACCTTTCCGGTGCAATTATGTACCATTGCCCTTCAGTCGCTATACACCAGAGCCAGATAGCCTCTTTGCTGTTCCCCAGACACGGCGTGCCACCATCCATCTCCAAACTTTTGTTCTGGCCCTTCCCCAGCCTTGGAATGCTCCCTTTCTGTGTACTTTAGCTCCTTGCAAGATGCTGCTCAAGGGTCACTTCCTCCTTTAAAAAATTTTTTTAATTTTATCTTTATTTTATTCCAATAACAAATTTCCACGTAAGTTTTACAAAGTTTCATGATTCACGTTCTCTCCCTCCCTTCATTTCTTCCCCCCTCCCAGAGTTGATAAGCAATTCAATCTGCTTATACATTATTATCACGCAAAACATATTTCATTTTTGTAAAAGAACAATCTTAAAAAATCAAACTCCTAAATGTAAACCCAGATAATCAAGAGATAAAGCCTGTCTTCATCTACATTTTTATTCCAAAAGTTCTTTCTCTAGATGTGGATAAGCATTCTTTTTCATAAATCCCTGGTGATTATAAGACAGGCCACCTCTTTCAAGAGACCTTTCTGATGTCTCCAAACATTGGTGCTTACCCACCCCACAATTACTTTCTTTCTCATTTTTCTTGTGTATATATATTTGAGAAAGAGGGGTTTGATAATGTTCCCTGCCACCTAATAGAGCATAATCTTCTGGAGGGCAAGGACCATTTTGTTTCGTGTCTCTATGACTTAGCCTAGCATTTCCTCAATCCTTAATCAAAGTTCCTTGAACCTGATTGAACGGAATTATTTCTTGGAATCAGGTCCATGGATCTCAGCTACGCCTGCACCAAGTGTCTCCAGCTGACTCAGGCGAGTATGTGTGCCGGGTGGTCAGCGGCTCTAGCCACCAAGAAGCTTCTGTCCTCGTCACCATCAAACCTGAGGGCTCTTTGCATGGCTCTGTCCAGAGTAAGTGGCCTCAGGTCAGGAAGGGCTTGGGCCTTGGGCATCCCTAGAGAAGTCCTGTCCAGGCACTTCTGCCTTCCCTGGCTGGTGTCTAGGGAATCCTCCTACTTGTTCCTCAATGAGAGGGGAGTCAAGAAGCTGATTAACTCAAGGGCAATCCTGGGGTCCCCCTGCCCCATAGTTCTATTCAGGGGTCTCCATCTCTGTCAGAGAAGCTGTGCCAGAGCCCTGACCTTTCCTCTGTATCCCCAGCCCAGGACATCACACCGCCAATCAAGATTGAGTCATCTTCCTCATCTGTAGCTGAAGGCCAGACCCTAGACCTAAACTGTATCATCACAGGGCAAGCCCATGCCCAGGTGACATGGTATAAGCGTGGTGGTACCCTCCCTGCCCGGCACCAGGTATGGATCAATCTGGGACAGGTCGGGAGACAGACAGGCCTGAAGGGCTTGGGGCCGGAAACTCTCTGCTCCCCACGATGGAGGTTCCCCAAGTTCCTTGTTTTTGTCTTTAACTTATATTTTTTTCATTTAATACAACTCTCATTTTCTCTCTCTCCTATCTCTCATTTCCCCACCTTGGGGAAAAAAAGGAAGAGGAAATCAAAATCCTCATAGCAAATATATATAATCAAGGACAACAAATTTCTACATGAACCATGTCCTAAAAATGTGTACATTTGTGTTTTGAATTGGATACATATGTTTTCTATGTATGTTTATCAATATGTCTCATTCTCTACCCAATTCATTGTCAAGAGGCCCCAGGTCCTTGTAATGGTGTTTCCTGCTCAGGAGGGGAGCTTCTTGGAAGCCCTTGGCCTTACCCTGGAGAATTTCTGAGCCATTTTTCTGGTTTCTCTCATTTTTCACTGCTCAGGTCCATGGCTCTAGGCTACGATTGTATCAGGTGTCCCCAGCTGATTCTGGAGAATATGTGTGCAGGGTGGTCGGCAGCTCCAGCCCCCAGGAAGCCTCTGTCCTTGTCACCATTGAGGCTGAAGGCTCCAACCCTGGTGAGGGTCCCAGTGTCATGGAAAGGGCTGCTGCGGGGCATGTGGCCCCAGAAAAGCCCTGCCCCAACGCCTCTTCTCTTCTCCAGAATGTGCTTAGGAAATTCTTATATCCCTGTTCCGTCTGTGGCTGATCTATCTCTCAGTTGGCCCTGGGTCCCAGCCTAAGACATTGTAAGGAGGTAAAGAATGTGGAGTTAAGGACAGCTAGGTGGCACGGTGATTAGAGTGCCAGGCCTGGAATTGGTGCCTGGTTTTGAATCTGGCCACTGGCCAAGTCACTTAATTCCGTTTGCCTTGCCCTTACCCTTCTGCCTTAGAATTGTTACTAAGACAGAAAAATTGGAGTTTAAGGAGAGAAATGTGGAACTGAGAAAAGGTTATCAGATCCCATCCTCTCCTTTAGAAATGAAGGAACCTCTGAGGATTTGCCCAGGCTGTGTCTAGTTTTCATCTCCCCACTAGGACACATTGCCTCCCATTCCCCTGCCTAGGCCTCCCTATCTCCTTGCCCAGAGAGACTATGCCAAGGTCTTAACCAGGCCTCTGTGTCCCCAGCCCAGGGCATCACACCCCCAATCAGGATTGAGTCATCCTCCTCATCTGTGGCTGAAGGACAGACCCTAGACCTGAACTGCATTGTCGCCGGTCAGGCCCACGCCCAGGTCTCATGGTACAAGCGAGGGGGCAGCCTCCCAGCCAAGCACCAGGTAAGGGCCAACTCAGGGAGACCAGGAGATGGATGGACATCATGAGAAGGCAGAATGGGGGAACAGAAAGACACCTGCCACACTTGATATAACTTATATCAGACTATTTATCAGGGAGATGGGAAGGGAAGGCGAGAATCTGAATCACAAAATGTCAGAAAACAATCATCAAACATTATTTCTATGTGTAATTTTAAAAAACTCCATTTTTAAGCACCTTTTAAAAAAAAGAGAGACTCTGAAATCAAAGTTTGTTCTATTGTTTTCAGTCATTTCTGATTCTTCAAGATCTATCTCATTTGAGATTTTCTTGGCCAAGATACAAGAATGGCTTACCATTTCCTTTTCCAGCTCATTTGAGGATGAGGAAACAGAGGCAAACAAAATTAAGTGACATTCCCAGGGTCACCCAGCTAGTAATTATCTGAGCTGGTAAGTGTGAGGAAGATGACTCTTCCCAGCTCTAGGGTCAGTATCCTGTTACTATGGCGCCACCTAGTGGTGACCTGGGCTCAGATTCCCTTCTGCAAATTCTGCAAAAATCTCAGTGACCCTGGGCAAATCACTCTGAATACCTCTCCTCTGCTCAAGTCCCTCAGATCTAGAATGAGAGGATTAAACTTGATAATCTCTAAGTCTGAGACTTTCTAACTGAGGGCACCCTCTAAGCAGATCAGATTTTCATTCATTCATATTTCGTTGCTTTTACAAAGGAATGCCTTTCGTTTTTACATCATGGCATTTCCTTGGAACAAAGAAATAAACATTTTTAAAAATCAACAAACATGACTTAAGAGAAAGAACGTTATCCACATCCAGAGAAAGAACGGTAGGAGCAGAAATGCAGAAGAAAAACATGATTGATCACATGGGTCGAGGGGGATATGACTGGGGATGTGGACTCTAAGCCATGACCCTGGTGCAAATATCAATAATATGGAAATAGGTTTTGAACAATGATACATGTATAACCCAGTGGAACTGCTTGTCAGCTCTGGTTAGTGGGGGTGGAGAGGGGAAGGAAAAAACATGAATCTCTTTTAAATTGCCTATTTATATCCTTTGACCAGTTATCAATTGGGGAATGGTTCTTATATTTATGAATTTGACTCAACCCTATACTCAGTATATTTTTGAGAAATAAGGCCATTATCAGAGAAATTTGTAAAAAAATTTTCTATTACCACATTGTCTATATTATATTTTAGCATATTGTAGTTTCACAGATTCTCTCTCTTAATTAGATCTGTTTTTGCTTTTGCATTGTCTGACATCAAGATGGATACCTCCACAATTTTTTACTTCAGCTAAAGTGTAATAAATTCTGCTCTAGTCCTTTATTTTTAACTTCATTGTGCATCTATCAATTTCAACTGTGTCTCTTATAAACAACATATTGTTGGATTCTGGTTTCTAATCCATTCAGCTACCTACTTTCATTTTATGGGTGAGCTCATCCCATTCACATTCACAGTTATGATTTCTATATATTTTCTTCCACTGCATTTTCTTCCATTTCTTCTTTCTTTTTATCTTATCCCACTTTTATTTTGCTTTTAACCACTGCCTTCCATAATCCTTCCTCTATTTTACCATCTCTGCCCCTCCTTTTGCTTTTCCCTTTCTCCTCCTATTTCTCTATTGGGTAAGTTACATTTCTATACATAACTGAGTGTGTGTGTGTGTGTGTATATATATATATATTCTTCCCTCTCTGAACCAATTCCAATGAGAGAGGGGTTCAAGCATTGCCTGCTGGGCTCTCCCTGCCTCCCTCCCCTCGCAATTTTCTTCTCCATTATTTGTTCCAAAATTTGATTTGAGATGTTTTGAAAGTTGTTTAGAGAGGAAAAACTAAAACTAAAAAAAAAAAAAGTTGTTTGGAGGGGAATGTTGAAAGAGTTCAGCTAGGTGACTCCATTCCCATTCCTCTCGTCTTTTATCTCTTGTATCAGGTCCATGGCTCCCGTCTGCAACTATACCAGGTGTCTCCAGCTGACTCAGGAGAGTATGTGTGCCGAGTAGTAGGCAGCTCCAGCCACCAGGAAGCCTCCGTCCTTGTCACCATTGAGGCCCAGGGTTCCAGCCATGGTTCTGTCCCTGGTAAGGACTCTTCTAGGTTTTTGGAATGATGTGTAACCTTAGAGCAGCCCTATTCCATCCTTGACCCATGCTTGGTGATTTTATATACTCTGTGGTAGTAAAAGCAAGAGACTGATCCTCAGGACCAAGCAGGTTTTCAGCCTGACTTAGGCTACCATCACAGTCACAATATTTCAATTTGTTGGGGGGTTTTTACCCTTATTTTTTGTCTTGGTATCAGCTCTAAGATAGAAGAGCAGCAAGGGCTGGGCAATCAGGATTCAGTGACATGCTTGTACCCCTGAGAAAACCCAGACTCAGAAAGGGGAATGGCTCCTTCCCTAGTCAGAATCAAAGCTAGGTTTTCTATACCATGAACCAGTGAGAAGAGTGGTCCAAGATTTGAAGCCAGAATCCCAGGTCTGCTACCCAGGTCAAGAAGCATTTATTAGATGCTTGCTTTGGGGGCAACACAATGGATAAAGAGCAAATTTCAAATTGGGTCTCATACTTTCTAGCTGGTTAGCCCTGGGCAAGTCACTTAAATTCTTTTGCCTAGCCCTTGCCCTTTTGTCTTAGAGTTGTTATTAAGAAAGAAAGTAAGCATTTTCTTTAAAAATTGCCATGAGTCAAGCATGATGCTAAGTCTAGGAATACAAATAGAAAAGTAAGACAATAGAAGAGAGTTCCTGGATTCAAATCTGAGCTCAAACAAGTCACTTAGCCCCCATTGCCTAGCCCTTGCTGCTCTTCTGCCTTGGAAACTATACTCAGTATTGATTCTAAGATGGAAGGTAAGGGTTTTTTAAGAAAATAAGATGGTCCCTGCCCTCAAGGAGCTTGCGATCTAATAGGAGATATAACAATGTTATGGGTAGGGAGAAAAAGTTTTGTTCTTGGCATTCACAGAGATTGTGAATGGAGCTGTGAGATAGTACAGCATCCTTTCCTTCCCAGTATTGGTGGTAGTTTTGGTTTGGTTATTACTACCTGTGGGTCCTTGGGCAAGTCATTGTTATTCATTTGGGCCTGGGTGTCCTCATTCACAAGATGAAGGAGTTGAACCAGGTGACCTGTCAATCTCTCATCCCTAAATCTATGATTCTCTGACTCCCACGTCTGGGAATCTTTTATGACATTTTGCCACCATCATTTTCTGAGCAGTTGGATGGTACAAGGCTTATAGTCAGAAAGACACAAGTTTGACTCCTGCCTTAGAAACTTATTATAGCTTCATGATCATGGGACAAATCTCAAGCCTCAGCTTCAGTTTTCTCATATGTAAAATGGGGATGAGTAATAGCATCTCCCTTCCAGGAGATAATATATGTAAATATTATATATGTATTCATAGTATATAAATATATATATAATATATGTAAAGATAGATATAAAGATAATATATAAAAACACTTTGCAAGCTTTAGCATGCTTAAAAATGTTAGCTAATTATTATTATGTTCCCATTATCCCTGTAAATTTATGCTTTTGCTTTCCATTGTCTCTATCTGAGAAGTCCTGATCAAACTTCTTCGTTCTCCAGGCCTAGGAGTCACTCCCCCAGTGAGGATTGAGTCTTCCTCCTCATCCATCATGGAAGGACAGACTTTTGAGCTGAACTGTCTGATCTCTGGACAGGCCCATGCCCAGGTCACCTGGTACAAGCGTGGTGGCAGCCTCCCCGCCAGACATCAGGTAAGAAAGGCATGGTTGCTCAACCTCATGTTTTCCAAGAAGAGAATGGGTTCCAGAGGCAGGGGACCCTCTTGACCATCCATCTTCTCTTGGGCACAAGCCCAAATTCACCCTAATTCCAGCTGTTGGACCTCTGAGAGACTGCTTAGCTCTGACATTGGAGGCCTAGAGACCAAGAGTACTTGCATTAAGTCTCCCAGGGAAGAGTCTATGAAACCAGTCTGAATACCTGCCTGGGGCCTGAAGGGACCTGTTGTACGCCTTGTCTTTTGCAGATAGTAGCCACCTCTCCTATTCCATTCAGTAGACATATTTTAAGTGCCTGCCATGAACCAGGCACTGCCCTCGGCACTGACTATGTGAAGGCGAAAATTAGGAAGACGCTGATGTCAGGGAACTTCTTTTCTACTGTCAATCCATCCCCAAATCTAAGAATTTTCTGGGCTGTGTGACCCTGGGCAAGTCACTTAACTCAGTTTGCCTTGCCCCTTACCCTTCTGTCTTAGAATTATTACTTAGACAAAAAATAAGAATTTTTTTTAATTTTAATTTTTAATTTGGACCAAGCATTATGCTCAGCTTATATAGTCACTTATTACCAGGCACTAGGGCTACAAATATATTTTTTAAAACTGAAACAATTCCTGCCCTCAAAGAGATTATATTCTACTGAGGAAACAACACATAACATATAGAGTGTCCCAAAAAGCTTAGTACAGAAAAATGATGCAGGTCAAAGCTTCTATGCTAATCAGTGGTGGAATCAGACCTGTGAGAGGTTGTTATATATCCAACCTGGGAGCCATAGGGAGAATAAGTATTTTTTTAAATGTGTTTGGACAAAAGAAAAATTCAAGACTCGGGAGTCAATCAAAATTTGAAGAGAGTAGCAACTAGGTAGTGGGTAGAGCTCTAAGCTTAGAGGCAAGAAGGACTTGGATCCAAATCTGGCTTCAAACTCTTTCTAGATGGATGATGCTGGGTAAGTCATTTAAACCCAGTTACCTGGCCTTTACCGCCCTTCTGCCTTGGAACTAATACTTAGCATCAATTCTAAAACAGAAGGTGAGAGTTTAAGAAAGAAAAAGAAAAGGAAGAAAGAAAGAAAGACAGAGGAGAAAGGCAGGAAGAAGAAAAAGAAAAGAAGAAAAAAGAAAGAGAAAAAGAAAGGATCAAGAAAGAAAGAAAAAGGGGGAAGGAAGAAAAAAAGAAAAAGGAAGAGAACAGAGGAAGAAAGAAAAAGAAAGGAAGAGATAAAGAAAGAAAAAAGAGGAAGAAAGGAGGGAAAGAATTATTTTGAGAAGACCTGGGATTAGGTCTAACTGAATTAAAGTGATTGATTCTTTCAGCAGCTTCAGTATGGCCCAAGGCCCTGGAGTCCAAAATGGGGGTCTGAGGGAGGGAGAAAAGGAGGCCCTGACCTGGTTCTCTGGAGACTCCTCAGGCTGGGCTTAGAATGGTGCCGGGAAGGCAAGTCTAGGAGGTGAGGGGTGAGAGAAGATGCAACATGCACCTCTATCTCCTGGTCACCTCCCAACCTCCCCTCTTCCCACCCTGGCTCAGGTCCATGGCACCAGATTGAGGCTGTCCCAGGTGTCACCAGCCGACTCGGGCGAGTACGTGTGCAGAGTGATTGGCAGCTCCAGCCCCCAGGAGGCTTCTGTCCTCATCACCATCCAGCAGCAGCGGCCAGGCCACCACTTCCACCGTGAGTTCACCTGGAGTCAATGTGACCTGCTGTCATCTCATTGGGAAGAGTTTTGTCTTAGGAGAGATCACTAGGCAGCATAGTGGATAACATACTAGATGTGGAATTAAAAACTGAGTTCATATCCTGCCTCAAACACTTACTAGCTGTGTGATCCTCAACACAAAAAAATCCCACTCAGCCTTAGTTTCCTTATCTGTAAAATAGGTATAATAATAGCACCTACCTCACTAGGCTTTTGTGAGGATAATATAGGTAAAATGTTTTGCAAATCTTAAAGCACTATAAATGCTAACCATTATTATTGGGAAATCAGCTATGGATGGAGATGCAGATGGCCTGGGTTCAAATACTAGCTCTACTATTTGCTACCCTTGTGACTTTGTTGATCAAGTCACTTAAGCTTAGGCTTCCTTATCTATAAAACAAGGCAATCAGAGTAGATATTGGTACATAAAATATATCGATGTCCTTGGCATCAGAAAGACCTGATTTCGAATCCTACCTTTCTACTGCCACACTTAGCTGTGTGACCCTGAGCAAGTTACTTAATACCTTTGGGCCTCAGTTTCCTCATCTGAAAAATAATGATGTTGGACTTGATGGCCTTTAAGTTCCCTTCCATCTCTAAATCAATGGCCTCACGATCCTTTCAGATCTAATTTTCATGCCCCCTAGCTAGAGTCTAGTGCTTTTTTTACCCCCACTGACCCCACTGGGTTCCTTCCTCTTTTACATTCTTACCCTTCCTTTCCTGTCTCTCCCCCTCAGCCCAGGGTGTTGTGTATCCTGTCCGAATTGAGTCCTCTTCTTCTTCCCTGGCCAACGGACAGACCTTGGACCTCAACTGCCTGGTGGCCAGTCACGCACCACATACCATCACATGGTACAAGCGCGGAGGCACTCTTCCTGCTCGACATCGGGTATGCGGGCTTCTGGGGAGCCCAGAGAGGAAATTCTAGATAGAAGGTGGAGGGGAAAAGGAAAACAGGTTTGGGAACAGGATGAATTCTGAATTCATGAATATCATGAATGTCATGCCTGGTGCCTAGTAGAAAAGCCGATGTCCTAGAATCAAGCGCCTGAGAGCCATTCAGGTGTCAGGACCCTGGACAAGGCACCAGGCCTCTGGGTGTCCTAACAGGGATTCTCAGCCTGTGGTCTGGAAACTCGGCTTGCAAGCTTTTGAGAACTGTGTTTCAGGATATTGGATTTCCTGTGTAATTCTTTGTGTCTTATTTTATGCATTGAATCATGCTTCGAAGAAAGGTTTTTAGAGGCTTTCCCAGGGGTCTAGAACACCAAAAAGAACTGCTGTAATAGTCTCTGAGGTTAGCCTGTGATGATGATACTTCTGCAGTACTCTAGAGCAGTAGAAGTAGAGCAGGGCTGGATAAAAAATGAAATGGTCCCTGCCCTCAAGGGACTTCCATTCTGGAGGAAATAAGAACTGGGCACCAATAAATACAAGACAAATCATTATGCTGATCTCTAATTCCATGTCCATCTCAAGGGTGGCACTGACGTTGGCTTGGCCTCAACTCCAGTTCCATAGGCAGTATTGCTAGTTCAAAGCCAAAGTCTGTTTCTCTTTCCCCCAGATTGTGGGCTCCCGGCTGCGGATCCCCCAGGTCACCCCTGCTGACTCTGGAGAGTATGTATGCCATGTCAGCAACGGGGCCGGCTCCCAGGAATCCTCACTCATCGTCACCATCCAGGGGGGTGGCTCCTCCCATTGTAAGGCCCCTTCTTCCTCCTCTCTGTCCTCCAGGGGTCTTCTGGGTGGCTCACTGGGCTGGGGGTAGGGACTGACTAGGAGTCTTGGCTGGGTTGTGGAAAAGCTAAACCATGGATGATAAACAAACCCTGGCAGGGGTCCCATACTGGGGAAAGCCCAGCCTCGCTCAGCCTCACCTTTGGTTCTTACTTACCCTCTCTCTCGGCAGCCTCAGGCATCACTCCTCCTATCAGGATTGAGTCTTCATCCCCGGTGGTGACTGAAGGGCAGACCCTGGATCTCAACTGTGTAGTCCCTGAGCACAGCCAAGCCACGGTGACGTGGTACAAGAGAGGGGGCAGCCTGCCTGCCCGCCACCAGGTACAAGTCGGGCAAGGGGTGATCTCCATGTAGGAAGGACCCCTGAATGAGGGCATGGGGTGTGGAAAGGGGAAAAGGAGAGAAGAAAGCAGAGGCAATTCTGGGGGCAAGGGACAGGGGGTCCAAGATTCAAAATGCATAGTGCATCATAAGGTAGACTTGGAATCAGGAAGACCTAGTTCAAATCCCACCTCAACCACTTACTATTTGGCTGACTCTGAGCAAGTCATTTGAATCCCTCTGTGCCTCAGTCTCCTTACTTATAAAATAAGGGGGTGATGATTTTCAAGGTCCCTTCCAGTTCTAAGCCTGTGACACTACTATTAGAAGACCCCTGAGCCTCTTTGGCTCCTGCTAGAAACCCCCCTCTAGAACTGGAGACCCTCATTATTTGGGACCCCTGGCAACAAACATGGTCTGGCAGTAATGATTTTTAACTCAGAACCAGGTCAGAAGTCTGGGATTCAAGGTCCAGCTGTGTCATTAACCAGCTATGTGATCTTAAGTTGGTTCCTCTCTCCCAGCTTCAGTTCTTCATCTGCCAAACAAGATAGTTGCTAGTGATATTTGTAACACACCAAGGGTTCAAAACTGGGCATGGAAGTATGTAGATGAAAGTTAGTAGAGGCAGGTGGGAAGATAGGTATGGCTCAAGGAACATAAAGGTAGACAAAGGGGATAGTGTGGGGGAAACCAAGCCCCATTTAAGTCCCACTTGGTATTTGAAACCTTCCTTGACTGCTTTAGCCTTCGGTGATCTCTGGGGGGCTAGGAAATGAGGGGATTAGACTAGAGGACCTCTAAGGTTCTTCTGGTTCTGATAACCTATGAGCCCCAGTGCCTTGGCTTATCAGCAGCCAAAAAGAGTGTGAGAGGGGAGGCAAGGAGGAAGCTGAGCCTTTGACATCCCTCCATCAGCCTTCTTTTCCATCCCCTCCTCTCCTCCATCCCAGGTCCACGGCTCCCGGCTCCGGCTAAACCAAGTGACATCATCTGATTCTGGAGAGTACGTGTGCCGAGCTAACAACAACATAGAAGCCCAGGAGACCTCCATTGTGATCTCTATCCTCTCCAACAACCCCAGCAACCCCTCCTGTGAGTCTGATCCTGATCATTGACTCCTCAGTTCAGCTGTTCCATTATCAAGTGCTTCCTTTGTGTTGGGCATTTTTAGAGTGACTGGGAATGCAAAGGAAAAAATGAATGAGTGCCCGCCTTCCAGGGGCTTGTGTTCCACACTAGGAGCTGGTCCAATACTGGGTGACCTGGGTCTTCACCCTAACTCTTCCACTAACTCCTTGACTTTCCCTTGTCAAGTCACTTCTCTCTGTGGGCCTCATTTTTTCTCTCATCTATAAAATGCAATAAAGCATGGTGTCATCATACACAGAGTCCTAGATTTGGAACCTTCTGAATCATCTTGGACAAGTCACTTGCCCTTGTTTTTTTTTAATCTGTAAAATGTCAGGGTTGTGCTAGGTGGCCTTTACTGTCTAGTGCTAAATCTAGAGACTTTTGTCCTTCCTTCCCAGGACTAAGAGGGTGATTTGGAAATATCAGGAGTGAATTAATATGAGGCTGTGGTATTGTTATTATTAGGACACTTTGGGGAAAGTGCCTTGTCCTCCCCAAAACCACTGCCCTGGGATCCCAGAAGAGCAACAGTCTAGTCTCCATAGGCAGGCTTGGCCTGGGATAGCCAAGAAGCCCACTAAATATGTGGTCCTCCCATGTGTCTAACCCAGATTGAATCTCCTGCCAGCACTGGGAGGGAGGGAAGGGAAGGAGGGAGACAAGTTCAATCATGTAACTTGGGAAAACTGGTGTGGAAATTTGTTATTCCGTGTAACTGGTAAAAAATACAAATACAAATACCTAGTCCTCAGGGTAAACTGTGCCTTCACTGGCGTTGTGGATAGAGTGGATGGAGTTAGGGAGACTTGCGTTCAAATCCCTGCTTAGATACTTACTGACCAGCCACATGACAATCTTTCAGACTTTCAGACTGAAAATGATGGAATTGAATTGAATGATGGAAATTAATTTAAACTTGATGGCCACCACAGTCCCTTGTAACTCTGTCTGCTCCGCTGACCTGCCCTTTCCCCTCTTAGCCCCAGGAGCTACATCACCTATCAGGATCGAATCCTCTTCTTCATCTGTAGCCGAAGGACAGACCCTGGACCTGAACTGCCTCGTTTCTGGTCAGGCCCATGCGCAGGTCAAATGGTACAAGCGTGGGGGCAGCCTGCCTGCCCAGCACCAGGTATGGGGCCTTGGCCTAAAGGATTCCTTCAGCCAGGAGCGTGCTGCCCAGGGCCCTGGTCTGCCGGGGCTCCAGGAGGGCTCAGCAGGCATGGAGGGATGGCCGATCAAGGCAGGATCAACAGCGAGTTCCTTCCATCATTTTCTCTCTGGCTCAGGTCCACGGCTCCCAGCTGAAGCTTTTCCAGGTTTCTCCAGCTGACTCGGGAGAGTACGTATGTCGAGTGATCAGTGGTTCCGGTGTCCAAGAAGCCTCTGTCCTTGTCACCATTGAGGCTGCTCACCCTAACTCTGGTTCTGTCCCAGGTAAGGGCTCTGGCATCAAGGAAAATGGGCCACAGAGGGAGGAGAGATCATGCAGAGAAGGTGGAATTGGAGGCAGGGCGAGGAGGCCAGGAATGGACCCAACACGCCTGGTTGTGGCTGCTTTCTGAGCCAAAACAAAATCTCAGAGAATATCTAATCTGACTCCTGCCTGAGCAGGAACTCCCGTGTAATAACTCATCCAGCCTCTGCTTTTGATCCTTTCATGACAGGGAACTCACTCCTTCCTAAAGTAGCCCATTCTCCTTGGAGCAGCCTGTGATCAAAATTTTCCTTCCATATCACCTTTTAGTAAATACTCTTCTAAAAGTTACTTAAGGCTGCTTAACTAAAATGATTCTCAGCTCATTATCCGGGGAGGCACTCCAGAGGGAGCTCAAGCCATGACATTCTAGAATCACTCTTGCCTTCAAGGGTAAGTGAGCTTTGCTCTGGAGACTCCTCTCAGGGAGTAGGAATTGGCTAAGGCTACGAGCCTTATGGGCTATAGTTCAGGTTTTTAAATTTTTTTATTTTAATAACAAATTTCCACATAAGTTTTCCATTGTTATATGATCCAAATGGTCTCCCTTCCTTCTTCCCTCCCCCCCCTCAGAACTGGAAAACAATTCAATCTGGGTTATCCATGTGTTATCATGCAAAATATATTTACATATTGTTCATTTTCTTAAGTGAATAATCTTATAAAACCAAAACCCCAGAACGTATGCCCAAATAAACAAGTGAAAAATCATAGGCTTCCATCTGCATTCTTACTCCAACAGTCCTTTCTCTGAGGGTTGATAGCATTCTGGGTGTCTCAGTGGATGGAGAGCCAGGTCCTGGGTTCAAATCTAGCCTCAGACACTTCCTAGCAAGTCACTTAACCCCCATTGCCTGCCCCTTAGCACTCTGCTGCCTTAGAACCAATACACAGTACTGATTCTAAGATAAAAGGTAAGAGTTTAAGACAAAAAAGTGGGGTTCGAAATCAGGTGTGGTAGGTAATCTGAGTCAGTCTGGGCTGCTCAAGATGGAGCTAGAGAAAGCTGGAGCAGGGAGAGATAGCCATTCTGCGGGGGAGGTCCTTGTTTGCTGATGCCCCTTCTGTGCCCACAGCCCCAGGCATCATCCCGCCCATCAGGATTGAGTCCTCCTCCTCCTCGGTGGCAGAAGGACAGACAGTGGATCTGAACTGTGTGGTGACAGGACAGGCCCATGCCCAAGTCTCATGGTACAGGCGTGGGGGCAGCCTCCCTGCAAGGCACCAGGTATGGGAAATTCGAGGGCTGGGGAAACCTTGGGGAGAGGGAGAAATCAGAGTCCTGCCCAGGAAAAGAAATGGTTCGAAACCCCTGAAGTGCACAGTGGAGACGGGTCAGACTCAGTGGTGAAGGGAAGGGTTAAGAGGCACAACAGAGAGAATCAGAGGGTATGGAACGATTAGAGGACACAGGAGGGTCAAAGAGAATTTATAGGATTCCTGAGACATACATTCAGTTATAGCCTTCAGACTGATCAGGGAATGTAAAGATCTGTTGGGATAATTCGGAATAAAAATTAACAAAATATGTTATAACAAAAATAAACAATATTCATTTAAGAAAGGGGAGAGAGAGAGAGAGAGAGAGAGACGGAGAGAGAGAGAGAGATGGAGAGAGAGAGAGATGGAGAGAGAGAGAGAGAGAGAGAGAGAGAGAGACGGAGAGAGAGAGAGAGAGAGAGAGAGAGAGAGAGATGGAGAGAGAGAGAGAGAGAGAGACGGAGAGAGAGAGAGAGAGAGAGAGAGAGAGAGAGAATTGGGACATTAATGCATGGCTGGTGGACTTGTGAATTCATCCAGCCATTCTGGAGGGCAATTTGGAACTATGCCCAAAGCGCACTAAAAGACTGTCTGCCCTTTGATCCAGCCATAGCACTGCTGGGTCTGTACCCAAAAGAGATAATAAGGAAAAAGACTTGTACAAGAATGTTCATAGCTGCGCTCTTTGTGGTAGCAAAAAATTGGAAAATGAGGGGATGCCCATCAATTGGGGAATGGCTGAACAAATTGTGGTATATGTTAGTGATGGAATACTATTGTGCCAAAAGGAATAATAAAGTGGAGGAATTCCTGGAGACTGGAACAACCTCCAGGAAGTGTTGCAGAGCGAGAGGAGCAGAACCAGGAAAACATTGTACACAGAGACAGACACACTGTGGTACAATCAAATGTAATGGACTTCTCCATTAGTGACAATGCAATGATCCAGGACAACTTGGAGGGATCTATGAGAGAACACTATCCACATTCAGAGGAAAAACTGTGGGCATAGAAATACAGAAGAAAAAACAACTGCTTGACTACATGGGTCAAGGGAGATACCACTGGGGATGTAGACTCTAATTGAACATCCTGGTGCAAACACCAACAGCATGGAAATAGTTTTTGATCAAGGACACATGTAATACCCAGTGGAATTGCGCATCAGCTATAGGAAGGGGGGGGGGGGGCAGAAGGGAAGGAAGGAATGTGATTCTTGTAACCAAGGAATAATGTTCTATATTGACTAAATTTAAAAAATTTAAAATTAAAAAAAAAAAGAATAGTCAAGCAAAACAGAAAAAAAAAGAAAGAGAGAGCATGGGTCCTAGTGGTCAGTGGTAGCAAGCAGGGTATATGGCTAGTCAAAGGGCCTGAGAAATTCAGAGTCATCATCCCTGCTCCCCTGTCACTTCCTAACCTTCCTATGTCCTCTTTCACTGCCCAGGTCCATGGCTCCCGGCTACGGCTGAACCAGGCATCCCCAGCTGACTCTGGCGAGTATGTATGCCGGGTGCTCGGTGGCCCCAGCCCCCAAGAGACTTCGATCCTGGTCACCATCAAAGCCCTAGGCTCCGGCACTGGCCCTGTCCCTGCTGTCCCAAGTGAGTGCCTTTGGGTGGCTGAGGCCATGAGAATTAGAGGTGGGGCTGCTGCTGATTCTGGGGTTTGGGAAGAAACTCGGGATCCTAGTGGCCATCAGGAATATGGATGCTAAATCTGCTTGAGCATTTCCTATGCCCTTCTGTGGTGCCTCCCCCAACACACACTCTCTTTCTCTCTCTCCCCCCACCCTCTTTGTCTCTCTCTCTCTCTCTCTCTCTCTCTCTCTCTCTCTCTCTCTCTCTCTCTCTCTCTCTCTCTCTCTCTCTGTGTCTCTCTCTCCCCCTCCCCCCCTCTCTCTCATGTCTGTCATGCTAAAGGCCATAGATCTTCTGTTTAAGAAATAAGAAATGGGGCACCCAGGAGAGAGAGAGAGATAGAACTCTGCTATATCTCCTCAAATACCTAACGATTCGGGGATAATCCAATCCAAAAACAACATTGAATGGATAATGCTAGGGAGAATATTCAGATGAAAATTGGCAGCGACCCTCCTTACCCTTTAGGAGATGACAGTCTTCTAGGGAAGGGTGAGTGTTGTGGAGGATAAAGTGGGGAAAACCTCTGGGGAGACATCCCTTTTAGTTGAAGGGATAATAGAAGGCTTTATGAGAGGATGCGATCTCTAAACTCAGTCTTGAGAGGAGAGAAGGTTTCTGTCACTAGGAAGCTCTGAGGAAGCAACGTGCCAGGAGGGAGAGGGCAGCATCGAAGAAGCATGTAGGTGGCTCCGTGGATGGAGAGCCAGACCCAGAGGCGGGAGGTCCTAGATTAAAATCTGGCCTCAGACACTTCCTAGCTGTGAGACCCTGGGCAAGTCACTTGACCCCCATTGCCTAGCCCTGACTGCTCTTCTCCTTTGAAATCAACACACAATAATACAGAAGATAAGGGTTTAAAAAAAAAAAAGAGGGCTCCTTACTTTGTCTGAAATGTATCTGTCTACTGATCCATGTATACGTGTTTACCCCCAGGTAGACTGTTAGGCAAGAACCATTCATTAGTTTTGGTCTCTGTATCTTCTGCGTCTACCACCTCTGGGATGGGGTGGGAACTCTCAGTGTGGAAAAGCTCTCCACTGGTTACAGATCAGCCATTCTCCCGCCACTTTTAGTCGCATACTCACTGAGAGATTACATGAACTGACCCTGCTCCCATAGCTAGTCGATTTATAACTATATCTCTATAAGAAGCAGGATTCAAACCTAGGTCTTCCTGACCATCTGCTATCCCACCATACCCATCTTGCCTTGCACATAGTAGGCATTTGCTTGTCTAATTGAATGGCAGTAGAAAGAGGACTGGATTTGGAAGTCAGACTATTTGGGTTCAAATCTCCACCAGGCCCCTTACTGGCTGTGGTGACCTACCGTCAGTCAGTCAACAAGCACTAATGCCTTCTGTGAGGCAGCCGGGTGACTGTAGATGGAAGCCAGGCCTACGGGTGGGAGGTCCTGGGTTTAAACCTGACCTCAGACACTTCCTAGCTGTGTGACCCTGGACAAGTCACTTAACCCCCATTGTGAGAAGGTGGATGTTGTGACCTCTGAGATTCCCTCAAGCTTTAGCTCTGAGACCCTTTGAATTAAACTAAACTTGGAGTCCTTGAGGGACGATGACCTCCTGCCCTCTCCCCCACTGTGTGTGCCTGCAGCTGCCGCCACCTTCATACCTATCAGAATCGAATCTTCGACGCCCTCGGTGACTGAAGGGCACACCGTGGATCTGAACTGTGTGGTCGCTGGGCAGCCCCGGGCCCAGGTCACATGGTACAAGAGAGGAGGGACCCTCCCCGCCAGACATCAGGTATGGAACTGCCCACAGTCTCCTCCCACATCCTAAGCCCTCCTGGGCTTTGTATCTTGACTGGTCGGGCGGCTTCCTTGAGCCTGGAAGGGGGCCTCCCTCCCTGAGCCCATCTGGAGCCTCTCTGGCCCCACTTCCCCCTCAGGTACACGGCTCCATCCTGAGGCTGTACCAGGTATCTCCGACTGATGCAGGCGAGTACGTGTGCCGCGTGATTGGTGGCTCTGGTCCTCCCCAGGAAGCTTCTTTCTCCATCGCTGTTCTGCCTTCCACTGCTGAATCCTACCGTGAGTTGGGCCCCCCTCGCAGAGCAGGCCCTGCCCTGCCCCTCCAACCCCTCCCCAGGCCCTCTCCCCGGGCCCCCTTCCCCCGCTGAACCTGCCTCCCCTCCAGGCCTGCAGAGCCCTGTCATCTCCATCAACCCTCCCAGCGCCACCGTCCAGCAGGGCCAGGATGCCACCTTCAAGTGTCTCATCCACGACGGGGCAGCCCCCATCAGCATCGAGTGGAAGATGGCACGAAACCAGGAGCTGGAAGGTGAGCAGAGCCTTGGAGGGAGCCGGGCCTGCCTAGGGCTGGGTGCTGAGGAAGTCAGGAATCTCCTGCCTTGTCTGGCATGAGAGGAGGAGGCCCAGGGCAAGAGACTTGTCTGTGCAGAAAGCCCATGGTCAGAGGTCAGGAGGGATAACCCAAAGGCCTGAAGGAAGGGAAGCTTGTCTGTTAGGCTTCTAAGGGAGGATTCTTTGGGTGTTTAGAAGGCTCTCACATCAAAGAAGGACATTTTAATTTATTACTAATAAGTACTTATTTAATAAGAGCTTTTAATTTAAGAGTAATTTTATTGACATTATGAATAGATATTTAATATGAGCTTTTACTATTAATTTTATTAATATTACTAACATATTTAATGTGAGCTTTTAATTTAATATTAATGTTATCAATACATTATTAATAGATACTTATTTAATGAGTTTTGATATTCTAATATATTACTAACATTTCTTTAATATGAGCTTTTAATTTAATATTAAATTTATTGATAAATTATTACTAGATACATATTTAATAAAAGCTTTTATTAATTGTTATTAATAGATATTTAACATAAGCTTTTATCTTAATATTAATTTTATTGATATATTATTAATCAATACTTATTCAATATGAGCCAGCCTTTGTATAGTATTTTAAGGCTTCCAAAGCACTTGATAAAGGATATTTCATTTGATCTTCATAAGAACGCAAAGTGCTATTTTCCCCATTTTACAGACGAGGACAGTGAGGCTGAAGGGTTAAATGACTTGCCCAAGGTTACAAAGCTGGTCTAAAGAAGGATTATGAGCTCAGATCTTTCTCATTCCAAGTCCAGCACTTTGCTGAGTGGTCATGTGCTCCTCACCTTCAGGGAGTGGGTGACGGGTCACTTGGTGGAACCATGCTGGGGACTTGGTCATCATATAGCTCTCAAAGGCTATGCCTTGATGCCTTGGAATTTGGGGAGGTTTTAATCCTTACCTTCTGTCTTAGAATCAATACTGTGTATCAGTTCCAAGGTAGAAGAGCTGAGAAATGGGGGTTAAATGACTTGTCCAGGTTCACACAGCTAGGAAGTGTCTGAGGCAAGATGTGAACCCAGGGTAACCTCCTATCTCTAAACTTGGCTTTTCTATCCACTGAGCCACCTAGCTGCCCCCTCTAGAGGATGCCTTTTGATCCTGTGACTCTCCCTTAGGATATATACATCAGACCACCTGATCTTGACAAATGAGTAGCATGGGGCCATGAATCATGAGGCACTGGAATGGCCCAGGCTGGAGATGCCTTGATCATATAAAGACACGTTTTCCCATGGAGAAGCAACAGAGTGTAGTGGAAGGACCACTAGACATGCAGTTAGGAGACCTGAGTTCAAATTGCAAATCTGACCAGAACTTAGACAAATTATGTTAACTTTCTGGCACACATTTTTCTCATCTGTAAAATGAGTGACTGTACTAAATGGTCTCTAAGGTCCCTCCAAATTGACGTCCTATGTTCTAGGGTTCCTCCAAGTTCTGGCCTTTTTTGTTCTCTGACCCTTTCCCATTTGATATTGTGTTTAAAGGGCTTTTCAGATCTCTTGTTCTGTGCCTTTTGCTCTAAGATCCCTCTTAGTCCTGATGTTGTATGTTCTAAAATCCCTCCAAACTCTGATGTTCCCTGTTTTAAGGTTCTAAGCTCTGACTTTCCATATTCTAAGGTCCTTCTCTGCCCTGTGTTCTTAGGTCCTTTCATATTTACCATTCCGTTTTCTTCCAAATCTAATCTTCTGTATTCTAAGGTCCCTTCCTAACTCTGATATTCTGTGTTCTAAGAACCCTCTTCCAGCTCTGTAGATCTCTTCCAGTTCAAAATGAGGGGATGCCCTTCAATTGGCTGAACAAATGGTGGTATATGTTAGTGATGGAATACTATTGTGCCAAAAGGAATAATAAAGTGGAGGAATTCCATGGAGACTGGAACAACCTCCTGGAAGTGATGCAGAGTGAAAGGAGCAGAACCAGGAGAACATTGTACACAGAGACTGACACACTGTGGTACAATAGTACGTAATGGACTTCTCCATTAGTGGCAATGCAATGTCCCTGAACAATCTGTAGGTATCTAGGATCTATCCACAAGCAGAGGACAAACTATGGGAATAAAAACACCGAGGAAAAGCAACTGCTTGACTACAGGGGTTGAGGGGATATGACTGAGGAGAAACTCTAAATAAACACTCTGGTGCAAACACCAACAACATGGAAATGGGTTCGAATCAAGAACACATGTGATACCTAGTGGAATCACGCGTTGGCTATGGGATGGCGGGGTGGAGAGAGAAAATGATTTTTGTCTCCAATGAATAATGCTCGGAAACAACCAAATAAAATAATGTTAAAAAAAAATCCACTGGAGGAAGACTTGTATGGGAAGGGAGAGAGAAATACAGCTTAGAGTTTGTTGTAGGAACCATCTAGTCCAACCCTACCTTATTTGGGTCAGAGAGCTAGAGTTGGAAGGGACTTTAAAGGTTATCTAGTTCAATACCTACATTTTGACAGCTGAGGAAATTGAGACCAGAGAGATTAACTGACTTTTCCAGGATCAAACAGGTAAAATAAGTGGTAGAGCCAGACCTTATGAGTGGAAGTTCAACACTCATTTCAATTTTAAAATAAAAAAATTAATAATTTAAAAAAAAGAACTCTTCCAGTTCTATATTCTAAGATCCCTTCAAGCTCTTACATTCCATATTTTAAGTTTCCAAGCTCTTACTTTCCATATTCTAAGTTCCTTCTCTACTCCGTGTTATTAGGTCCCTTTCATATTTACTATTCCAAGCTTTCTTCCCAGTCTAATGTTCTGTGTTCTAAGGTCCCTTACTCTGATATTTTTATTACTCTATTCTAAAGACCCTTCCAGCTCTACAGTTCAGAATTCTAAGATCCCTCCAAGCTCTAGCATTCCATATTCTAAGGTTCTTCTCAGCTCTATGTTCTTAGGTCCTTTCATAATTACCATTCCAAGTTTTCTTCCCAGTCTAATGTTCTGTGTTCTAAGGTCCCTCCTAACTGACATTTTCTGTTCTAAGTTCCCTCCAGCTCTGACATTCTGTGTTCTAAGGACCCTCCCAATTCTGGAATTCCATATTCTATAGTCCTTCCTTCTCAGCTCTAAATTCTATGTTCTTAGGTCACTTTCATATTTATTCTTCTTTCTTTGAAATCTAATGTTCTCTGTTCTAAGGTCTCTCCCAGATCTGACATTCTGTGTCCTAAGGTCTCTCCCAGCTCTGACATTCCCTGTTCTAAGGTCTCTCCCAGCTCTGACATTCCCTGTCCTAAGCTCTCTCTCAGCTCTGACATTCTCTGTTCTAAGATCTCTCCCAGCTCTGACATTCTCTTTTCTAAGATCTCTCCCAGCTCTGAGATTCTCTGTTCTAAGATCTCTCCCAGCTCTGACATTCTCTATTCTAAGTTCTCTCCCAGCTCTGACATTCTGTGTTCTAAGGACTCTCCCAGCTCTGACATTCTGGGTTCTAAGCTCTCTCTCAGCTCTGACATTCTGTGTTCTAAAGACTCTCCCAGCTCTGACATTCTGTGTTCTAAGGTCTCTCCCAGCTCTGACATTCTCTGACATTCTGGGTTCTAAGCTCTCTCAGCTCTGACATTCTCTGTTCTAAGGTCTCTCCCAGCTCTGGCAGTCTCTGTTCTAAGCTCTCTCCCAGCTCTGACATTCCCTGTTCTGAGGTCTCTCCTAGCTCTGGCAGTCTCTGTTCTAAGCTCTCTCCCAGCTCTGACATTTTCTGTTCTAAGGTCTCTCCCAGCTCTGACATTCTCTGTTCTAAGGTCTCTCCCAGCTCTGGCAGTCTCTGTTCTAAGCTCTCTCCCAGCTCTGACATTCCCTGTTCTGAGGTCTCTCCTAGCTCTGGCAGTCTCTGTTCTAAGGACTCTCCCAGCTCTGACATTCTCTGTTCTAAGGTCTCTTTCAGCTCTGACATTCTCTGTTCTAAGATCTCTCCCAGCTCTGGCAGTCTCTGTTCTAAGATCTCTCCCAGCTCTGACATTCTCTGTTCTAAGGTCTCTCCCAGCTCTGGCAGTCTCTGTTCTAAGCTCTCTCCCAGCTCTGACATTCCCTGTTCTGAGGTCTCTCCTAGCTCTGGCAGTCTCTGTTCTAAGGACTCTCCCAGCTCTGACATTCGGGGTTCTAAGCTCTCTCTCAGCTCTGACATTCTCTGTTCTAAGGTCTCTCCCAGCTCTGGCAGTCTCTGTTCTAAGATCTCTCCCAGCTCTGACATTCCCTGTTCTGAGGTCTCTCCTAGCTCTGGCAGTCTCTGTTCTAAGGACTCTCCCAGCTCTGACATTCGGGGTTCTAAGCTCTCTCTCAGCTCTGACATTCTCTGTTCTAAGGTCTCTCCCAGCTCTGGCAGTCTCTGTTCTAAGATCTCTCCCAGCTCTGACATTCTCTGTTCTAAGGTCTCTCCCAGCTCTGACATTCTCTGTTCTAAGGACTCTCCCAGCTCTGACATTCTGTGTTCTAAGGTCTCTCCCAGCTCTGACATTCTGGGATCTAAGCTCTCTCAGCTCTGACATTCTGGGTTCTAAGCTCTCTCAGCTCTGACATTCTGTGTTCTAAGGACTCTCCCAGCTCTGACATTCTGTGTTCTAAGGACTCTCCCAGCTCTGACATTCCCTGTTCTAAGGTCTCTCCCAGCTCTGACATTCCTTGTTCTAAGCTCCCTCCCAGCTCTGACATTCTGTGTTCTAAGGACTCTCCCAGCTCTGACATTCTGTGTTCTAAGCTCTCTCCCAGCTCTGACATTCTCTGTTCTAAGGACTCTCCCAGCTCTGACATTCTCTGTTCTAAGGACTCTCCCAGCTCTGACATTCTGTGTTCTAAGCTCCCTCCCAGCTCTGACATTCTCTGTTCTAAGGTCTCTCCCAGCTCTGACATTCTCTGTTCTAAGGTCTCTCCCAGCTCTGACATTCTCTGTTCTAAGGACTCTCCCAGCTCTGACATTCTCTGTTCTAAGGACTCTCCCAGCTCTGACATTCTCTGTTCTAAGGACTCTCCCAGCTCTGACATTCTGTGTTCTAAGCTCCCTCCCAGCTCTGACATTCTCTGTTCTAAGCTCTCTCCCAGCTCTGACATTCTCTGTTCTAAGGACTCTCCCAGCTCTGACATTCTCTGTTCTAAGGTCTCTCCCAGCTCTGACATTCTCTGTTCTAAGGTCTCTCCCAGCTCTGACATTCTCTGTTCTAAGGTCTCTCCCAGCCCTGACATTCTCTGTTCTAAGGACTCTCCCAGCTCTGACATTCTCTGTTCTAAGGACTCTCCCAGCTCTGACATTCTGTGTTCTAAGCTCTCTCCCAGCTCTGACATTCTCTGTTCTAAGGACTCTCCCAGCTCTGACATTCTCTGTTCTAAGGACTCTCCCAGCTCTGACATTCTGTGTTCTAAGCTCCCTCCCAGCTCTGACATTCTCTTTTCTAAGATCTCTCCCAGCTCTGAGATTCTCTGTTCTAAGATCTCTCCCAGCTCTGACATTCTCTATTCTAAGTTCTCTCCCAGCTCTGACATTCTCTGTTCTAAGGTCTCTCCCAGCTCTGACATTCTCTGTTCTAAGGTCTCTCTCAGCTCTGACATTCTGTGTTCTAAAGACTCTCCCAGCTCTGACATTCTGTGTTCTAAGGTCTCTCCCAGCTCTGACATTCTCTGACATTCTGGGTTCTAAGCTCTCTCAGCTCTGACATTCTCTGTTCTAAGGTCTCTCCCAGCTCTGGCAGTCTCTGTTCTAAGCTCTCTCCCAGCTCTGACATTCCCTGTTCTGAGGTCTCTCCTAGCTCTGGCAGTCTCTGTTCTAAGCTCTCTCCCAGCTCTGACATTTTCTGTTCTAAGGTCTCTCCCAGCTCTGACATTCTCTGTTCTAAGGTCTCTCCCAGCTCTGGCAGTCTCTGTTCTAAGCTCTCTCCCAGCTCTGACATTCCCTGTTCTGAGGTCTCTCCTAGCTCTGGCAGTCTCTGTTCTAAGGACTCTCCCAGCTCTGACATTCTCTGTTCTAAGGTCTCTTTCAGCTCTGACATTCTCTGTTCTAAGATCTCTCCCAGCTCTGGCAGTCTCTGTTCTAAGATCTCTCCCAGCTCTGACATTCTCTGTTCTAAGGTCTCTCCCAGCTCTGGCAGTCTCTGTTCTAAGCTCTCTCCCAGCTCTGACATTCCCTGTTCTGAGGTCTCTCCTAGCTCTGGCAGTCTCTGTTCTAAGGACTCTCCCAGCTCTGACATTCGGGGTTCTAAGCTCTCTCTCAGCTCTGACATTCTCTGTTCTAAGGTCTCTCCCAGCTCTGGCAGTCTCTGTTCTAAGATCTCTCCCAGCTCTGACATTCCCTGTTCTGAGGTCTCTCCTAGCTCTGGCAGTCTCTGTTCTAAGGACTCTCCCAGCTCTGACATTCGGGGTTCTAAGCTCTCTCTCAGCTCTGACATTCTCTGTTCTAAGGTCTCTCCCAGCTCTGGCAGTCTCTGTTCTAAGATCTCTCCCAGCTCTGACATTCTCTGTTCTAAGGTCTCTCCCAGCTCTGACATTCTCTGTTCTAAGGACTCTCCCAGCTCTGACATTCTGTGTTCTAAGGTCTCTCCCAGCTCTGACATTCTGGGTTCTAAGCTCTCTCAGCTCTGACATTCTGGGTTCTAAGCTCTCTCAGCTCTGACATTCTGTGTTCTAAGGACTCTCCCAGCTCTGACATTCTGTGTTCTAAGGACTCTCCCAGCTCTGACATTCCCTGTTCTAAGGTCTCTCCCAGCTCTGACATTCCTTGTTCTAAGCTCCCTCCCAGCTCTGACATTCTGTGTTCTAAGGACTCTCCCAGCTCTGACATTCTGTGTTCTAAGCTCTCTCCCAGCTCTGACATTCTCTGTTCTAAGGACTCTCCCAGCTCTGACATTCTCTGTTCTAAGGACTCTCCCAGCTCTGACATTCTGTGTTCTAAGCTCCCTCCCAGCTCTGACATTCTCTGTTCTAAGGTCTCTCCCAGCTCTGACATTCTCTGTTCTAAGGTCTCTCCCAGCTCTGACATTCTCTGTTCTAAGGACTCTCCCAGCTCTGACATTCTCTGTTCTAAGGACTCTCCCAGCTCTGACATTCTCTGTTCTAAGGACTCTCCCAGCTCTGACATTCTGTGTTCTAAGCTCCCTCCCAGCTCTGACATTCTCTGTTCTAAGCTCTCTCCCAGCTCTGACATTCTCTGTTCTAAGGACTCTCCCAGCTCTGACATTCTCTGTTCTAAGGTCTCTCCCAGCTCTGACATTCTCTGTTCTAAGGTCTCTCCCAGCTCTGACATTCTCTGTTCTAAGGTCTCTCCCAGCCCTGACATTCTCTGTTCTAAGGACTCTCCCAGCTCTGACATTCTCTGTTCTAAGGACTCTCCCAGCTCTGACATTCTGTGTTCTAAGCTCTCTCCCAGCTCTGACATTCTCTGTTCTAAGGACTCTCCCAGCTCTGACATTCTCTGTTCTAAGGACTCTCCCAGCTCTGACATTCTGTGTTCTAAGCTCCCTCCCAGCTCTGACATTCTCTGTTCTAAACTCTCTCCCAGCTCTGACATTCTCTGTTCTAAGGACTCTCCCAGCTCTGACATTCTCTGTTCTAAGGTCTCTCCCAGCTCTGACATTCTCTGTTCTAAGGTCTCTCCCAGCTCTGACATTCTCTGTTCTAAGGTCTCTCCCAGCCCTGACATTCTCTGTTCTAAGGACTCTCCCAGCTCTGACATTCTCTGTTCTAAGGACTCTCCCAGCTCTGACATTCTGTGTTCTAAGCTCCCTCCCAGCTCTGACATTCTCTGTTCTAAACTCTCTCCCAGCTCTGACATTCTCTGTTCTAAGGACTCTCCCAGCTCTGACATTCTCTGTTCTAAGGTCTCTCCCAGCTCTGACATTCTCTGTTCTAAGGTCTCTCCCAGCTCTGACATTCTCTGTTCTAAGGTCTCTCCCAGCCCTGACATTCTCTGTTCTAAGGACTCTCCCAGCTCTGACATTCTCTGTTCTAAGGTCTCTCCCAGCTCTGACATTCTCTGTTCTAAGGTCTCTCCCAGCTCTGACATTCTCTGTTCTAAGGTCTCTCCCAGCTCTGACATTCTCTGTTCTAAGGTCTCTCCCAGCTCTGACATTCTCTGTTCTAAGGTCTCTCCCAGCTCTGACATTCTCTGTTCTAAGGTCTCTCCCAGCTCTGACATTCTCTGTTCTAAGGTCTCTCCCAGCTCTGACATTCTGTGTTCTGAGGGCTCTCCCAGCTGTGACATTCTGTGTTCTAAGCTCCCTCCCAGTTATAACATTCTGGGTGCTCCTAAGAGAGGAGGATGGGGAGAAGATTAGGGAGCCTAAAAGGGTGGAGAACTGATCTTCTCTCACTCTCCGTTATGCTTTCCTTTGTAGACAATGTGCATCTCAGCCCCAACGGCTCTATCATCACCATCATGGGCGCTCGGCCCAGCAACCATGGGACCTACCGTTGTGTGGCCTCCAACCCCTACGGGGTGGCCCACAGTGTCGTCAGCCTCAGTGTGCAGGGTAAGCATGGAAGGCAGCATCTCTGGGAGATGGAGATGTTACTGAGGGCCTAGCCCAAATGGGTCCCCTGAACCCTGCTTCCCTGCCTCCCTCAGGCCCCCCCACAGTGTCCGTGCTCCCTAAGGGTCCCGTGCAGGTGAAGCTGGGCAAAGCCATCTCTCTGGAATGCGTCAGTGCTGGAGAGCCCCGTCCTTCTGCCCGCTGGATGCGCATCGGGACCCCGCTCAAGGTGGATCACCATCGGACTTTGGGGCCCATGGACAGCCACGCTGTGCTGCAGGTGAAGCTTGGGGTCCAGGTGGGCTATAGGGGTTCTGTTAAAAAACCGACCCAAGAAGAGGGTACGATAGGGTAAGAAATGGGGATGCTACGATAATACATCTATAACCCAGATTAAATGATTTGCCAAGATTTGCCAGGAGAAGAGAGAGAGCCAGGCCTGGAGACACGGGCGGGCCTAGGTTCAAATCTGGCCTTGGATTCTTCCTCACTGGGGGACCCTGGGCAAGTCACTGAACTCTAGTGCCTAGCACTTCCCTACTTGGAAGAGTTGCTTCCTAAGGATTCTAAGACAGAATATAAAGGTTTGAAAAAGAGTGAAAAGAAGGGGCTGCCCCTGCGGCGGGGCATTCTCTGTGCTTACCCACAGATTACAGAGGCCCAGCCAGAGGACGCAGGCACCTACGTCTGCTTAGCCCAGAATGCTCTGGGCTCTGCTCAGGCCCGGGTGGAGGTGAGTGTGGAGACAGGCACCACAGCCCTGGGGACCCCAGAGGTGCGAGTGGAAGAGGCAGAGATGACCGTGGAAGCAGGGAAGACGGCCATCCTGCGCTGCTCAGCCACAGGTAAGGGAGGGGATGCCCCCTCCCAGGGGTCAGGGGTCAGTTCCGCCCGGGGGACAGGCCTTCGAACATAGGATCAGAAGATGGTTCTGAGAACTGGGCTCAGAGTGGCAAGATTGAACAGCAGAGGAGGAGCCCTATTTAGAGTCAGAGAAAGCAGGGTTCCGATCTCACTAGGGCCTAGTGCACGTTTTTAGACAAATCTTTTTTATCTCTCTATATGACCCATTTCCTCATCAGGTAGCTTCTGCAGCCCTCTCCAGCCTTAAATCTATTAAACCTATCCTCTCTGACCTCCAGCCCCATCTCTGATATTAGCTAGTGGGGGACTGAGCTCTTCCCATCACTTCTTCCCTTGGAGCCTCAATTTTCTTCTCTTTAAAATGGGAGCCTAGGGGGCAACTGGCTGGCTCCATGGATGAAGATCCAGGCCTAGAGATGGGAAGTCCTGGGTTTAAACCTGGCCTCAGACACTTCCCAGCTGTGTGACCCTGGCCAAGTCACTTAACCCCCATTGCCTAGCCCTTACCACTCTTCTGCCTTGGAAGTAATACATAGTATTGATTCTAAGATAAAAGGTCAGGGTTTTTAAAAAATAAAATAAAATGGGAATATCCCACCTCACCTATTTTCCTAACTCATTTGTAAATTTTTAAGTGTCCCAGAAATGGGTGAGAGAAGTATTGAGGTAGGCTGCTAGGGGGGCAGAGTGCTGGTCCTGGAGTCAGGAGGATCTGATTTCAAATCCAACCTCAGACACTTATTAGTGGTTCCCCTACTAATGCAGATGAGCCATCTGAGAGGTGCCGAGGCACTGAGTCCCCACATGACAAACCCTGTCTAGGAACAATGGTAGCATTTATTTGACCCCTTAGCTAGTGGGAGAAGGTAGGGAGTGAGGTACCCTGGAGGCAACCGTGCTGGTGGCAAGATGGCTTGGTGGGATATAAAGCTGACTCCTGTTGTCTGATCTAGGATCTGGGGTGGCCTCATTAAGGAGGCTCCTGAATCCCTCTGCTGTCCAGAGAATTGAAAACTGAGGAGATTCACAGCCTTTGGGGTGGGAGATGAGGGAATGTTTTCTAGAGGCCCAAAGGCAGCTAGATGGATGGTTGAATGGGATGAGAGTCATTTGGGGTGATTAGATTGGACTATTTCTAAAGGGTCTTCTACCTCTAACTCCTGTTAACCTTAGAGAGAGCTCCAGGTTGCTCTGGACTAACGCCAACTCCTTCTGTCCTTTCTCCCCGCTAGGCAGCCCCACTCCCACCGTGCATTGGTCCAAGCTTCGGGCGCCTCTACCCTGGAAGCATCAGCTGTCCGGTAACACCCTGATCCTCCCGGAGGTTGCCCAGCAGGACTCTGGCCAGTACATCTGCAATGCCACCAACTCAGCTGGACACGCTGAGGCCACTGTCATCGTGCACGTGGAGAGTAAGGCCCTGGCCCTCGGGAGCCCACCTGATCTGTGCTCTGCCCCCTCGTCACACTCCTTCTTTTTGTCTCGTAGGCCATCCCTATGCCACGACCATCCCAGAGGAGGCCCTGGTCGGAGTAGGAGAGATGGTGCAGTTTCAATGCCTGGCGCACGGGACACCCCCACTCACGTTCCACTGGAGCCGGGTGAACGGCAGCCTCCCGAGGCAGGCAGCTGTCCGGGGGGACCTGCTGCGTATCCATCCCACAGCCCTCGAGGACGCCGGCCAGTACCAGTGTCTGGTCACCAACAAGGTGGGCTCTGCCCAGGCCTTTGCCCACCTCCGAATCCAGGGTGAGTGGCACTTGAAAGGGGGTGAGGGATGCCATTCTCGGAACACAGGGCCTCACCCAGAACCAAAGATGCCCTGTCACCCCTAAACACCTACACCTTGATTGAGTTCATTCTACAAACAAGGCCCTGGCATCTGGGATGGAAATATAGAAATGAGAAACTTAGCAGTTGGTGACCTCAGAGGGCATCCTGGCTTTTAAGGGGGTACAGCACATACTCAGATAAGTTTTATATAAGGTGAGCCTATAGTCAGTAAGAGCCGAGTTCAAATTTGTCTTCAGACACTTACTCATTGTGTGACCCTGAGCAAGTCACTTAACCCTGTTTGCCTTGATTTCCTTATCTATAAAATGGAGATAATAACAGCACCTACCTCCCAGAGTTGTCAAAAGGATCAAACGAGATAATTTTATAAAATACTTGGCACATAGTAAGAGCTACATAACAGCTAGCTATTTTTATTATCATTAGCAGCAGCTAAGGCTCAAAGTGGGTAGAATAACAGGCCTTCGGTCAGGAAGACTCCTCTTCCTGAGTTCAAATCCGACCTCAGACACTTACTCACTGTGTAAGCCTGAATGAGTCACTTCATCCTGTTGGCCTCCATTTCCTCATCTGTAAAAATGAGCCGGAGAAGGAAATGGTGATCTACCCTAGTATCCTTGCCAAGAAGACCCTACATGGGGTCAGGAACGACTCAACAACAGTTACTATCATTATCATTATTGTTAGGGAGAGTTGAAGATAGATATTTAGGGAGGAAGAGAAGATTTCCTGTAGGGTGTTAGAGAAGGTTTCAGGAAAAAAAGTGGGCCCTAATCAGAGCTCTAGAGAGAAGAGAAGGCTTCTGAAAAGGGGACAGGATGAGGAGAGAAAGATGGAAGGAATGCCACACATCACTAGCTGTGAAACACCAATATGGCACCTACAGATGTGGGTGGGTATCCTGTCTCCTGTCCCCTTCAAGGCCTCTTTGGTTTGGGGTTTCCTCATCAATAAAATGATGTTTTTATTTTTGGAAATGCCAAATAATTTATTCTTCGTATTGACAGGGAAAAGGCGCAGGGATGTTATTCATCAATGGTCTATGATCTTTATTCAAGGATCCAATGCCTTAGGGTCTCAGGATGGGATTTTGCAGCTTTCTCCTAGGGTGTGCTTTCATGTCAATAAAATCAAATCAATAAAATTTGGATTCGATGACCTGAGGTCTTTTCCAGCTCCAGACCTATGAATCTCAGATCCTAGAATAATAATTAACATTTACATAGCTTGTAGAGCACTTTATTTACTATGCCTATCTACACCTTTGATCTTGTGAGATGGGTGTTATTGTTATCTCCATTTGACAGATGAGGAAACTGAGGCTGAGAACTCTGTGTGCCCAAAGTCACAAAACTAGTTAAGAGTTTGAAGTAGGATTTGAACTTGGGTTTTCCTGATTCTGAGTCCAATTCCATCTCCAGTGTGCCGCCTGGCCGGATAACAGAGAAGTGCAAATTATTTCTTTTTTTCTGTTCAATAGAAAGGTTAGACGAAATAATTTGTAAATCAGAGTACCTGATTTTGGTGTTATTCGATTCAACATGTATTTACTAAGCAACTGCTATGGGCTAGGCACTTTCCTACAAAGATTAAAATGAAACAATCCCTATCCTCAAGGAACTTCCATTCTATTGCTGTTATTTGTTTTTATTTTTTAAAGAAAAATCTTACCTTCAGTCTTAGAATCAGTACCAAGTATCAGTTCTAAGGCAGAGGAGTGGTACAGGCTAGGCAATTAGGGTTTAATGACTCACCCAAGGTCACACAGCTAGGAAGTGGCCAAGACCAGATTTTAACCCAGGGCCTCCTGGCTCTCAATTCACTGAGCCACCCAGCTAGCCCCATTCTATTGCTTTTAAGTGCTGCCTCTGTTCCTGATGATTTGTTGGCCCTTGGCCAGGTCCCTTGCCCTGGGCTTCATCTCAGCATCTGGATCCCTGCATTGGATGATGGCTGAAAGTCCCCTCCAGTTCTAAAGTCCGACGGATTCTGGGAGTATGAGGCCTAGGCAGACGGCGAGGTCTCTAAAGTCAGAAACTTGTTCCTTGCGGGGCTGGAGGGAGGGAGAGAATTTGTCATTGAAAATTTTTTAAATTAATATTAATTTTTTTTAAATAAATAGATTGATAAAGTCAGAAACTGCAGGTGCAATATGAAGTGCCACAAGCCAGACCTACTGGCCTCTTGTGCAAGCAGAAGGGCCAGGAAGGACCCGTGTCCTCCCACGTAGCGGAGCCATGACCTCCCGCCTTGTTTCTGCAGGTGCCCACCCTCCAGTGTTGGCTCCAGCCGTGCACATCACCCCCCAGCAGGAGACCAGGGGTATCGGGGGCAGCGTCGAGTTCCACTGCGCTGTGCCCAGTGATGCCGGGGCCCAGATCCGCTGGTTCAAAGAAGGAGGGCAGCTTCCTCAGGATCACACTGTGCAAGATGGGGTGCTTCGGTGAGGAGGGGAGGATGACATGGGGGGCAGGGTCTGTCCCCGGGATCCCCACCATGGAGTCTGTGATAGGGGGCCCCAGGGTCACAGTGTGGTGGAGGGTCCCAGGGTTCAAGCTCCACATGTAGAGGATGTAGTGACTTCAGCACCCTCTTAACAGCAGCTTCCATGGCAGCAGCTACACTTAAGGTTCACAAAGAAACTTCCTCACTGTCGCTCTATGAGGTCACTTAACTAATCAGTCACTGGGTAAACACTGACTAAGAACTTTGCTTAATGGATAGAGAACCAGGCCTGGAGATAGAAGGTCCTGGGTTCAAATGTGACCACCAATACTTCCTAGCACTGTGATTCTGGACAAATCCCTTAACCCCTATTGCCTAGCCTTTGCAGCCCATCTGCCTCAGAGCTGTCCTAAGACAGAAAGTAAGGGTTAAAAAAACCACCAAATTAAAGACAGACTGTACTGGGCTGAGAACTCTGATCCCAGCAGTAAAAAAGAATCCCTGCCTCAAGAAGCTTCTATTCTAATGGGGGAAGCCAGCACGAACAAGAAAGACAGGATGAAGTGAACTCGTAGCAGAGAAAGCTCAGGAGAGAACCCAGAAGCTCGAGGCCGGAGAGATGTCCATGCGCACGTTCATCTCCAGAGTGGCAGGACTGGTACCTGGTGGACTTCCACCAGGAGAGCGACGTGAATAGTTTAGAGTACTTTCCCGCTGGAAAACGCCGCTGTGGTTCTTTCTGTCATCCTGGTCTTTGGACTTTGATTTCTTTACAGGATCCAGAATTTGGACCAGAGCTGCCAGGGGACATATATTTGCCGTGCACACGGGCCCTGGGGCCAGGCCCAGGCTAGTGCCCAGCTAGTTGTTCAAGGTGGGTGAACGTCTAGTCTAGTCAGGGAAATCTGGAGTCATCGAGCCTCAAGCCTATCAATAGCGGGGCATAAGGGAGCCTAAGAAGAGAATGAATCTGAGGGACTTTAGATGGCCTTTTAAATCAGAGGCTCCTGGTCTCAGATACTTCCTAGCCATGTGACCCTGGACAAGTCACTTAATCCAAATTGCTTCACCCTTATTACTTTTTTAATTAAATTTAATTTTTCCCCCATTTACGTGTAAAAACCATTTCCAGTATTTTAAAAAGAATAATTCTCAAATTCTCTCACTCCCCCGTTACTTTTTTATTTAAATTTTATATTTTTATTTTATATAAATTATATATAATGTTATTTATACATAAATTTTATATATATATAATATTTATTACTATTCTTCCTTGGAACCAATACTTAAGATCAATTCTAAGATAGTAGGTAAGAGTTTAAAATAATTTTAAAAAGGTCTCAGGCAGCTTGCCCCCTAGCCTGGTGTACAAGCCTTGTTCTAGGGACATTGGCAATGGCAAAGCCGGCCTGGTAGCCTAACTCTCCAAACTGTTGTGCCCAGAGATCTCAGTGAATCTTCTCTTGTTCTTCCTGTCAGTACATTCTGCTCTTCATTATATAAGCCAGATTAGCTTTCTAAACTTCTATAAATTGCCTAGAGGCCACGTTGGAGTGGGAGAGACACTGGCGCCATTTTGAGGGCTGTTGGCTTCCGATTGCTGCCTCCTTGATTGTGATAAAAGCCAGCTAGTTAGGCTAATCATAGATTCCCCCCACCTCCTTCTCTTTCTCCCTAGCTCTTCCTTCTGTCCTCATTAACATCCGGACATCAGTGCAAACGGTGGTAGTGGGCCACGCTGTGGAGTTTGAGTGTCTGGCCTTGGGTGACCCCAAGCCCCATGTCACCTGGAGCAAAGTAGGGGGCCATCTGCGCTCAGGCATTGTGCAGAATGAGGGTACCATCAAGATTGCCCGTGTGGAGCAGGCTGATGCTGGACAGTATCGATGCACAGCTACCAATGCTGCAGGCACTACCCAGTCTCACGTGCTGCTGCTCGTGCAAGGTAAGGGCTGGCCTTCATCCCCCCAGTACCCCGCATGTCTCTCATCTCTCAAACATCTCTGTATCCATCATTTTCCCCCATCACCCGTGCCACCCATGACCTGGGGGTCTCAGAACTTCAGATGTGGCCATGCCCACCATTCATCCTATTTCATGCCAATCATGCCCTCCCAAAACGCCAGTCTCCTAACCCAACTATGCCTGTTACTTCCTTCTTTATACTCCCACCCACATCATCCCAGCCCCCCCACAGGATGCCAGTATCTCACCCTGGCTACCTCCTACCCCCCTGCAGCTTTGCCCCAGATCTCAGCCCCTCCTGAGGTTCGAGTGCCCGCTGGCTCCGCAGCTGTCTTCCCATGCATGGCCTCCGGCTTCCCGATGCCTGACATCACCTGGACCAAGGTAGGAAGCTCTGTGGGCCAAGGAAGAACTAGGAAGGTCAAGAGGAAAGAGGGAAAGACTGAAGGGAGGGGGTCAAGAGGAAACCGAGAGGCATAGAAGCACCTACTCAGGCAAAAACATCACACATTGCCTACCATGTCCCCCGATTCAGGGTAGACTTCCTAGCCAGGGATTTGTGAATCCTGAGCCACCAGACATAGATTGTGGCTAAGGGACACAGGATTCACATCTGAGAGCTGGGGGGACCTTAGAGGTCAGCTCCTCCTCCAAACCCCTCATTTTACACAAGGGGAAACTGAGGCATTGGGAAAGGCTTACTCGAGGCCACCAACTAAGAGAGTATCTGAGCCAGGCCTTGAACCTAGGTTCCCTAACTCCAAATCCAGCCACACCCAGGACCAGGGGCTTCTCTGAGAGAATAGACAGGATACAGTAGAAGGGCAAGTTGGCTCTGTCGGACCCCCTCAGAGCCAGTCGACGAAGGGGTTGAGCCAAGTACTTCATTTCAGCTGGAGGGAGACCTACCCCCAGACAGTCTCCTGGAGAACAATGTGCTGACGCTGCCCTCCGTCCGGCCCCAAGATGCCGGCACCTACATCTGTACCGCCACCAATCGCCAGGGCAAAGTGAAGGCTTTTGCCCGCCTCCAGGTGCCAGGTGAGGATGCCCTGATGCCAGCCTCCAGCTCTCCCCCGTTATGTCCAGCAGCTTCTACCCTCTGACCACTATGCCTCCTTGTCCACAGAGAGGGTGGTACCTTACTTCACCCAGACCCCACACTCCTTCCTGCCTCTGCCCACCATCAAGGATGCTTACAGGAAGTTTGAGATCAGAATCAACTTCAGGCCTGACGCTGCAGACGGTAAGAGGATGGACAGGGGGAGGGTGGGAGGGTCCCTGCCTATCACCCGTGGGGATGGAGGCCCAGTTAAGACCCAGTTCTCTATAGGACCCCTTCCCTGATATCAGCCCCCCCATCTGAGCCCTCCTAGAACTCCAAGCCATTTTTTGACCCCATCCCTCTCTTTTTCTATTCTCTCTCCCCTGCTCTCAGAGCACAGGCCAGCTGGTAGTTTGTCTCTCTCTCTCTCTCTCTTTCTCATACATTCTCTCTTCTTCATCTCTCCATGGTGCCTCCTGGGATCCCCTCCTGGGATTCTCCAACATGCTCTGTTCTTCGTCCTTCTCTGTCATATTCATCCATGCCCTCCCTCTTCCTCCCTTCCTCCCCATCCCCCTGCCTCTCCCCACTTTTCCCTGTTTCTGCCTGTCCAGCCCTCCTTCTCTATTCGGGTAAGTCTTCCTCCATCCCCACACACCCTTTGGGACTTTCCCCTCTCTCTGTCACTTTTTAGCAGGTTCCCTCTACTCTGGGGGTTTCCCCAGGGGAATGTGGGGGTGCGGGAGGTCCAGCCACAGTGGCAGGTGAGATGGCTGTCCCAAAAAGAGGCAAAGGCCAAGGAAGGGTCGGAAGGCTAGGGAGGAGCAGACCCAGCCCGGTTCTGGAGGGGCACGGGAAGAGGGAAGCAGCCAAAGATGCTTCTGACCTGGTTGTTCAACACAGGCATGCTGATTTACAATGGGCAGAAGCAGATCCCCGGGCCTGGGAGCCCCGTCAATCTGGCAGCCAGGCAACCTGACTTCATCTCCTTTGGCCTGGTGGGCGGGAGGCCGGAGTTCCGGTGAGATGCCCTCCTCTCCCCACACCCCCACTTTTCCCTCAGAATCCTAGAAAGGTTTGAGGCAGAGCCATGGGACAGTCAGGCAGCTGAGAGACAAGGAAGGAGACACCCCTGTTCTTGAAGAACTCCCAGGCTGATGGAGGAGACAGTCCTGGCCCACAGGCCCTCTATGAAGGCCAAAGGCAAAAGAGTGCAATCCAGTGAAACTCCTTATGTGGGGTAGGGAGGCGTTGTTGTTAGAGTAATTAGAGGGCAGGACTAGATGGGTTTAATCTGGGAAGGCTTCCTATCTTAGTTTAGTTTAGTTTAGTTTCATCTTTAATTTTATTTTAATAACAAATGTCCACATAATTTTTCTAAAATTAGATGATTCATGTTGTCTCCCTCCCTTCTTCCCTCCTACCTCGCAGAGTTGACAAGCAATTCAATCTAGGTTTTATCATACACACACACATAATCATGCAAAACTTATTTACATATTATTTTGATTTCAGTCATTTCATTTAGTTTTGTCTTTATTTCATTATAATAACAAATTGACACATAAGTTTTTGGCTAGGCGTCCTAGAGTCAGTCAAAGGGTCTGGATTCAGATGAGAAGACAAACATAGGCCTGAAGGGAGGGCTGCCATCTTGTTTGGGACGTGGGGACAGAGTAGGACCCAAGAACTCCTCCCGTCTAGTTTCAGCTTCTGGGGTGGCCTGGGCCTCCCAGAAAGTAGGAGAGCCCCCCAATCCCCACAGTTCCCAGTCCCTGTCTCCCTTGTCACTGACCTCTTGACCTGAGCAGGTTCGATGCCGGCTCTGGCATGGCTACCATCCGCCATCCCACCCCACTAGCCCTGGGCCAGTTCCACACAGTGACCTTGCTTCGAAACCTGACCCAGGGCTCCCTGATTGTGGGCAACCTGTCCCCTGTCAATGGGACATCCCAGGTGAGACACGGGCACTCTCTCCCACCCCCTTCCTTTTCTTTGACCCTCTGAGCCATAGCCTGATCCAGTGGGGGAGACAGAGTCCAGCCACAGGGGGCCCCCAGAAGGAGAAGGGCGGAACAGGGCCTCCCCCCGGCGAGTGTTCTGGGTTCCTGGGAGAGGTGTATTCTGTGACCTTGGGGAGCCCTTTGAGGGAAGCTGAATCAGAGCCAACCCCAGCCCCCTTGAGCTCTTTCTAGGCCCTCCGAGGGCTTCTCCCAGCTCAGCCCCAGTTTGGGATGGAGACAAATTTCTATTTCATATCCCTGCTAGTCTGGAGCATGCCCGGTATCAGGGAGGAAACAGAAGGCCCTTCTTCCTTTATAGCTGGGAGCCTAGAGCCAAGCAGAGGCCAGGGGCAGCTGGAGGAGGGATTCCTACCCCTTCTTCATTCCATTGGTGCCTTCATTCATCACCTTGCAGGGCAAATTCCAAGGGCTGGACCTGAATGAGGAGCTCTACCTGGGCGGCTACCCAGACTACGGTGCCATCCCCAAGGCTGGCCTAAGCAGCGGCTTTGTAGGTACGATTAACCTTCCCTCCCCCAGGGGGACCCCATCCCAGACATCTGAAGTTCCCCAAAACTGCCTCAGTTCTGCCCCCAGGGGAGGTGCATGGCAGAGTGTCTGTAAATGTGGCTGGGCATGCGGGGGGCCACGGGACATCTTCCTGGCCCCAGCATCCACTGCCTCCTTAGGTTGTGTGCGGGAGCTTCGAATCCAGGGTGAGGAAGTGATTTTCCAGGATCTCAACCTCACAGCCCATGGCATCTCCCACTGCCCCACTTGCAAGGACAGACCCTGTCAGGTGACGTTATCCTCTCTCCTCCTTTCTCCTGCCTGGGCCGCCCCCAATACCCAGTAAAGGGCCCACTCCCACCTCAAGACCTTTCCCTTCTGCCCCTTCCCCATCCTTCCTGCCCTTCCACAAACCTTCTCCTGCCCCAGGAATGGAAACCAGGACTTGGGGCCCCTGGGAAGAGGGAGGGCCTGAGGGCACTGGAGGCCTGACCCATGGAGGCCACATTGCAGAATGGGGGGCTCTGCCGGGATTCTGAGAGCAGCAGCTACATGTGCACCTGCCCTGCTGGCTTCACTGGGAGCCGCTGTGAACACTCCCAGGCCCTGCACTGTCACCCAGGTATGGGGCACCCCACCACTGAATCTGATACAAGAGGGGGGGCAGCCTGTATGGTGGGAAGGGCAGGGAACTGAGCAATAATACGGACAATCAGCCATTGCTAGCATTTACATGACCCTTCCTTTCTGTCTTAGAATTAATACTGTGTATTGGCTCCCAGGCAGAAGAGCAGTAAGGGCTAGGCAATGGGGGTTAAGTGACTTGCCCAGGGTCACACAGCTGGGAAGTGTCTGAGGTCAGATTTGAACCTAGGACCTCCCATTTCTAGGCCTGGCTCTCTACCCACTGAACCACCCTGCTGCCCCCTTAAACTTATGTCACATAAACTTAAACACATGTCCCATTCCCAGAACCAGATTAAGTAATTACCAGCTCCACATCTCTAGACTATGAGTTCAGCAAATATTAGGCCTCAAATAGCCATCGCCCCCAGTCTCTACCACTCCCTCCAGCCTTCATCCCTGCCCTTATGTGATACCCTAGGAATGCCCTTGTGTCCTCCCTTCTCCCAATGCCTTGAAAGAGAGGCAGTTTTCTTGGCCCAGATGCACCCTGCCCCTCACCATCCTCACCACCTACCCCGTTCCTTCTGCTTCCCCAGAGGCCTGCGGACCTGATGCCACCTGTGTGAACCGGCCAGACGGCCGGGGCTACTCCTGCCGCTGTCACTTGGGCCGCTTTGGGGAGAAGTGTATGGAAGGTAGGTGACGCCATAAAATGGGGCTGTGAGCCACAGGCTGAGAGAGAAGAGGCAGGAGCAGAGAGGACGGAAGGAAGGAAAGAAGAAAAGAAAGCAGACAGGCTGATCAGAGACTTTCTTTTCCTGCTTAATTTTTTTTCTCTATTACATGTAAACAAAATTTTTTTAACATTCTTTTTTTAAATTTTGAGTTCCATATTCTCGCCTTCCCTTCTCACCCCCCTCCTTGAGGAGGGAAACAGTTTGACATAGATTATCCATGTGCAGTCATTCAAAGTATTTCCATATTAACTATGTTGCAAAAGAAAATTCATACCAAAAAAAAAACAAGAATAATGAAGAAAGTTTTAAAAATATGCTTCAGTCTTTATTCAGGCTGCATTGTCAAAAAAATTAGTTTTAAGCAGAAAAACTTATTTTTAAATTTATTTTTCTTACAATTTCAAATTCTCTACTTCCCCTCTCTTACTCCCCTACTTTGGGGGGAGGGGTGAAGACATAACAAATATATATATCCATGCAAAACAAATTCCCATATTGGCCTTGTCCAAAAAAAACGAAGAGGAGAAAATATGCTTTAGTATCTGGAAGTGGATTACATTTTATGTCACAAGTCTTTTGGAATTGTGGCTGGTCTTTGTGTTGATCAGCGTTACTAAGTCTTTTGAAGTTGATTATCTTCCCAATTCTGTGGTTAACATATGAATTGTTCTCCTGCTTCTTTCTGCTCACTTCCCTTGGCCTCAGTTCATCCATGTCTTCCCAGGTTTCTCTGAAACCATGCCCTTCATCATTTCTTACAGCACAGTAGTATTCTACTGCATTCATATGCCACGACTTGTTCAGCCAATCCCCCAAATAATGAGGAGCTCCTGTTTCCAATTCTTTGTCACCACTGCTATAAATATTTTTATCCACACATCCATTTCCATTTTCTTTGATCCCTTTGGGATACACACCTAGGAGTGGTGATGCTGGGGCAAAGGGTCAGTTTTATGATCCTTTGGGCATAGTTTCAACTAGTTCTCTAGGACAGTTGGACCAATTCATAGCGCCAACCAACAGTGTATTAGTGTATCTATTTTCCGACATTCCCTCCCACATTTAAATTTTTTCCTTTTTTTTGTCTTAGCCAATTTGATATGTGTGAAGTAGTATATCAGAATTTTAATTGGAATTTCTCTAATCAATAGTAATTTGGAGAATTTTTTAATGACTATTGATTACTTGAATTTCTTCTTCTGAAAATTGCCTACCTCATATCCTTTGACCATATATCAGTTGGGTCATGGAATTAATTCTTGTAGATGTGATTCAGTTCCCTATGTATTTTAGAAATAAGACCTTTTATCAAGTGATAACCTTTGTACAACCCAATGGAATTGCTTGTCAGCTCGGGGAGGGAAGAGGGGAGGGAAAGAAAATGAATCATGGAAACATGGAAAAATATTTTTAAGATAAATAATTTTTTTAAAATAAAGACCTTTATCAGAGAAACTTGTTTTGAAGACTTTTTTCTCCCATTTTCTTATTTTTCTTATCATTTTAGTTGCATTGATTTTGTTTGCACAAAAACTTTAATTTTATATAATAAAAATTATCAATTTTATCTCCCATTTTCCTCTCACTCTTGTTAGGTCATGAACTCTTTTATCCGTAAATCTGACAGATAATTTCTTCCCTCTTCCATTATTTACTTAAGATAATTGTCCTTCTTGTACAAGAATATTCATAGCTGTACTCTTTGTGGTGGCAAAAAACTGGAAAATGAGGGGAAGCCCTTCAATTGGGGAATGGCTGAACAAATTGTGGTATATGTTGGTGATGGAATACTATTGTGCTCAAAGGAATAATAAACTGGAGGGATTCCATGGGAACTGGAACAACCTCCAGGAAGTGATGCAGAGTGAGAGGAGCAGAACCAGGAGAACATTGTACACAGAGACAGACACACTGTGGTTCAATCAAATGTAATGGGTTTCTCCATTACTGTCAATACAATGTCCCTGAACATTCTGCAAGGATCTAGGAGAAAAAACACTATCCTCAAGCAGAGGACAAATTGTGGGAGTAAAAACACCAAGGAAAAGCAACTGCTTGACTACAGGGGTGGAGGGGATATGACTGAGGAGAGACTCTAAATGAACACTCTAATGCAAATACCAACAACAGGGAAATGGGTTCCAATCAAGGACTTATATGATACCCAGTGGAATAGCGCATCAGCTATGGGAGAGGTGGTGGGAGGGGGGAGGAAAAGAAAATGATCTTTGTGTCCAAGGAATAATGTTGGAAAATGACCAAATAAAATAATATATAAAATTAAAAAAAAAAAAGATAATTGTCCTTAGTGTTTAAATCATGCACCCATTTTTAGCTTATCTTGGTATATGGTGTGAGATATTAATCCACGTCTACTTTTTGACTGACTGCTTTCCAGCTTTCCCAACAATTTTTGTTGTACTGAACTGAGTTCTTGTCCCCAAAACACAGATATTTGGTTTACCAAGCACTAGATTACTGTGCTCATTTGCTTGGGTACATTGTTTTCCTAATCTGCTTTCCTACCATTTCTTATCCATGACCAAATTGTTTTGATAATTACACTTATATCACATAGACTGAGATCTGGCATGGCTAGGCCACCTTTTTTCATTGATTCCTTTGCTATTCCTTTTGTTCTTCCATGTCAATATTATTATATTTTTTTAAATCCTTACCTTCCATCTTAGAATCATTGTTCCAAGGCTGAAGGGTGGTGAGGGATACGCAATGGGGATTAAGTGACTTGCCCAGGGTCACACAGCTGGGACGTGTCCAAAGCCAGATTTGGGCACAGGAACCCCCATCTCCAGCTGGCTCTCTATCTGCTGAGCCACCTAACTGCCCCTCTGTTACTAGCTCTATAGTTTTTTGGTAGTTTGATCAATATGGTACTAAATAAGCAAATTAGGTTTTTTTTTTTAATTATATGAGCAAGTAACATTTTTCTAATTATTTAGATCTATTTGCATTTGTGTGAAGCATGCTTTGTAATTGTGTTTCTGTAGTTCCTATGGGTCTTGGCAGATTGTTATATTTTATCATGGGTAGTTATTGTAAGTGGAATTTCTCTTTTTCTTTCTGATGAGTTTCATTGATAATATACAGAAATGTCAATGATGCGTGTGGGTTTATTTTATAACCAGAAACTTTGCTGAAGTTGTTCGTTGTTGCTCCAGGTGTGACAGTGACGACACCAGCCCTGTCGGGTGCTGGTTCCTACCTGGCATTACCTGCCCTCACCAACACCCACCACGAGCTCCGCCTGGACCTCGAGTTCAAGCCGCTGGCTCCCGAAGGACTCCTGCTCTTCAGTGGTGGGAAGGGCGCCCCTGTGGAAGACTTTGTGTCCCTGGCCATGACTGGTGGGCACCTGGAATTCCGCTATGAACTGGGTTCAGGTGAGTATCCTGTGCTATAAGGAGGGTGAGGATCACGGACCCCTCACTGGGTGCCAGGGAGACGGGCCCAGAAGCCCCTGCGACTTCTAATAGACGGCTGAATTCGGGTGCCAGTCTTGGTGCCCCAAGCTGGACTCATGGATGCATGTGCCCCTCCACTGGAATGACTGCTCCAAAAAACATTTCCTGTGCCCAGCTGAAATGCCAAGGCTCTGTGCCAAGCTATTTTAGTAGCTCCTTTTCCTTCTCCCTTTACTCACCCTCTCCCTTCCCCTAAGAACGGGGCCAACGCTAAGCCTGCCGTTGCTGATGCACATTGTAGGGACGGCCGTGCTCCGGAGTACCCAGCCCTTGACCCTCGGTCGCTGGCACCACGTGTCTGCAGAGCGACTCAATAAGGATGGCAGCCTCCGCGTAGATGGCAGGCACCCAGTGCAGCGATCCTCCCCTGGCAAGAGCCAAGGCCTCAACCTGCACACCCTCCTCTATCTGGGTGGCGTAGAGCCTTCGGTGGCTCTGCCACCTTCTGCCAACGTCAGTGCCCACTTCCACGGCTGCATCGGTGAGGTGAGCCTTCCATCTCCGAGCCCCAGGTTCTACTTTCTGCCATTCTCAAGTCCCAACTTGCTCTCGCCTCTTGACTCTGCCAAGCTGTGTAACTACAGGCAAATTTCCACCTTAGTTTTCACTTCTGTAAAATGGGGATAATTATACTTACCACACCCTTTCTCACAGAGTTACTGTGATTCTCAAATGAGATCATCTTTTGAAATTGCTTTGCTGGGTGGCTCAGTGGGTGGAGAGCCAGACCTAGGCACTTAAGGTCCTAGGTTATAATCTGGCCTCAGACACTTCCTAGTTGTATGACCCTGGACAAGTCAATTAACCCCCATTGTCTAGTCCTTACCACTCTTCTGCCTTGGAACCAATACAGAATGTTGATTCTAAGACAGGAGGTAATATTAAAAAAAAAAAGCCATGGGGAGCCATGGCAGTTTGAATAGGGGGATAAAATGGTTAAACCTGTGCTTTTGGAAAATTCCTTTGCTTAATGTTTGGAGGATGGGCTGGAGAAGTGTCTTGATGCAGGGACACCACTCAGCAAGCCGCTCTTGCAATAGCCCAGCTGAGAATTGGCAAAGCCCTGCATCTGAAGCCCAGAGGGGCCAGAGACTGGGGCTCTGGGGAGCAGAGGTCACCTCCCCAGGCCCCCCACCCAGCAGGCCAGAGAAGAGGAGGTCAGGCCGCCAGATCGCCAGGACCCCCAAGCCCTCAGCTCTGCTTTTGCCCTTGTGAATCAGCCAGCAACTGCATTCTTGGGCCTCGTCTCCCCTCGTGCAAGCATTCTGCTTTCTCTGACTCCAGGTGTCGGTGAATGGGAAGCGAGTGGACTTGACCTACAGCTTCCTGGGCAGCCGAGGAGTCGGCCAGTGCTACGACAGCTCTCCCTGTGAGCGCCAGCCCTGCCAGAATGGTGCCACCTGCATGCCTGGCGGCGAGTATGACTTCCAGTGCCTGTGCCGGGCCGGTTTCAAAGGTGCGTGGAGTTCTCTCCCTGGGCAGGAGGGAAGAGGCCGAGGAGTGAGAAAGTGAGGGTGTGCCCTGGGGCAGAGGGAGCAAAGGGGCCCGTAGGGGTTTCCTTCAGAGGGTCTCGCTCTCCCTGGGGCACGAAGGAAAGGGAGCCAAGCAGGTGCTCCAGAGTTGGCTCTCAGAGGAAAGGAATGCTGTCCATGAATCCCAGCTCGGACACTTGGAGATAAAAGGAGTAGGAGCTAGAGCCAACTCAGTTAGGTTCAGGGTTTGACTCCCAATCCAGTTCTCTTTCTACTAGGCCTTTCTTCCTTTGCTGGGGGAAGTGTAGGCACATAAGAGCCTCTCTGAGGCTGCATGAAATAATAATCCTCATCTCCTTTGCATGCTGCCTAGTCCTCCAGGAAAGAGACCTAGCATGATGGTGTCCAGGGTCCCCGATGCCAGTTACTGTCTTTTCCCCCTCAGGAGACCGCTGTGAGCATGCTGAGAACCCTTGCCTACTGCCAGAGCCCTGCCTTCATGGAGGTACCTGCCAGGGTGCCCGCTGCCTGTGCCCCCCTGGATTCACTGGGCCTCGATGTCAAAAAGGTGATTCACCCTTTCTTCCCCTTGCTCCTGCCCAGGCCCTTCTGCCCCTGATCCCATGCCCCAGACCCATTCCTGGGAAGAAACATGTCCTGGTGGAGGGAGCGCCGCCCTTAGGATCAGAAAGCCTGGCTTTGGGTCCTGGCGCTGCCGGGTCATCTCGAGAAGTCGCCTTCCTTCTCTGGACCTCGGTTTTCACATCTGAGAATGATGTGAAACCCTGATGGTCCAAGGTCTGCTCTAGCTCCAATGCTCTGAGGGTTTATTTGACTCTGGGCCCCACGTCTAGCCTCTGCCTGGACAAGTGCAGAGTGCCTGATGGATGACCAGGCCCTGCCCCTTTCCCACAGGCCAAGGCGCTCCTGAAGCTGACTGGCATCTGGAGGGCAGTGGAGGCAATGGTATGTATTCCCATGAGAAGTCCAGCCTGACGTGCCCTGGGACAGTGGAGAGGAACAAGGCGCTGGTTCCTTTTGTCCACTCTGTCCTGGACTTTTCTGTCCCTTTCTTCCAAACATTCTCATCTTTGGTTCTGGTCCCTGGTCTCAGGGTTCCCTTCCCCCATTCCCCAACCCAGGAATAGCCAGTGGGCACATTTGTCTGGGCACAGTCAATTCCTTTCGGTCCTTTCAGTGGGAGAACCACAAAGCTTAGCCAAGAAACAGTCCCTGCCTCACAGAGCTTCTATATAATCTAGATTGGCACAGACTGTTAAGTGGGTACATCTCTTAGGTTTAAATTTATTATACAAATTATATATATATATATATATATACACATATATATATGTTATAAATTTTTTATTCAATTCACAAAACATTTAGCCAAATAATTAACTGTGTGCAGATCCCTATAGACTTTGCATAGGAGGTTGGGGTGGCAAAGAGAAGGTGGTTTACAAAGTTTAGAGGTCAGGCTGGCTGTACCAAGTGAGTGGGTTTGCCTATGCATGGACAGAGCGTGGGGGCATTGTTGACCTGAGGTAGCCTGGTGATGGGATGGAAAATAAAAGTTGTGGGTGGACCTTTTTCCCTGAGCAACAACCCAGAATCCTTGAAAGTGGGAGAAGGAATCTAGAGAAATAGAAGCGACACAGGATGGCCCCCAGCTTCCTGAAGTTTTTTTTTCCCCATCCATCCATCCATCCATCCATCCATCCATCCATTCATTCATTCATTCTCCCTCCCAAGATGCTCCTGGACAGTATGGGGCCTATTTCCATGATGGTGGATTCCTGTCATTCCCGAGCCGTGTATTCCCTCGAAGGTAAGGCCTCTGCAGGGATGGGGGCGAGGGGGCTTCTTCTGAGTATTATCCTCTGCCTTCTCCGGGGGGGACAAAGACAGTGCATCAGAGGAGACTAGAACCATGGCTCGGGGTCCCTCAGACCCTCTTTGCTTGCCCTGCCAGCAAGGCCTAGTTCAGGGGTGTCAAACTCAAATAGAAACAGGGGCCTCCAGACCATACATGAGCATCCTTGCTAAGTATGTGATAACTTTCAAAAGCCCAACATTAACATGATCTGTCTTCTCCTGTATTTGGCTCGTCTCAGTATTTCCCAGTTACACTGTAACTGTTCAGGACACATAAGTAAAGTGGACTGGATTTGGGGTCTCAAGACCGAGGCTCAGCTTTCTGTTTCTGACTCTCTAAAACAAAGGGATTGGACTAGAGGGTCTCTAAAGGGCCTAAAACCAATGAGCCTTTCTCCTCCTTGTCCAGCCACCCCGACGTTCCCGAGACCATTGAGTTGGAAGTTCGGACCCACACTCCTAACGGTCTCCTGCTCTGGCAGGGAGTGGTGAGCGGGGCTGGGGGGGCTCGGACCTGGGGGAGGCAGCAAGGAGGCCTCAGGCTCTCTTCTCACCTTGTTAATTTTTTGTTTAACTTTCTGCAATTCAGTTGAAGCATGTATTAAGTATTTATCGAACAGTATGAAAAGCACAAAACTCTAGGAGTCAGGTTCCTCAGCGTCTCTTCTCCCCTTGTCAGTTTTGGGTGAAACTTTCAGCAATTCAGTTCAATTGAAGCATGTATTAACCATGTTGTACACAGAACCCTGTGCCAGGGTCAGGAAGGAAAGTCCTTTTTGCATTAGACTTAGAATCAACTCCAAAACATTTATTAAGCACTTTCTGTGTACAGAACAGTGGGGTAGGGAGTGGGATAGGGCTAACAGATTAAGAAAGACCCTCTAGGAGCTTTTAGTCTAATTAGGGGAGATTCCACATACAAAAAGAACTAGAAAATACAATTTAGAGTAAATGTATAGGGTGACGCAGAGTGCTCCAAGTAGAGAGGGAGGGCTATGTAGACCTTATCAGACTGCTTTAGAAAGGCCTGAGTTTAGATCTTCAGATTGGACCTTTGATGACTTAGGTTTGTGAAGCTGGGCCAGTCACTTAATTTCCTTTGAGCCTCAGTTTCCTCATCTATAAGGGGAGGGGGTTGGCCAATCTAGCTTCTAAGGCCTCCACTGAGCTCTAAGCCCGTGGCGCTCTGTGACCCAGGGGTCAGGGAAGACTTCCTGGGAGAGGTGGTGCTGGAACTGGGTTTTCAAGGATGGATGGACGTTGAGTGGTTAAGCAAGGGAGGGAGAACAATGTGGCCTGGTGAGGGATCTCCAGTCCTCCAGAGCAGCTGTGGATTTCTGTGGCAGGAGGCCAGAGAGGAAGGCCGTGGCAAGGACTTCATCAGCCTGGGGCTAAAGGATGGGCACCTAGTGTTCAGGTGAGATCTCCATCCCTCTGTGGGACCCATGATTCATGCCAATCCTGCCCCCCTCCTTTCCCTTCTTCCTCTGGCCCCACTCCCCCAGCCCAGCCCTTCCTGGGCTCTCCCAGAGAGAGCCCGGGCATCCCCTGGGGAGGCAGAGGTTCCTCAGTTCCTCTGACTAGTCACCTCTCTGGCGGATTCTCATGCCTCCTTGGGTCCTTGTGTGCAGTTACCAGTTGGGCAGTGGCGAGGCCCACATCATCTCTGAGGATCCCATCAACGACGGTGAATGGCACAAAGTGACAGCCCTTAGGTAGGACGAAGGGCAGCCTGTCTCTGAGGGACCACTTGTATGTTTGTCCTATCTGAGTTCCCCTGGATCAATGCTCTGCTCCCCCAGGCTTGGGACGCTGGTGCTGGGAGGGCTGACCCTCAGGGAGATAGGATATTCCACCAAGCAGGGTGGGGTTGACCTTTGGAGAATGGAGGGGGGAGGAGGGCTTGGCCCTGGGGAGCTCCCCAAGGACAGCCCAAGAGGGGCCAGGAGGGAGGGCCTCACCCTGCATTATCCCTACAGAGAGGGCAAAAGCGGCTCCATCCAGGTAGATGGAGAGGAGATGGTGAGTGGCCGCTCTCCAGGACCCAATGTGGCAGTCAACACCAAGGGCAGCATCTACATTGGTAAGGCATAGCCTTCCCCCGTTCTCTGGGGGGTCAACAGGCCACTTGGGTGGAATGGGAAAGAAGAACGGAGCAGCAGGGAGACTTGACTTGAGGCCGATTCTAACTAGACGACTTGGGGCAAATCATTTAACTTTCATGAGAAAGTTCAAGTCCCTCTTCTGTCGCATGAAACTGAAAACCCTCGTGTGTTCTACATCATCGGTGTGGAAGGAAAGTTCTTTATTACTGTGACTATTCTCTGCCTGTCCAGAAAGCCCTGAGCCTGATGAGGCCACAAGAACCATCCTTGGAGTTCAGGGCTAGCCCAGGAGAAGGACCACAGGGTTTAGGACGTCTTAGTGCCAGGGATAGCTGGCTTCAAATCTCGCCAAGGCCCTTAGCTGCTCGAGACCTAGGGCAAGTCATTGTACTGTTTCTTCATGAGGAAGATGCAGGGACTAGACAAAGAAGACCTGTGAGGTCTGGCCCTTCAGCTCCCAATCTGTGATGATCCCATGACCTAGTCCTTCCTCTGGGATAGAGCGAGCAGGGAGAAGCTCTGCTGTATCCACCTCATGCTGATGAGCTTTCCTCCCTGACAGGTGGCGCTCCGGATGCAGGGACCCTCACCGGGGGCAGGTTTGACTCGGGCATCACAGGCTGCATCAAGAACCTGGTGCTGCACTGTGCCAGCCCTGGTGGTCCTCCCCCACAGCCCCTGGACTTGCAACACCACGTCCAGGCCGGTGCTAACACCCGTCCCTGCCCCTCCTAGGTGCCTATGCAGACTCCTGGGCCACGTGCCCCTGGATAGAACAAATTGATGATTATATTATTATTATTATTATTATTTTGTAAGAAACAAAGGCAACCATCATGCTTTGCTGCTACCCGCCTTGGGGCTGGGCTGACCCTGCCCCTTGGGTTGGCAGGGGGCAAAGCCACAGGGTGAATTGGGGAGGGGATGGGTACTGCGGGATGCCATGTGCATCAGAAAAGCTAGCAGATTTCTTGGAATTTCAGGCTGGGAACAGTAGGACTCACACTAGCTAGGTCCTCTGCCATGCCAGAACCAGATAGCCATGGAATGCCCAGGCAGCATCTGGCCCCAGGACCCCTCCTATCTGCCCTGCTTTCTGCAGGAAACTCATGCTGCCTGTCTCACCTGGGAGACCGGAGAGAGACTGGGCAGAGAAAATCCCCAAATCTCCAGCGGGGCTATAAGAGTATGCTCAGTATTCCCCTATTCCTCAGCTTTCCTTCCTTTCCACATAGTCCCTAAGCCTTGCAGCTGAAGAGTTCCCTCTTGTCCCTGGAGCCAGTGGCCAGCTTTGAGCCTTCTCATCCCCCCACCCCGGGCAGAGAGGAGCAGGGGCACCCCGGGCCCCTTTCTGACAACTCTGGCCAGAGTTGACTCATCATCCTAGCCCGGCAGATTCTCTTGCTCACCTCCATGCCCCCGACACGAGCACCAGCCTGCCATGTTCTCCACACCCCCAGCATCAATCTGCCATGCCCCCTTTCCCGGAAACTCAAAACATTTCTAAAGCTCCTCCTATGTGCCAGGCACTCTCCTAGATGCTCAAGGGAAAGAAGAGGAAACAACCCAGGCCCTGACCCCTAGGAATTTAATCTAGGGGATAAAGAGGAAACTGAGGGAGAATGGTGCCAGCCCACCACAGCCCTCGCTGGCCCCCGCACTCTGCTCTCCACTGAATCAGTCTGTTGTTCCTTAAACCTCCTCCGATACAGCTGGACACCTCGCAGTGCCATCAGAGAAACGCATCTGGACAATGGGCTGTCTACACAGCCAGCTCAAAAGAGCATTTGTTCAAGGCAAAGCTCTGAGAAGGGAAAACTGGGTCAGGCTTTGGGCCTGGCTTCTGCAGGGGGGACAGCCGAGAGATAGCCGGGGTCCCCCCAGAATCGGTCTAGCTGGGGTTAGTGGGAGGATGGAGGGGGTGGCCAAGGTTGACCATCTGTTGTTGCTGCTTGTGTGTGGTGGGGATGCACAGGAAGGAAGAGGTGAAATAGGAGATGGCAGGGCACTAGCTGGGGGGAATGAGGGAATGCCAAGAATTTGTGTCTGATGGGAAGGCCTGAGAGAGCTCAGATCGGAGCTTTGGTTCCCTTCCATCCCCCACAGCAAATCGAAGTGGGATTGAGGAGGCCCAGGTGGAGAAAACGCCTCCTCACAGCCAGGTCCTCTCTCTTCCAGTCTCCCTCCACCTCTGGGGCCTGGCACCCCACAAAGCTCCCCGAGGGCCTTCCTGTTGGGTGCCCTCAGGGAATGTGGCCCTGATGGGAAAACAAACCAGGTCCCTTGCCCATTGTGAGGGTGGGATGGGGAGGGGAGCTCCTCCTGTGGTCTTTGTCTTTCTTCAATAAAAGGTGCTACCCCCATCCCAGGTGCCTTGCCTTTCTATCTAGGGATCAGCTGAGTTCAATTCAAATAGTGTGTAAAGCACTTGGCCAGCCTAAAAGGGCTATAAAAATATTAGCTACAGATGATGGCAGGGGAGAGTGGGGACAGAACTCACATTTGACTTGGGGGGGGGGTGGAATCTGGGGGCTTTAATCGGGTCTCCCCTGGGGCCCGAGCTGTAGTGAGAGCCCTGGTAGGGCTGACCCCTGTCCCCCAGCTTGGCCAGCATGCTCAGAGGAACCCTGAGGGGTGACCCGGCCCAAGCAGAGGCAGCCAGGCAAATCCACAGGGCAGCAGGCGGTGTAGACAGAACTGTAGCTAGGGAGCATTTTGAAGGTCCTGGTCCTGGTAAAGCAGCCTGGGAAGCAGCAACAACACCACCAGAGTAGGCCTGCCACAGATCCCAGAGAGCCCAGGAGTAGCAAGGATGCCAGCAGAGTCCATGATGCCCCTTGCCCTAGGGAGTAAGAGACCCCTCCTCAGCACAGGCTGAAGCCCCGGGCCTCCAAGGCCTCCCATTTTCTCTTTCTCAGAGGCAGTACAGTGTCACTAATGAAGCCCCTCATGTGGAATTAAGGGACCAAAGGGAGAGGGGGACCTGGGCAAGTCTGGGAGCATGGGGGGCAGGAGGAGGGCTCTGGGCAGTCCTGGTTTCACTGGGCATCCAGAGCCAGATTTTCTGCCTTCAGACTGGAAAAGGACCAAGAAGAGTCAGGCTACCTGTGGCAGATCTCTCCCGGAGGCCAGGCTGGCTCTCCTCTGGCTTGCTGCTATTGCTGCCAGGGTTCAAAGACCTCCGAGATGTCCAGAAGACAGGAGATGTTGGGGCAGCCGCAGTCACAGCTGGAAACACAGCATCTCAGAGCTGAAAAGGACCTCAGGGGGCATCTAGTCCAACCTACCTCTCCAACATGGCGGACACCTTGGGCTTTGAATCCCCAGGACCTAGTCCTGAACCTGGCATGGAGTAGACCCTTAATAAATGACTGTTGCCTAATTGATTGACTGTAAACTTTAAAAGGCCATAGAGTTGGGGGCCAGGGAGGGAGTGCTATCGTAAAAAGGATTCTGGACTTGGGTGGGATCACAAGATTTGGGTGAATCCCAGCTCTTACCCTTAAATAAGTGAATGGAGGGGGGAGCTTTAATCAAGTGCTTACTCTATGCCAGCCCCTGCCCTCAGATTAATAGGGGAAGACAATGCATAGAGGGGGAATGTTCTGGTCAGGTTATTCACAAGGATGGCTGTGTGACCAGGGACTTGGCCATTTAAGTCTCTGAGCCTTAGTTTACTCTTCTGGGATATGATGGTGCTAATACTTCCTGCTGGGAGAAAAGTTCTCTGAACCTTCTCACACGAAAATATTCAGGACCACCAAGGGACAGAGACTCTTCTGGCTAACCTTTGACTTTAGACTTTGTCCTCATATCCAAGTAGGGGTTCTGCCGTGTGACTGAGGGTTTTCCTTGCTACTTCCCCCTTTGCTTTATAGTTTAACCTTATTCTCTCTAGAGGGGTCCAGAGCAAACCCTAAACAGCTGCTCAGCCTCTTCTATCCATTCCTTATTGCCATTGCTCCCCAGAATCCTCTGGGCTTTGCCATCTCTCCTGCTACTTTCTAAACAAGAAAGGACCCTAAGAGCTAAGATCAGATGACCTGGGTTCCAGTCTCAGCTGGATAGCTTTAACAAGTCAGGGTCACAGAATCTAGGGCTGGAGGAGATGTGGGAAGTTATCCAGAGTTCTAATTTTTTGGTCCCAGGATCCCTTTGCATTCTTAAATATTACTAACAACCAAGCCCCCCTCCACCCAAGACCTTTTGTTTATGTGGTTTATGTCATCTGATATTTACTATATTAGAAAGGACTTGTTTATGTGGCTTTAGGTCTACTGATATTTACCATATTGGAAATTTATATGTCTTAGTATTATTATTAAAATAATTTCTATCTTGGAGGCCCCCCTAAAATATTAAGGACTTGTTTATGTGGCTTTAGGTCTACTGATATTTACCATATTGGAAATTTATATGTCTTAGTATTATTATTAAAATAATTTCTATCTTGGAGGCCCCCCTAAAATATTAAGGACTTGTTTATGTGGCTTTAGGTCTACTGATATTTACCATATTGGAAATTTATATGTCTTAGTATTATTATTAAAATAATTTCTATCTTGGAGGCCCCCCTAAAATATTAAGGACTTGTTTATGTGGCTTTAGGTCTACTGATATTTACCATATTGGAAATTTATATGTCTTGGTATTATTATTAAAATAATTTTGGTCCTGGAGACCTCTTTAAAAAGTATTAGGACACTTTGTTTATATGACTTCTATCTGTTGATATTTGCCATTAGAAATTAATATCTTAGTAATACAATAATAGTCAGTCTTGGAGACTTCCTTAATATGGTTAAGGACCCCTTCCAAAGAGCTTTTGTTTTTGTCATTTATATCTACTAATATTTATCATCTTAAAAATTGGTCTGTCTTTGTATCATAAAAAGTTTTGATGCCTCTTAAAAATGTCCTAGGTATCATACTTTGAGACCTACTGATCTAGTTCAACCTTCTTATTTCAAAAAGCAGGCAATGAAAGGCCAAGAGGGGTCACTTGCCCAGAGTCATGGGGCTAGAAATGGTAGATCCCAGATTCAACTCCATGTCCTTAGATTGATTCCAAGTTCAGCCCCCTTCAAGGGTATCCACTGTTTTTTCCTCCGCCAGAGCCTGAGTTCCCTCTCTGCACTGTCTACCTCATAGGGTCATCAGAGAAAAGTGCTTTGTCAGGATCAGAAATGGCAGCTCATTAAGCCCATCCAAACCCTGCCTTCAGGGGGGAAAAGCTTTCAGGGCCTTGTCTCCCCCACTCCAAATGCCCACTAAGGGGGCCTATGCCCACCACTGACCTCTGCAGCTGGCAGGAGGGTATGCAGTCTGGTCACTGCCATCCCCACAGTTGTCAATGCCCCAAACGTCACACACCAGGCTCTGGGGGATGCACTTCTTGTTACGGCAGAGGAAATAGTCACCCAGACCACAGGGAGAAATGCTGGAGCTTGGAATCAGGAAAGCTGGGGAGAAAGAGCCTAGGGTTACATTAGACAAGTATGTTCATGTTGGCAAGAACTCTAGAAATAACCTACTTAGAGGGTACAGACCTTTCATTTGATAGATGGGGAAACTGAGGCCCAGGAAAGCTTTCCCAAGACCACCCAGAGACCAGATAGTAATAGATAGAGAATTTCAGGTCCCAACATTCTTTCCACATAGACTTATTCCTTCAACAAAGTGCCTCCTATTTACTGTATGTTTACAGCTCCTTTATTTCATAGATGAGGAAACTGAGGCCAAGGAAGGTTCAGGAACTTGTTCAAAGTCACTTAAGATGTAAGTAGCAGAACCAGGATTTCAATCTCAGGCCTTCTTATTCTAAGTCCAGCTTCATTCATTCATTCAGCAAGTGTTAAATTGCCTGGCTGTCTATTTCATACTGGGGACTAAGGAGAAAAGGGATAGTAAAGGAACAGGCACTGGGATAAGTGCTTTACAAGGAATTCATTTGTTAAGAGAAGGAGAGTTGCCCTTTGGGATTGTCAACATGGAAATGTAGAGATCCCCAGTTTATTTAGTTTGAGTATAGAAACCCTAGGTTTTGACCTTGTCACAGGAGAGGTTTCCCCCTGAGGGAAGGTCCCTCTTCATCAGACAGTGAACTTCCTGGTAGTTTGGGTGGGACCAACTAATCCCATCCAATATTGAACATCCCTTTTGTCCCAATGGTTTCCTCCCCCTAGGCTATGGTCCATGACCAAGGTGACCCAGCCCTAGGCTAAGTCTTTCCCTTTTGTGTCCATTGTAGGGCCCCAGCCCCTCACTATTATTCCTGTCTGGAACTCTTCATTTTCCTTTCTTACCATTGTAAAGTCAATCAACTGTCCCTCTAATCCTAAAGCCCCCAGGTCACCTAGAGTGGTATAGAAATTCCCCAAGTTCTTTTGTTCCCTGGAGTCCATCCTGAGTCAGTGGCACTCCCAGGGGCTAGTGACCAGGGCATCTTGACTGTGCAGTCTTGGAAAGCAGCTCTGTTGTCATATTAGTAGCGCTAACCCCTTTTCCCTTGATTAAAGAGTGGTTTTTGACTATTTAATAGTTCTGTGTTTTTTCTAGTTGACAGGATCCATTGTAAATGACATGAAGTGGTTCCTGAAATGGTACCCTGGAAGAGAGTGACCTGGGCCCCTTAGCATTCCTGATAACAAAGAGGGGAACTTTGTCCATGTTTGGGAAAAACCAGATTATTTTGAAAAGATCTGAGGAAAGACAGGCACAATTCCATGGCTAGGGGAGAGGAAGGAGGTGAAGGAAAGGGGTTCTAGGAATTTTAAAAACAATCAATCACATTTCTAGAGGGTTTGGACCTTTACAAACACTTTCTTGAGAGGAAACCTCTTTTTCCAGGTAATCTTAAATGTAATACATCTTTTCCAGATAAGGAAAATGAAGCCCAGAGAGTTCACCTCCTTATGTGTAATCTAGCAGGGCTGGGATTTGAAGACTTGTTTTCCTGGCTCTAAATCAACAGGATCCCTTTAAGTGGGCATTCATAAAGTTTAGTCTTGCCCCCTATTTTTATGTAAACTTTGGGTGTAGGCTTAGAAGATGTGCATAGATAACATAGAAGATCATCAAAATCCTGAACCAAAAACAAACTTTACAGGGACAATAACTCCAACTTATCTTAACAAACAATTATCATGGCTTTCCCCAGACCATAAAGCAAACTGAAAACAAAACTAAACAAAACACATTTCTTAAATTCCTTCTATTGAAAGACCCAGTTCTTGGGGTGGGAATGGAAGCAAAATGAAAATAATTCTGCATTTACTCTGTCCTACTTAGGGAGATCCCAAGCAAGTAAATAAACACAAGGTCTTTGGATAGTTGTAGAGAAGTCAGAAGTCCTCCAGTCCAATCTCCTGGTCAACCTGGCATCTAGAAACCCCAAACTTGTAGCCTAGTAAGATCTGATGAGCCCCAAGTTTTAGGACTAGCTTGTAAATTGGAGACCCCAAAGCTTGTACTTCTTCCCTGTTCCAGAGAGAATCCACCCAGAGGGGAATCTCTGGCTAACAGTTTCAGACTGAATAATGGACCCTAAGGAAAAAGACAGTAGCCCTCAGGTGGGGTCAAGCCCAAGCCCAAGTCCAAGCTAAGTGACTCTAGCTCAGTGGGCAACGTTTTAGTCTCCTAAACTGAAGGTCCTGAGCTCAATCCTCTAAAGGAGGGTGTGATAACAGTGGGAGAGTCAGTGTTCATTCCATGGTCTCACACAATTTATGGAGAAAAAGTACCATGACCTTGTTAGAGGGTAGGAAGAGTAGAGAAGACTTCCTGTAAGAAATAGGGATGTGAGTTGAAGCTTGGAGAAAGACTAGTCTTTTAAGGAAGATTTCCATCCTAGGGAGAAGGTGGGAAGGCAGGAATGCTTTCTAAACACGTGAAAAAAACTATATCTTTAGTGGATAGGCAAACTCAAGGAGCCAAAAGGATGGATGATTCAGCCACTGAAAGACCTAATGCCATCTTGGGCTGCATCCACAGCCACATAACATGGAGATTATGGGTCGCTGGTGGTTCTATTATGTTCTGTAATGTCCGACCCCAGATGGAATTCTGATTTTCAGTCCTGGGAGGCATAGTTTAAGAAGTGAACAAATAAGAGAATGAGTAAGGCAGGGAAGGGTCTGAAAACCATGTCACATAAGCATCCATTGGAGCCTCTGAGAACATCGAGTCTGGGGAAGAGACAGCTTCCTAGAGGGTGAAATAAGGAGTTTGTTCCAGTGTTGCGGAAGCCAAGATGGCATGGAAGAAAGTATAGATTTGTTCTGTGTTGTTCTAAAGGATCTGAGGCTCAAAATTGCAGGGAATTGGATTTCAGCTGAATATAATATCAAGAGACTCAAGGATGCAGTTGACTTTCCATCACTGGCAGCATTCAAGAAGTGGCGACCTAATGGAGGCGCCAGGGAGAGCATCCCTCTGCTGATTGAGAAGTTGGTCTAGCTGCCTGAAAAATGCTTCCAACTGGTAAAAGATTTTATTATAGTGATAATGTGTTGTTTGGATCTGTGTGTGTGTGTGTGTGTGTGTGTGTGGTAGGAGTAAAAATTTATCTCCCAAGCCTCTGTACATAAAATGAGGATGTAACTTAAAAGGATGCTGGGAATGTAGCTCAGGTATGGCAGCAGATGTAAGTGTGTGAGCATGAGTATAAGGGTAAGGGAGTGTATATATATATATATGCAGCTCACCAGGTTCAATAGCTTTGTATAACAATCGTCCAGCGATTGCTATATAAATTTTCCTGTGGGTTATAACTTGAGAAGGAGAAGGAAGCCGGAGGAAAATGGATGATAAATAAAGACTCCAAGACAAGTTAAAAGTTATGGGGAGCGGCGCTAGCTCCTTGTAATGTTTTCCTTTGAAGATGAATTAAAGGAAAACATGAGAAATAAGAAAACACGTGGAAGTAAGAATTCCCAGATAGAAAGCATGTGGGCGACGTGTCCCTAGGAAAGATAAGGAGAGATAGGAGGAAGAACTCTGAGGATGCAGAAATCAAGAGGAAGAATAGCACCGGCTCCCCCATATTTATTGAGGGATGTGGACTGGGAGGTGTTCAATGAATGCATAACATAGCATAGGTCTTAACATTGGTTGAATAGACAATGAATGACAAGATCAGAGGAGGTGGAGATTCCCCTGACATGCCTTTTTCAAAGGAATGAAGTTTGACCAGGTGAGAGCTAAGAGTCCATGGCTTAGGCTCAGGAATTCTCCTGCCCTTTGAACTGTCTATACATTGATCATTAACTGATCTAACCAAGTATCTAATACATCAACCATACTTCCCAGATGCCAACATGCCTGGTACGCTACATTTGGGATTCAGTTTTCTCATCTATAAAATGAGAGGATTAAACTAAATGACTTTTTTCTTTGAACTCTTACCTTCCGGGGGAAAACAGATACTAAGTATTGGTTCCAAGACTGAAGAGCGGTAAGGGCTAGACCATGGGAGTTAAGTGACTTGCCCAGGGTCACCCGGCTAGTTAATCTCTGAGGTCATATTTGAACCCAGGACCTCCTGCCCTCTCTAGGCCTGGCACTCTATTCAATGACCCACCTTAAAACCCTTTCCTGCCCTGGAATTCTGTGTTCTAGGATCCTGCTCAGTTCTGACATTTTATCTTCTAAGATCATTTCTATTTCTCCATTTTTATGTTTTGTTGACAGTTTTAAGTCCTTTTTAGTCCTAGAAATGCCAGTCTTGAGAATGAAACTCTTTAGGAATGGGGTTGCTTATGTTTTGAGTGATAATACATGTACATAAGCCAGTGGGATTGCTTATTAACTCCAGGAGGGGGAAGGGAGACAATATGGAGCCTATAACTTTGGAAAACTTATGTGTAGATTTGTTACTGGAATAAAATCAAGATAAAATTTTAAAAAGGAATAGAGTTGTTGAATGACCCCGTTCTATAACACAGCCCATAGAAGGCTTCTGGAATAGGAACAGGAAGGGAGCATTTATTAAACACCTCCTGTATACCAGGCCCTGGGCTGTATACTTTACAAATAACATCCCCTTTAAACCTCTTGACAACCCTGGGAGATAAGGGCTATTATTATTTTCATTTTACAGAGCTTAAATGACTCTACCAGGGTCACACATATAACAGGGGTCTGAAGTAAGATTTTAACTCTGGCTTTTCTAACTCTAAGCCTTGCTATCTCTGCTCTACCATCTAGCTGGATGGGCAGTGTGACAATTGCCCATCCCTCCAAACCTCAGCACATCATAGTCATGCCTCTCCTTTTCCTGCTGGGGAATTTACTAGGGGAGTCTCCCTTTGGAGGCTTGGTCTCCTTCCATACACCGCCATGAGCCCAAGTGCCCTCCCAAAGCAGCTTTATGCCTTTCAGAGTAGACCCTTCCACCTTAAGGACGCACAAGGAGAAAGGTATAATGAACAGAGTTGAATTTAAGAGTCAGGGAGACTTAGGTGGCTCAGTGGATTGAGAGCCAGGCTTAAGGATGGGAGGTCCTGGGTTCAAATATGAACTCAGATACTTCCTAGCTGTGTGACCCTGGGCAAGTCACTTAACCCCTATTGCCTAGCCCTTACCACTCTTCTGCCTTGGAACTGATGCCCAGTATTGATTCTAAGATGGAAGGTAAAGTAGAATTGTGCATTGGCTTTGGGAAGGGGGTGGGAGGAAGGGAGTAAAAGAACAAGAATCTTGTAACCATAGAAAAATATTCTAAATTAATTAAATAAAACTTTCTAAAACTTAAAAGCAAACAAAAAAAGATGGAAAAAGATGGATGAGTTAAAAAAAAAGTTAGTAGCACCTATATTTGGATCCTACTTATGATATTTGCTTGCTGTTTGACCCTGACTGAGTCATATAATTTCCCTGAGCCTCAGTTTCCTCAATCTGTAAAAAGTTGATTCCTATAATATTTAATTCACTGAGTCTTTGTAAGGATTATCTGAGATCATGTGTATACAGTGCTTTGCAAATTTTAAAATGCTCTGCAAATACTAATAACTATTATTATTAAGACCATCTTTAGGGAGCCAGAGTCCTTTAACACCTTAGGCAGACACTGGGTGGATATTGGGTAGGGCGTAGGACCTAGAATCTCAAAGCTCTGAGTTCAGGTTCAGTCTCACATACTTACTAGTTGTGGGACCCCCAGGCAAGTCTCTTAACTTCTGCCTTAGATTCCTCACCTGTAAAATAAAGATAATAATACCTGTCTCCCAGGGTTGTTGGGAGAATCAAATGAGATCATTTTAAAGTATTTAGCGCAATGTTGGGCACAGAGTAAATGCTATATAAATACTAATTTTTTTGTGGTAGAAATTTTGGAAAATAAGGGATAACTTTGGAGGTCAGAATAATATATATCAGAGCTGGAAAGGAGTAAGTGTAATGGAAAGAATACTAGATTCAGGTCAAAGGACCTGAATATAAATCCTATTTTTGCTACTTACTACGTGTGTGACTTTGGGTAAGTCCTTTAATCTCTGTAAGCCTCAGTTTCCTTCTCTGTAAAATAAGGGCATAGAAGGCCTCCACAGACCTTTTCAGCTCTAAATCTATCGTCCCATGATGCCCTGGTAGAACCTATCATTATATAGAGAAAGAAATGGAATCCTTGAATACTAAAGAGACTTACTATGGTTGGAACCATTAAGAAATAGATGCCACTCCTGCCCCCAATTCTCTGACCCAATCCAGAATTCTTTCTTTTATCTTAGGTTGCTTCCTCATTAGTTCCTGCCATCTTGAACTGCCCATCCTGCCCCATCTTCCCTCTCACCCCCCCCCCCATGCCACCTCAACAATATACCTAGTCGGAATGAGGTGAAGTCCCCAATGAAATCCACCCTGGGTTGCTGGCCTCTGGTCACTAGGCGCAGGCTCAGGGATCTGCCTGTGGACAGGACTGGGCCTGGGATGGTCATTCCACACAGTGGTTTCCCAAGGTGGGGTCCCTCCTTTGACCCATCATAGAATTGTACATAGGAACCAGTGGTGCAGGGGTCCTCTCTGAGATGGCTGGGCAGCCCAGAGGTGGTTATCTGGGGCAGCTCAGAAGAAGATGGCTGAGTCAGGCTATATACCAGAAAGAAACGAAACTGGAACAGGATTCTGTCCTGGGGGGAGGCAGCCTGTACAGTGAGCCAGCAGTCTGTCTCTAAGGCCACAAAGTAGAATTTCCGTGAATCGGAATGAGAGCGGATGATCATCCCTTCCCCTCGGAGCATCTGGCCACAGAAATCCACCAGATTGACTAGAGAGAAGAGAGGACAGGGGTGAAGGAAGGAAGTGGGGTGGGGGTGGTCAGGGTGTTTGAAGGGTGAGGCACCCAAAGCCGGTGTCCTTGGCATTGGGATTCCCTAAGACATCACGTTCTGTTCCTTGGGGCACGGCACCCTCATTCAGCTTGGATGCTGGGGAAAGATGGGGGCAGAAGGGGAATCTGCGAGAGCATTAGGCACCAATTTTACAATGTCATATGTACAGCCTATCTCAGGGTGGGTGGTGAGAGATAGGGGGGAGAATGCAGTACTACATCCACCTGAAGACTCAGGACTCTTAAGAGTCTGATTGTCCCTCCAAGCTTTGGGGAGAGGATTTGATTAAGAAAGAATCCATCCCTCCAGACAGGGCTTTGGGAGGGCATTTAAGAGAGATCTCCAAGCCCCAAAGGAAGGGTTCCCATACCCTTCTTATAACGCCCCAACAACTTTATCTCACCCTCCTTTTGGGGCCACTCAAACTAGAGTATTTCCTAAGAGGAGGGCAGGGCTGTGGGCTCCAAGAGATGCACCTCACCAGGGATGGTCAGTCCTACCCACCTACTTCTAGAGCTGATGCTTCCAGAATGAAAGCCCCCAGCAAAAGCAGGCTTGGGGAAAGCTTCAGGAAAGTAGTCCTTGGTTTGAGGCAGTCCATCTTGTATCTGTTCCAGACTGGTGTTGTCCCCAAGTCACCGGCCAGCGTCCAACCCTCTGAGACACGGACAGGCCGGGGGCTTCAGGTGAAGAGAGGTTCCTCCTTGCCCAGACCAGTTCAGGAATGAAGCCTGCTTCCAGAGAGGGCTGCAGAGGGAGAGGCAAGTCTCTGTCCTCAGCCCTAATCTCTATTGGTCTCTTCATGCTTCTTTGAGCTTTCCTTTCTTTGGGGTCAGGATTGTGTCTTGGGGTTGCCATGGAGATATGGGACCTTGGCCAGATCCAGGGGGGGGTAGGGTGAGAAGGATGATCTTGCTCACCCACCAGCCCCACAGAGAGTCAGGGAACTCAGATCCTGTTCAGCCCCGGATTCTGGGAAGGGGACACCATAGGATGTAAGAGCCCCCGCCTTCCTCCCCAGTCCCGCTACCTTGGAAACTTGAGGAAAAAGAATGAACTGTCCAGGGAGGTCCAGACGCAAGGCTCCCAAGCCTCACTTTATTAGGCTGAGGTCTGGAGAGAAAGCATCAAATGCTGAGAGCACTTGAATGCAGGAATCTACCCCAAAGAGGTCAATGACAAAAAGAAATGGCCCAAAGACAACAGAAATTTCTTAGCAACACTTGTAGTGGCAAATAGATGGGAACAAAGCAGAGGCCCGTCTACTGAGGAATGGCTAAACAAGGTAATAGTGTATGAATGGAAAGGAATATGACTGTGCTGTAGGAAACAATGAAGAGGGATGATGAGAACAGAGGAGTCAGGAAGACTTAATTGAGCTGATTCAAAGTGAAGTCAGCAGAACCAGGGAAGCAACATATGTATACATTGACAATAGTAGCATAAATGGAATGAGCAGCAATTACAGATGAAATAGAATGCTGCCTAATGGTGACGGCCAAGCTTCGTCCCAAAGAAGAAATGTGAAACTGCCCCTCTCTGCTTTTTTGAGGTAGATAGCACAATGGAGAGAACTCTGAACCTGGAGACTGGAAGACTCAAGTTCAGATCCAGCCTTAGACATTTACTGTGTGACCCTGGACACGTCATTTAAGTACTTCCCACAATTCTCTGAAACAATCTCTTTTGCTCCTTTTGTAGAACACAAGGGTATTCCATCATATTCATATCCAATAATTTGTTCAGCTATTCCCCAATTGTTGGACATTCCCTAAGTTCTTACTTCTTTACCACAACAAAAAAGGTTGTATATTTCTGTACATTTAGGACCACCATTGAAAGACTACAGTATTGGTTCCTCCACAGCACCATGTTGGGGGTCTCCAATGAGATACAGAGGAAAAAGTGGTTAAATAGTCTTCTGGAAGAGGAGGCAAGACTGGGTTACAGCTAAGGGGTGGCAGGAAGTAGATTTTTCTTTTAAATTAAATTTTATTTTTTCCCCCAATTACATGTAAAAACAGTTTCCAACATTTTGAGTCTTGAATTCTCTGTCTCCTAGTCCCCAGATTTACTGTAAGCTATCTGATATAGATTTTGCATGTACAATCATGGAAAACATTTCCCCATATTATTAATTTGAAGAAGGGGGAAAAAAAGTAAGAAAAAAAGGGAAAAAAGTTTGCTTTGGTCTGGATTCAGAATCCATCAGTTCTTTCTCTGAAAACAGATGACTTTTTTTTTTTTTAATCATGAGTCCTTTGGGATTGTTTTGGATCATTTGTTTACTAGGAATAGTTAAATTATTTACAGTTATTCATTGTATAGCATTCCTGAAACTATGTACAATCTTTTCCTAGTTCTGCTTCAGTTCATGTAAGTCTTTCCAGGTTTTTCTGAGCTACTCTTGCTTATCATTTCGTACAGTACAACAGTATTCCTTTAAAATCATATACAATAATGTACTCAGTCATTCCTCAATTGATGGATATCTCTTCACTTTCCAATTCTTTGCCCCCACAAATAGAACTGCTCTAAATATTTTTGTACATATGGGTCCTTCCCCTTTTTGTTTTCTATCTCTTTAGGATACAAACCTAGTAATGGTATTACTGGGTCAACGAGTATATATAATTTTATAGCTTTTTGGGCATAGGTCCAAATTGCTCTCCAGAATGGTTGAATCAGTTCTCAACTACAACAGTGCATTAGTGTCTCAATTTCCCTACATCCTCTCCAAGTTTTGTCATTTTCCTTTTCTGTTTTAATATCTAACCTGATAGGTGTGGAGTGGTTCCTTAGAGTAGTTTTAATGTGCATTTCCTTAATTAATAATGATTTAGAACTTTTTTTTGCATGACTATAGAGAGCTTTATTATTTTATCTGAGAACTGCCTTTTTATATCCTTTGGCCATTTATCAGTTGGGGAATGACTGTATTCATATACATTTCTCTCATTTCTCTATGTATATGAGAAATGAGGCCTTTATTAGAGAGATTTGTAAAAAAAATTTGCACCATTATGTTTACTGTGCATTAATCTCCATCCTATTTCCCCTTGTTTAGTTTCTGACTACCACATTCCCCAGTTAGCCCTCTTTTCTATCAGCCCTATCCCCTTTCTGTTATCCCCTTCCCCTCCTGTTTTCCTGTAGGGTAAGATAGTTTTATATATATATATGCATGTGATTACTATGTTTTCCTCTCATTGAGGCAGTTCTAATGAGAGTAAGGTTCACATGCTCCCCTCCTAAGCTTCCCATCTTCTCTTCCACTATAAAAGCACTTTCATGTCCCTTTTCTGTTCAATAATTTAGCCAATTCTATTTTCCCTTTCCCCTTCTCCCAATGCATTCCTCTCTCTCATGCCTTAATTTTATTTTATTTTTTAAGATGCCATCCCATCCTATTCAACTTACATCCTTACCCTCCATCTATGTATACTCCTTTTAACTGCCCTAATAATGATAAAATTCTTAGGAATTGCAAAAATCAACTTTCCTTATAGGTATATAGATAATTTAACCTTATTAAATGTCTTTTGATTCCTCTTTCCTGTTTACCTTTTTATACTTCTCTTGAGTCTTATATTTGAAAGTCACATTTTCCAATCAGCTATGGATTTTTTATCAGTAATATTCAAAAGTCCTCCATTTCATTGAATACTTATTTTTCTCCCTAAAGGATTATGTTCAGTTTTGCTGGGTAGATGATTCTTGGTTGAAGTTCTGGCTTTTTTGTCCTCTAGACTATCATATTCCAGGCCCTCTGTGCTTTATTGTAGAAGCTGCTAAACCTTGTGTTACACTGACTATTACTCTACAATATTTGAACTATTTCTTTTTGGCTACTTTCAATATCTTTTCCTTGACCTAAGAGTTCTGGAATTTGACTATAATACCCCAGAATGTTATCTACCCTTTTTGGGTCTTGAACTTTCAGGAAGTGATTGTTGGATTCTTACCATTTCCATTTTACATTCTGGTTCTAGAATATCAGGGCAGTTTTTCTTGATAATTTCTTGAAAGATGATGACTAAACTCTTTTTGATCATGACTTTCAGGTAGTCCAATAATTCTGAGATGATTTCTCTTAAATTTATTTTTCAGATCAGTTATGATATTTCACATTTTCTACTATTTTTTCTATCCTTTTGACTTTGATTGTTTCTTGATGTCTCATAGAGTCATTAGCTTCCACTTGCCCAATTCTAAATTTTTAAATATGATTTTCTTGAATGAGTTTTTGTGACTCTTTTTCCATTTGTTCAATTCTAGTTTTTAAATTGTTCTTTTCCTCAATGAATTTTTGTACTCTCTTTTCCCATATGGTCAATTCTGCCTTCTAAGTTCTCTTCAGTGCATTTTTTTATCTTTTTCCATTTGGTCAATTAAAGAGTTGTTCTGTTCAGTGGACTTTTGTGCCTCTTCTACCAGTTGGCCTATTCTGTTTTTTAAGGTACTAATTTCTTCAGCATTATTTTTTTTTTGCCTACTTTACCAGTTCTTCCAAGATGGTGTGATATAAAGAGAGGTGTATTTAATATTCTCTTCACCTGTACTCTGGCCTGCGAGTAACCCCAAGCACTCTTTTCCACATTAGAACTGTAACCAGGGTCCCCTGCTCCCCAGTGGCTACAAGCACTGTTGTCTATTAGTGCTCCTCCTCACCCTGAGACCCTGACCCAGGATTGCAACCTGGAAGAGATCTGTATATAGGCAATGCAACAAGAGTCTTACTCCAAGAGGCAGCAAAAGGACCCCTATCATCAGCTTTTGAGCAATTGTCCAATTCCCCTTATCATCTGTGACTGAGAGCTCCAGAAGCCTTTGCTGCTTATTTGGCCACCCCCAAGGCTTGTTGGGGGTGTGGAGACCTGGCTTGGCATGTTGTTTCAAGCTCCACTTCCAACTCAGTGCAATATCTTTTTCATGCCAGCCTTCTAGGTTGTTTTGGGTTAAAAAATTATTTCAGTCAGTCTTTTAGTGAGTTAAGCTCCTGCCAAATTCATTGTGAGTCATTATATCATAGTTGTTTGGAAGGTGATCCGGTAGAATTCAGCTGGGTTTGTGTACCTTCTCTACCCTCTTGGCTCTGCCATTCGAGTTTTCTTGTTCTTTAGATTTGATTGACCTCTTTTAAATTCAGGAGTTAGTTTTTGGAAACTGAGGCAAGATCAGTTCAGTTTCATTGTTTGCCTTTTAATCTGATTATTAGTCTGTCAGAAGATTCTCTGCAAATAAAGGTCTTATAATAAAGGAGAAGATAGGACTGGACTTAGAAAATGACTTCCTGCAGGACTGTGACAAGGAAATCACTTTAAAAGACTGATATATATTAATTTAAGGTCGCCAAGGAATTCAGCTATGTAATTCCTAAATGAAAACTCAAGTCAGCAGTCAACCTTTTATGGAGTTTTAATTACAAACAGGAGGAAGAAAGGAATTAGAGATAGAGAGAAAGAGGGAGAGAGAAAGGGGAGATAAGGGAATAGGGCTTAAATACCCCCTCTGTTTAGGCTGGGCCAAAAGGCCCAAGCCCTTAGCTGAGGCAAAGAAAGGAGATCAGTCCCTATCACTCAAGTGACCAAAATGGAGAAACAGTCTCAGGGGCCTTCACCTCCAGCCTCCTTTGCACATGTCTGTTGAAGGTCATATTCTCAAATAATTAAATCTTGATCCTTGCTGCAGCCCTTCCTAAATCCTGTTAGGACTGAGTAGGGTGGAGATTGTATCAATTCTAAAATCAATCATGACTCAAAGAACTTCCTGTTCTATGCTTAAGCATAGGTCAAAGCCCTTTCCATTGTTCAGCAAAAGGTTTCTGTCCTAAAGCAGTCCCAAGTAGGGAGGAGAAGAATCCTCCCATGCCAAGGGGGTTCACATTCCAATAGAGTTCTTACTATCAGTAGGAAATTTTTTCCAAGTATGAAATTTTCCAATGGTGAAATTTCCAACATTCATAAGTCTAAGAAATTTTAAGGTTCACAGGACTCACTTGACTTTTACCCTCTTGAGTGAAGAAAGCCACCAGGATGGTCACAGGAAGATCAAACTAGAAGACTCTAAAATCAACCAACAAGCATTTTTTTTTACTAAGCATTTACTAAGCAATGTACTAAGTACAGTGCCTGAAATCTAGTAAGTTTCTACTAAATGCTAGTTGACTGATTTATCAGAGATATTAAACTACTAATAACCACGTCCAGAAGGATAGAGGCATTTCCTGCACTAGAGCCTGGACTGGACATGTGCAGGACTATGCCAACCTATTCCAATGACATTATAGGGAAGATTAAAAAAAAAAAAGATTGCTTGTGTCAACATGGAATCTAGAAACCCCAAACTTGTAGCCTAGTAAGAGGTGATGAGCCCCAAGTTTTAGGACTAGTTTGTAATTGGAGACCCCAAAACTTGTCCTTGTTCCCTGTTCCCTAAGAATCCACCTTGAAGGGAATCTCAGACTAGCAGTTTCAGACTGAATAATGGACCCCAAGGTAAAGACAATCCATTTGAGGTAGAGGCTAAGGCCAAGCTAAGGACAAGATTCTTCTTGTCTCCAGAAGCCTCTCCCAGTATATATCACACCCTCCTTCTGAGGATAGACCTTCAACTTACAAGACTGATGTGCTGCCTACTGCACTGAAGAGGTTCATCAGATCTTACTAGGCTACAAGTTTGGGGTTTCAAGATTCCATGTTGACACTTGAATGACTGATTGAGGGACCATTGAGTGATTGCTCAGGAAGGGGCAAGGGGAAAATAATATCCATAGCTAATGTGTGCTCAATAAAGTACTTAGGTTTGTAAATCTAGGTTTCCATGATATTACTCGGAACCTTGGAAGGCCACTACCAGAAGGAGGGTTGAGGGACAACCTGAACATGTATTTCATAGGTTCCACCTATAGCCATTAGTCTTTCTGTCTCTGTTATTCCTTTTTCAGATACCATGGATGGTCTCTCTTATGCCATCTCTTAGGCACAAGCCATATGGATGTCTTGTGGGCATCTCAAACTTAATATCTGCAAAACAGACTTCATTATCTATCTTTTGCCTCCTCTGAACTTTCTGGCTTTTTCAGGGGCATCACTATCTTTTCTGTCACCCACATTTTCACCCTCAGCTTTAACTTTGACTCTTTATCTTCCTCACCCCACATATCCCCAATCAATTGCCAAATCTAATTTCTATTTCTACAAGATCTCTTGCACCCAACACATTTCAAGCCTTCATTATCTTTTCCCTGAAATAGTGCCATACCCTTTTAACTGGTCTCGCAGGCTCAATTTTCTCTCCTCTTCAAAATATCTTTCAAACAACTGATATGGTGATTTTTTTGTAAAGCTCAGGTCTGACCCTGCCACTCTCCCACTTAATAAACCCTAGTGGCAAGGTACAGGGGGAAAGAGAAAGAGGTAAAGCTCAGAGAAACTGGGAAATTAAAAAGAGTAGATTTTATTCCCTGTGGATAGGTTGAAGGAGATTACTCCTTTAAGACCTGGAGAATAATGAATAGAAATAGAAATGATACCTATTTCTCAACCACACAGTGAGCTTTCACAAAAATTGTCTGTGAATTAGATTAAAAACTTCAGAAACAAATGCAGAAAAGTAAAAATATTAAGTGCATTTTTTCTGATCAGTACTATAATAAAATTATATGCAATAAAGAGCCTTTGAACATAGATTAAAAATTAATTAACTAAATAACCTCTTCCTAAAATATTTGATAGACCAAAGAGTAAGTTCTAGAAACAACAAATAATTTTATTAAATATAATGATGACAATAAGATAAATAACACAATTTGTAGGATATAGCCAAAAACAATATATTTCTAAATGCTTATATAAACAAGAGACAAAGAGTAGGTCAACAAGTTTGTTTGTTTTTTAAACCCATACCTTCCTTCTTGGAGTCAATACTGTGTATTGGCTCCAAGGCAGAAGAGTGGTAAGGGCTAGGCAATGGGGGTCAAGTGACTTGCCCAGGGTCATACAGCTGGGAAGTGTCTGAGGCCAGACTTGAACCTAGGACCTCCAGTCTCTAGGCTTGGCTCTCAATCCACTGAGCTAACCAGCTGCCCCTTTGACTTAAAAAAAACAAACAAACAAACAAAAAAACTAGAAAAATCAATAAATTAAAAAGTTCCAATTAAATGCAAAAAATATCAGTCATGAAAATCAAAGGAGAAATTAACAAAATTGAACATAGAAAACAACAAAATTGTCAACCATTGACTAATTTGAGTAAAAAAGAAACCAAATTACCAGTATCAAAAAAAGATTAATTCATAATCAATAAAGCAGAAACAAAAGAAATTACCAGTAGCTATTTTATCCAACAATATGCCAATGAAAATGACAATCTAAATGAAGTGAATGAATGTTTACAAATGTTGACTTTTTAAAACCACAGAACTATTAAATTGTCAGAAAAATCACTCTTTAATCAAGGTAAAGGGGTTCAGTGTGATAGTAGACCTCTACACAGAGCTACACAGAGGATTGAAGTCTGGATGCTCTGAACACTGAACCCTGGGAGAGCCAATTTTGCTAGATTGACAATTCCAAGGAACCATTAAAGTTGGGAAGCTTAAATATCTTTCTAGGTGTAACATGGGCTGAGGATGAGAGGGAGAGTTGATTGGCTTTACACTGGATGCAAAAAGAAAAGACCCAGCCAAGGGCTGGGTCACCTGATAAAAAAACTTTGACCTAAGGGAAGAAACCATTGGGACCAGAGAGTAGTTAATATCTGCTGGGATTAGCTATTCCCACCTAAACTACTTTAAAGTCTATTGTTAATCTGAGACCAGAGAAATGGGACTTTCCCTCAGGGAGGAACTCTCTGCCCTTGACAGGGTCAAACAAATCTTTAAACTAAGTAAACTGGGGGTCATTAAATCTTTCTAGGCTACAAGTTTGGGGGCTTCTAGATTCCATGTTCCATGTTGACACAAAAAAATAAATTGCCCAGATTAATAGAACAGGAAATAGAATGTCTAATTCTATTCTAAATTAAAGAAATTAAAGCATTAAATAAAACAAACCCAAGACTAGATTGATATACAAGCAAATTCTACTAGGCATTTAAAGAATAATTAGTTCCAATGGTACATAAACTACTTGAAAAAAAAAAGGAAAAGAAGGAATCCTACCAAATTCTTTTTATGAAACAAAAATGGATTTAATATATAAACTAGGGAACGTCAAAAGAAAGAATGATGAAGACCAATTTCTCTAATAGATATTGAAGCAAACATTTTCAATAAGACACTAGCAAGAACATTTCATTATTATATCACAAAGATCATACATTATGACCAGGTTTGATTAAATGAGGAATGTAGGGCTGGTTAAATATTAGGGAAACTATAAACATAATTGACTTTAATCTTAACAAAAATTATCCAATTTCTTCAATAGAAGTAGAAAAAAACTTGACTTAATACAACACCCATTCCTATGAAAAGCACACTAGAAAGTACAGAAATAAATGGAGCTTTCCTTAAAGTGATAACTAGCATCCATCTCAAATCAAGGAAATATAATAATAAGTAATATAATATAATATAATATAATATAATATAATATAATATAATATAATATAATATAATATAATATAATATAATATAATATAATATAATATAACATAATATAACATAATATAATATAATATAATATAATATAATATAATATAATATAATATAATATAATATAATATAATATAATATAATATAATATAATATAATAGTAAGAAGCTTTAGAAGTCTTTACAATTAGATTGGAGATAAAACAATTATCACCATTACTATTCAATACATATTGTACTTGAAATACTGGTTATGGCAATAAAACAAGAAAAAGAAATTGAAGCAATCAGCACAGGCAAACTATCCCTTTTTTCGTAGGTGATAGGATGGTTAGAGAATGCTAGAGAGGAAACATGGGCAGCAAGTGGATAGAATAGACTTTGATAGATAGATAGACTTGGAATCAGGAAAACATTATTGATCTGACCTCAGACACTAGCTGTGAGACCCTAGGAGAGTCATTTAACCCTGTTTGCCTCAGTTCCTCATTTGTAAAATGAGAGGGACAGGAAATGGCAAACCACTCCAGTATTTCTGCCAAGAAAACTCCAAATTCCCAAAGAGTCAGATACAGTTGAAAAAGGACTGAACAAAAATAGTCAACTAAAAAATGAATAAAAACAATTAACAACTTCGGCAAAATTTCAGGATACAAGATAAAAACACACAAATCATTAATATTTTTGTATGTTACTCAAGGAGAAATTCTATTTCAGGAAGTTACAGATAGGGGGCAGCTGGGTGGCTTAGTATATATATACACTAATATATAATGTTATATATTAGTTATTAATATTATATATTATATATAATAATAATATATATATATTAGCACTATAAGTACATTCTTGGTGGAGTAGGGAAGACATTTCAAATCTATAGATGAGGAAGAGTTCTCAACTGAACATAAAAAGAAGTTTCTAGAACAAAAAAATTGATAATTTTGATTACATAAAATTTAAAGAGTGCAATACCAATGTATCTAAAATTAGAAAAAAAAACTGGGGGGGGCAGCTGGGTAGCTCAGTGGATTGAGAGTTCAAATCTAGCCTCAGACACTTCCCAGCTGTGTGACCCTGGGCAAGTCACTTGACCCCCATTGCCTAGCCTTTACCACTCTTCTGCCTTGGAGCCAATACATAGTATTGACTCCAAGAAGGAAGGTGAGGGTTTAAAAAAAAACTGGGAAAAGGGAAATGAGTGATCTTTACCACTCAAGTGGATGGGGAGCACAGGGCAATCAAGTCTTCCCCAAGGAGGAGAATCCCATACAAAAAGGCTCTGAGTTTTGAGTTGCACATGCAAATTGATCCCTAGAAAAAACAAAAAGAAAAAGAGAGATCTTTGTTTCTGAGTTACTATTTCAATATAATTGCTTTCCTTTGTAATCAATCTTTTTTTTTTTAAACCCTTACCTTCTGTCTTGGAATCAATAATGTGTATTGGTTCCAAGGCAGAAGAGTGATAAGGGCTAGGCAGTGGGGGTTAAGTGACTTGCCCAGGGTCACACAGCTGGGAAGTATCTGAGGTTAGATTCGAACCCAGGACCTCCCATCTCTAGGCCTCACTCCCAATCCACTGAGCTACCTAGCTGCCCCCCTTTGTAATCAATCTTATGTCCTTTGGATTATCAATTTTAAAATATGATTCTGAGAAGGGGTCCATAAGTTTTACTCAATTGGCAAACCACTAGATTGTCAAATCACTCCACACAAATAGAGATCTAAATGACTGGAGAAATATTAATTTCTCATAGGTAGGATAATCCCAGGACACACACAAAAAATTATAAACCTTTAGGGGCAGCTAGACAGGTCCAGAGATCAAAGGTCATGGGTTCAAATCCTCAGACACTTCCTAGGTATATGACCCTGGTAAATCATTTAATCTTTATTGCCAATCCTTACTGCTTTTCTGACTTGGAACCAATACACAATATTGATTCTAAGATGGAAGGTAAGTAGGGCAATGACCAAAAATCTTTGGACACTCTCCCATTATGATAGAAGTTCTTTTAGTGCCAGCTCTTCTGTTCATATTTCAGAGAATGAGAGCTTACAAACCCCTATTACAAGTGTTACAGTCAACATAATATGTGGGTTCACAGCCTTCCTTTTAGCCTGGTCCCTAGCGAGGGCCCCTTCCCTTGTTCCCTGTGTGTGGAGTGGAAATTGAGGGGACCTTGAAAATTTCAAAGTATGCCCTTTTTAACCACTATTAAAATATGACTGGAAAACCATCACAGAAAATGTAATGCTTTATTGAGAGATTGAGAGAAAGGGAAGGAGGGAGAGAGGAGGGGGGGAAGAAAGAGGGTGGGGGATTTGGTCATGTCTGCCTCGGATGCACCAGGGGACAGAATGACTAGTGCTTGATACAGTTGACCTGATACCAAAACGTCTTCTGGTTTCCAAAGACCCTCCCAATTTATAGGAATTGACATTTCAAGAGGTTGGAGACAGAATGTTGAAGAGCTTTACAATGGCTTCATTCAAACAAATTGGGAAAATAACTTTACAGTGGGTACATTCAAGCAAATTAATATTTTAAAGAAATGGTCCAGGGTTGGAGACAAAGGTTTGTTGTTTTTTAAACCCTTACCTTTCGGCTTGGAATCAACACTGTGTATTGGTTCCAAGGCAGAAGAGAGGTAAGGGCTAGGCAATGGGGGTGAAGTGACTTGCCCAGGGTCACACAGCTGGGAAGTATCTGAGGTCACATTTGAACCTAGGACCTCTTGTCTCTAGGCCTGGCTCTCCCTCCACTGTGCTATCCAGCCCCCCCCAGAGACAAAGGTTTTAATCCAGAAATAAAAGGGTAAGGATATTATACAAAGAGAGGAGGAAGTCAGAATTGGGTTCTCTGGGTGGGGTTGAAGTCAAGCCACCAGTTTTGACTATGGGGAAAGAAACCTATATAACTGGAAAGAGACTTCTATGACAAAAGGGTACTCAGTCATTTAATAGTGGGAATTCATACAATCTTTAATTTTCCTGAATTGTTGATTTTCCTCCATTCTCTTTGGTGTAGCATGATTCCATTAAGTTCATATGCATGTGGGGGCAGCTGGGTAGCTCAGTGGATTGAGAGCCAGGCCTAGAGACAGGAGGTCCTAGGTTCAAATTTGGCCTGAGACACTTCCCAGCTGTGTGACCCTGAGCAAGTCACTTGACCCCCATTTCCCAGTCCTTACCACTCTTCTGCCTTGGAGCCAATACACAGTATTGACTCCAAGAGGGAAGGTAAAGAAAGGAGCCTGAAGAGAAATGAGGGGGAGGTGAGGACAATTGAAACCAATTTTTACAAGTTTTTGGATATTAACTTTAAAAAATATTTTTATTTATTTTATTAATTTAGAATATTTTTCCATGGTTCCATGTTCTTTCCCTCCCCCACCCCCACCCCCACCCCTACCCCCACCCCATAGCCAAAGAGCAATTCCATTGGGTTTTATATGTGTCATTGATCAAGACCTGTTTCCATATTATTGATATTTGTTCTAGGGTGATCCTTAGAGTCTCCATCCCCAATCTTGTCCCCATCAAACCATGTGATCAAGCAGTTGTTTTTCTTCTGTGTTTCTGCTCCCACAGTTCTTCCTCTGAATGTGGATAGTGCTCTTTTAATAACTTGAGAATGACACACTAATTTCTTACTCCATACACCTGAGGAGTCCATGCTATCTCTATTCCCCATATGAAAAAAAAAATTATAAACCCTTGATTGCTAGGTGTATGTGGGTCCAATGATTTTTTATAATCAATACTTGTCATTTGTGTCTCTTGGATTCTTTATCTGTATTTACCTTCCACCTTCCTACTAAACCTATTAGTTTACTGATAGTCACTATTAGCATCACACCCATCTTTCTTTCTTTTAGTCTTTTTTAAAAGTCTTAATCTTACGGAAATAAGACTTGAGTGATAATACATGTATAACCCAGTGAAATAGCTTGTCAACTCTAGGAGGGGGAAGAGAAGAAGAGAGGGAGACAACCAGAATCATGGAACCTTGGGGAAAACAATACAGACTCTTACCCTCTGTCCTAGTAACAACTCTTAAGACAGAAAGGAAAGAGATAGGCAAACAGGGTTAAGGGAATTGTCCAGGGTCACACAAATAGGAAGTTTCCCAGACCAAATTTGAATGAAGGTCCTCCAGACTCTAGGTCTGGCATTCTATCCACTTGTGCCACCTATATACCCCTTCCCTTTTATTCTTTACATGCACATGCAGCCTTAAATTTCCAAACAGATTTCTATAAGGGCACGTTTACATGATGACCAACTGAACCCCACATAGAAAAAGTAAATAAAGGAATTTTTGTAATGGGGCTGGAAGCTTAGGAAAGAAAGGCCTTTTCCTGTGGAAGGGGGTGAGTGAGCTGAGTCTTGAAGGGTGCTGGGCATTCTGAGTGGTGGAGGTAAGAAGAGGAGTATCCCAAACCAGGGGAAGAGCTTGTACACTAGAAGGTGGAATGAGCAATGGGGCAACTGCAACGCAGTTGCAGCTTGAGCTGAAACAACTGATGTGGGAATATTATTCAAGCCTGGAAAGGAAGGGAGGAGACAGAGTATTAAGGCCTGGAAGGTCAGAGGGAGGAAGAGGAATTTGAATTTTATCTTAGGAGGCAAAAGGGAACCTTGGGAGCTGGCAAGGCCACTGTAGTATTTTAGGAATACCAATTTGAAAAAGGTCAGAGGAAGGAATGGAGGGGGAAGAAATTGGAAAAGAGAAACCATTATAGACAATAGTGCAGGTGAAAGATAGCAAAGGATTCCCTATAGGTAAAAGCCTAGTGAGTAGGGAAGTAGTAGTGGTAGTCTCTCAGTGTCCGAGAATGACTATTGTCTTTGTGCATTATCATCTATTGATGTACCCTCCTGTGGCTTTGGAGTCCAAAGGCTGAGGCGCACAGTTTGTGGCACATGGGGCATGGGACGCCAGTTGTTACGGGAGGTGCGGTTGTGGCCTGGTGTTGGCGTTCACATGCAGCGGCAAGACGTCGACGTCGCTCATCTTCAAAGGTGGTGGCGGCCTGGTTAATGTGGGTTCGCCAGCTGCTTCTGACAGAGGCAGCGAGTTCTAGTTGCTTTGGTGTAATGCCAGCCCACTTCAAGTTGGACTTTAGCTGATCCTTGAATCTTTTCTTTGGTCGGCCTTGTTTCCTGAGTCCAGCTGACAGTTCACCATAGAATACCTGCCTTGGTATTCGCTGTGGGTCCATGCGGATGACGTGTCCAGACCATCGTAGCTGGGCTTGGAGGACCAGGACTTCGATGCTGGTGGAGTTGGCTCTGTCGAGGACTTCCTGATTGGTGATTCGGTCCTGCCATCGGATCCTCATGATTGACCGGAGCAAGCGTTGGTAGAATTGCTCCAGCTGTTTCATGTGCTTCCGGTACAGTGTCCATGTCTCGCAACTGTACAGGAGAGGGGAAGAATAATACTAATAAACATTATTATCGCAAAGGGCTTTAGGTAGCAGGTCAATAAGCACTTAAGATTTGACTGTATCTGTCACTCCTATCCAGGGGGCTCAGAGGGTGTGGATGGTTGACTTTTCAGACCCGGACTCAACTAGGGGTTTCTTAAAGGCACATTCCTCTGGGACTGGGGTAAATCTGGGACTTCATAAAACAAGGTTGTCATATGGAATGCCTTGTTTGGATTACTACCAGAAGGTCAGGATCACTTGAACAAGGGGAAATAGATTGGAATAAAATGGGAAAAGGGGCAAGTTATAAAGGACTGAACTGGAGAGGATTTTTTATTTGATCCTGGAGTTGATAGAGAGCCACCATAGTTACTAGATAACTATCTGTTGGAATGGACTACCTTAGAGGCAGTAAAGCTGTCCTTCTATAGCAAGGGTCCCCAAACTTTTTACACAGGGGGCCAGTTTACTGTCTCTCTTACTCTTGTAGGGCCAGACTATAAAAACTTAACCCTAACCCTAACTGGGCAGCAGTATACGCAGTGCAGAATCCCTTCTCCCAGAATGCCACTCACCATCTTCCATAGTGCAGCCACATAATCCTTTGCATGGTGCCTTGTTGTAAGGCGCCACGACACCGCAAAAGATCAAGTCACCAGAAGTAGTACTGTATGTTAGTGATGCCCCACACAGCTATGACTCCTCTCACCGACCACCAATGAAAGAGGTGTCCCTTCCAGAAGTGGGGGGGGGGGCTCCCTGATACATGGTCTTAGGGGGCTGCATGTGGCCAGAGGTAGTTTGGGGACTTCTGTTCTATAGCCACAGGAGAGTGGTCACCAGCAGAGAAATGCTTGAGTCATTGAAGCCTGGGGAAGGATGGACATAAGACTTCTGCTCTGAGAGCTAGCTGAAATTGGAATCACATCGCCATGGGTACAGTTATTAATAAAGTACATTAAAAAAAAAAGGGAGTAGGGAGGGCGAGATGGACAGATTTGCCCTTTGATAGTCAAGTGGAGAATAGCCTGGACTGGAGATTTATGGCCAGATCAATTAACTGGCTATTGAATAGTCTAGACTTGCACTAGAGTCTGGGAAGGGGCCCTATTCAAGAATGTTGTGGTCAAACCTATTAGGTGGTTGCCATTTTGATTCTCATGTAACATATGAAGAAACTGAGATAGAAGCTGTGACTTGCCAAGGGTCACACTGCTGGTGCTCAAGACTGGATTTGAATTTGGGTTTTCTTTTTCTTAAAAACAAAACAAAACAAAACCCTTACCTTCTGAATTGGTTCCAAGGCAGAACAGTGGTAAGCTCTAGGCAATGGGGGTTAAGTGACTTGCCCAATGTCACCCAGCTAGGAAGTGTCAGAGACCAAATTTGAACCCAGGACCTCCCATCTCTAAGCCTGACTCTCAATTCACTGGGCCACCTAGGGTGTCCCATGAATTTGGGTTTTCTTGACTCCAGGACCAATGCCTAGGGTTTGAGGACTTGACACAATCAATGCAATGCCATTCACAAATAGGAACATCTAGACAATCTCCCCAGAGGAAGAGAACCCTCTTTCATTTACTTTGATCAGTCATGACAATAGTGAACATTTTGGAGAAGCATTTGTCTTCCAGTATTGACAGTTGAATCACTGAGCAAAGTTGTCTCAGGTAATTATCAGGAGGGTTGAATGCAGCAGCTGACCATCAGCCAACTTTGCCTAAGATCATCAGTTGACCTTGTGGTCTATTTGGTTCTTTATCTAGAGTCAAGTGTTGCCTGAGGGCACAAGCCACTGCCCCAACTCCCAGAACCATAGACTCACCTTTCCCAGTTTAGGAATGTAAAACCATTTATGTATGCAATCCCTTCTTTGGATAGTGACAACTAAATGTATTTAAACATTCTTTTTCTTTCCTAGTCCTCTGGTACCCTGAGGGAGCCCAAATTGTAATTTTCTAGCTTCCTGTAAAGACTTTAAAAAAATGTATTATTTCTTTGTAGTTTTGTTTTATTCAGGTCAACTCAAGCATTGATTTTGGAAGTGACCAGAGAGACTTCTTTTAGGAAGAGTCAATCTGTTTTGCACTCCAACCCAAAAACTTTTACCTAACTTTAAAATTTTTTACCAACAAATATTTGCAGCCTGGATACCTCTTAGTCAAATATGTGCCCTTGAAAATACATTCTGTGAAAAAAAAAATACACATATTCTGTGATATAAAACATGGTCAAAGATTCCTGATCTCCTTTCCCCCTGAGATCTGACTGCTAGGTCTAGAATTCTAGTGGCCAAGTTCAGGAAAATGCCATAAGTTAACTATTTAGTGCAACACTTTCTGTGCTGGCAAAAAACCAGTAACAAAATGACATTTTCATTAATTTGGGATGAACTAAATCAAATGTGGCAGGTATATAAATGTAATGAAATATTCTTGTGTTATAAAAAAAGGGGAAAGTAGGATTTCAGAGAATTGTCAGAAGATTTCTATGAACAGAATCTGAGAAAGTTAAGAAAAATCTGAAAGACAATACACAAGAATTAATGAAAATATTTGGGAGCCTCTAGGCATTATAGTGGATCAAGAGCCAGGCCTGGAGTCAGGAGAACCTGGGCTCAAATTTGACCCCAAATGCTTCCCAGCTGTGTGACTCTGGGTAAGTCCAATTTTCTAACTCTTATTGTTCTGCCTGGAAGAGATAGAAATTCTAAGGCAGAAAGTAAGGGTTTAAAAAAAGAGGAAGGAAAGAACATTTGGCTGGAATACAAAAATAAAAGCAAAGAAAGTCTCTGCCTTCAAGGAAATTACAGGATGGTGAATAGAGTCAGAAGATTCACATACCTGTTCTAGGAGTAATAACTGTATTGATTTGATTATATAGAACTGGAAAGGGGGTTAGGGTCAGAGGACAACCAGGGAATAACATATGCTTGAGGCCCACTTGAAATAATGGGCTCTGAAGACTCCTCTGGGGAATCAGACTGTAAAGGGAAGGTAGGAGGGTTGGGTGGCAGGCGATATAGAGATTATAGGAGTAAATCAATTCAATGTAGTTTCTGGTTCTGGCAGCTGGTAAGATGACCAGGGTACAATGACTAATAATAACATACATAAATAACCCCCAAATACCAAGACAAAAACCATTTTTGCCTCAGAAGAATGGATGAAAAATGCACTTGTAGAGTTGGGGAATATGAATATAGAAATTTGCATACACTGTCAGATATAGTTGTAATATTTCTGAACTTTTTTTGTTACAAAATGAGATTCATCAGTGTACGTGTAAGATTAAAGTGATAAATGCAGAAGTGACTGATATATTTTAAAATTAATTAAATTTATTAATAAAACAATTAAAATTGCTTATTCCCATCTCATTTTCATCAAGGGGGCCAAGTGTGTGTGTATCTATATGGTAAAAAAAATTGTGTCTGTGTGTGTGTGTGTATATTCAGTAAGAGCATTCTCAATAAATTTTTATATTAAGCAGTCAATGGGCAAGTATTTGTTAAATCTTGACTATATGCTAGGTTCTGTACTAACTAGGAAATGGAAATACAAGCAAATTTTCAATCTTCAAGCGGTTTATATTCTAATCCTAGAAACAACATACACCTAAGGAAAGATACAAGAGAACAGGGATAGTATGGAGTTGGAGAGGAGTGGAGGGTGTGGGAAATCAGGAAACATTTCATATAGTTGAATGTTGGAGGAAACCAAGGATTCCTAGACTGAGAAAGAGATGGAGTGTATTTTAGGCAAGGAGGATGGCCCCTAGGAAGTCAGGGAGATAAGAAATTGAACAGGTCAACAAATAGATGGGGTAGTTCTGGGAGAGAAGTCCTTTATACTCCCTGAAAAAGGAGAACTGGGTATGAACAGGATTTTGTATTTCATTTTAGATATAAGAAACTACTTGGGAGCTTATTGAGTAGGAGGCTAGCATAGACCTTCTCTTGGGGAAAATTACTTTGGCAATTTCGTTGAAGATAGATTGGAGTCATGGGGAAGGCCTGGGGCAAGAGGACCAATTAGGAGGGCTATAGCCATAGTCTAGAAAGGGTTTAAAATGAGTATTCCCGGGAGGTGAGAAGAAACACAAGGTGGGTGTGAGTAGGTGGAGGGACCTAAAAAAAGGGAATTGCAAAAGAGGAGAACCTGGGTAAAAAGAAGTTGGTTGGTAATGATTAGGAGGGAAAAAAAAGAGAAAAGAGAATTTGGGCAAATGAGCAGGAAGATTATGCATTATGCTTCCTGGATAGTCTCAGGTCTAAAGAAAGGTAGAAAGGTCCTCAGCAGCTCGGTTGAACCTAAGGATGAGTCTGGGAGGATGGGCTGACCTTGATGGGTCATTAGTCGCTTACTCCCACTAAACAGACGGAATTTCCATTTGAAAAACTGAGTGAATCAGAGACTATTTGGGGGTGGGGTAGAGCCAGGATGACAGATAAATCTCCAAAGGTTGGGCGGGGGGGTTAGGATGTTTGCTGGAAAGCTAGGAATAACCACCACATAGTGTGATCCTCTTCTAGCCTAAGTTTCCATATCTGTAAAATGAGTAATTTGAAATTAGTGGGTATCTAAAGTGTCTTTTCCAAAAGAGCATTAAAAGAGACTGTGATGAACGAGCTTTCCCAGAGACCAACAGAAGGGGCAGGGGATGAAGGACAAAAGTAGGAGGAAGGAGGAGCAGTTTAGGGAAAGGATGGAAAGGGGATTAAGCCTTCAAACAGTCGTCTGGGGGTGTTGCAAGGGGTCATTTGCACTTCTCTGGGAAGATGCACTAAGGAGAAGTGGTCGATGTCATTCTATCATTCACTGGGGCTCAATCATGAAGAGAAAAGAAAGACGGGATAAGAAATAGGCCAGAAGAGCCCTCAGACTACATTTCCCAGCATGCACTATGCCCTGGGGCAGAGGAATGGAGGGGTTGGATTCTGAAACACAGAACCCTGGGACTTGTAGTCCATCTCTTTATCCCCCCACCCCCATGCGGCTCATTCTAAACATCGGGATGAAGGAGGGCTGCTAATTCTCGACCGCTGAGTTGCAGCTCCAAGTTCATGGGCGGTTCTTCCCCTCCCCCCAACCATCGCGGGTGCGCGCCCTGTAGACTTCAGAGCCTGAAAGGGAAAGTATGGGGAGGGGAAAGGGTCAAAAACCAACAGTGGCTATTCCCTGCCCCGCCCTCCCACCTGCTAATGAAAGTAGTGAGAGAACCTCCCCTTCCCCTATTTCCTCTTTTTCGAAGGAGGGGAAGAAACCCGATCTGGGCGGAGCTGACCTCTGTCGCGCAGCTTTTAGGATTCCCTAGCCCTTGGGGACGTGGCGGGGGCTGGGAGTCTCTGCGCAGGCGCGCGCTAGACGCTTCGGGAGCGCGCACGCGCCTCGGCGGGGAGTAAACGTCCAACGTCCGGGCGCGGGGGGTGTCGGGTTGCGTCGCGTCGCGTCGCGGTGGGTGCAGGGCTGGGCTGGGCCCGGACTGTGCAGGCGGCGGTGGCGGTGGCGGTGGCGGTGACGGCAGTGTCGGTGACTGAGGGGCTGGGCCGAGTGCGTGCGGGCGTGAGCAGGCTGAAGCAGCGGCCTGTCCTTCTTCGCTGACGGGAGACGACGGTCGCGGGGAAGCCATGGCCCCGCGGCTGCAGCTGGAGAAGGCCGCCTGGCGATGGGCGGAGACGGTGCGGCCCGAGGAGGTGTCGCAGGAGCACATCGAGGCGGCCTACCGCATCTGGTTGGAGCCCTGCATCCGGGGCGTGTGCAGGTGAGACTCCCTCCAGGGGCGGTGGGGGTGCGTAGTGTCCGGGGTCTTGTCCTCGGTCCTGCCGCCAGTCGGGGGCTGCCGTCGCCGCCGCCCAAACAGCGACTTCCCTGCAGGCACGGGGGCTGAGCCTGGCGCGCACCTTTCGAATTCCCCCAGGAGGAGCCAAGGCAACCGGCGCTAGTTAAATGCCTCTGGGAGCCCGTCCCATCGGGGGTGACGGCGAGCCCCCCTGTGGAGACGGGGAGCCGCGCTTCAAAGTTTGACTCGAAAGCGCCTAGAGAGTCAGAGCTCAATCGATCTCCGCCTTCACCTAGAGAGCTGGGCGCTATTAATCTCTTCGGCATCTCCATTTTACCGTTGAGAAAACTTGATGATTGTACGGGATCACGTTCTAGGTCTCCTAGTAGACATTTAATTAAGTGCTGGCTAACTCCATTGGGGAAAGATTTTACAGCGGGCCGGAGAGCTGGTTTAGTTTAGGATCAGATTTGGAGCTGGAAGACATTTCAGACACTTCAAGCTCCTTTACACCTGAGAAAATTGGGGACAAGAACGACTTAGGGACTGCTCCAAAGTATCATGAGTGCGATGTATTAGAGGCGCAGTATTTGAATTCAGATCCTTCAGTTCCTGAGCTTGCTTCTTTCTCACTTCAATAATGTTTTTATATCCTTAATCGTAAACCAAGTGATCACATTAATCCTTTAGATAGTAAACGTAACTATGATTTTAGAAAACGTTAGTCGCAGTCAGTAAATTAACATAGGACTGAGATGTAAACTATCCACAAAATAGTTAGATATGTTCAGTTCTGGTTTATAGCCCAGACATCTTCCTACCTTGCTTGCCGGCTAAGGGGTAGGCTATCTAGGTTAAGTGACTTGCTCAGCGTCCATCCCGCCCCCGCCCCCGCCCCCGCCCCACCAGGAAGTGTTTGAGGTGAAATTTGAACCCAGGTCCTCCTGATTCCAGATCGGCACTGTTAGCCAATCATTTTACAAGCACTCATTAAGCGCCTGCTGTTTGCCAGGGCACTTAATTAACACTACTTTTTTCATTTATTTCTCAAGGAGTGGGCATCCCTCCCTTTTTTTTTTAACCTTTACCTTCCGTCATAGAATCAATGCTTGTGCATTGGTTCTAAGCTGTGCTACTTAGCCTCTCCAAACTAGTGTTTTTTCCAGTGTGCCAATCTACTTAGCCATTATATAGCTTGCTTTGTATGTTTTCCTTTGCATGTTCTCTCCTATTCTAGACGGGAAGGGGACCTTTTTTTGCCTTCTGTTTCGCAGGTTGTAGGCACTTAATGTTTATAGAATTCATTTTAAAGTGTACGGAGGATCTGAATGTAGGCAACTTACATTTGGACCAGCAACTCCCAGCCCGGTTTTTGGAGTGGGGAAGAGATGTTAGAATTCAGGTACTTTAGGGGTAAGGATTTTTTTTTAATTAAAAAATTTTTTTTCTTTTCTGTTAACCCGTGTTCCTTCCGAGGTTTTTTTGCATTTGATTACTAGGTTTAGAACTGGAGGAGTCCAAATATAGTTCAACCCCTTTTGTTTTACAGAGGAGGAAACTTGAGAGCCAGACTTGGAAAAAGTAATAAATTCTTATTATTTCTGAAGTGCTAGATCTTTCAACTGTAATCTCATTTGAAAAATAACCAGAATTGGGATAAGTCTAGGTCCAATGACATTTGGGGTTATATTTTTGAGGGAGAGAAATGAAGTTTTTCTTTAAAATGTCAAAGTGTGCAGAAAGAAGTTGATAGAGCTTCCTTCTAAATGCTCTGTTAGGTAGAGCTACAATAGACAGGATGAATGAGTTCTTTTCTTTTGTGAGATTTAAAAAAAAAAGGAAGGAGCAGTTTCTAGGATTGTAGGAATTAGTGGTGGGAAGTCATGTATTTCAACTCTACTGATAAGAAATGGGTTCAGAGGAAAAGAGACTTGTCCAAAGTCACATGGCAAGTGCAAACTTAATATTACTTTAGGCTTCCATTTTTCTTGGTTTCTTTTTCATTGTTGTTCACCTGGGTCAGAGTTTACCTTTTCCCCTGGATATGATTAAATGTAAGATGAGAGCTTTGGAACTATTTGGGAGCAGTTTCTTTAACTACTAAGGCTTAAAAGTCCTCTTTTATTTTATTTTATTTCTTTAAAGCCCTTACCTTCCATCTTGGGAGTCAATAGTGTGTATTGGCTCCAAGGCAGAAGAGTGGTAAGGGCTAGGCAACGGGGGTCAAGTGACTTGCCCAGGGTCACACAGCTGGGAAGTTTGAGCCTAGGACCTCCCATCTCTAGGCCTGACTCTCAATCCACTGAGCTACCCAGCTGCCCCCTAAAAGCCCTCTTTTAGAGTATTTAAAACTTCTCAAATGACTTGATTTACTTTTCTTGGCAAATTTAATTCAAATAAACATTAAGTACAGACTTTGTAATAAGACTTTGTTATACCCTGAAATTTTAAAGAGAAAAAGACATAACATTCTCTGTCAGATTTATAATGTTTAAATGTAGAGGAAAGAATGTTGGCCTTGGCACTGCCTAGGTTGAAAAGTTCTGTAAATGTGGGAAAGTTGGAAGTTGGTATGATTAGTGTAAAGAACACCATAATTGAAGTTAGTGGTCTTGGATTTGCATTTCAGCCATGCTCCTGTGTGACCTTGGGCAAATCACTTTCCTTTTATAGACCTCTGTTTTATACTCTATAAAGTGGGGATAGATAATTCTTGAATGATGCCTACCTTAGGCCACAGTATTTTTAGAGCTAAAAGTGACTTTAGAGATTATCTGTTCCAACTTCAGTTTACAAGTGAGGAAACAAGTGGTTATGTGTCCATATTCAGGCAAGTTAAGGCTGATTGCCCAGAAAACTCATGCAAACCTGAAAGTTGTTTTTATGTTTGTAACTGTAGTGGAAGGTAATTGTGTGGGAGGGGGACCTGTGGGTAGTGGGAGTTAATCTCTCCACTCCTGGAAAGGGTTTGATTTTAGTAGTGCATCAACTTAGTGGTTAGGGGGGCAGTACTCTTGACCAATTTCAGACTTACTCTTTCTCTTCTTTTCTTTTCTTTTTTTTTTAAAACCATACCTTCTGTCTTTAGAATCAGTGCTGGGTATTGGTTCTAAGGGAGAAAAGTAGTTTCTGGGCAATAGAGGTTAAGTGACTTGTCCAGGGTCACACAGTTAGGAAGTGTCTGAGGTCAGATTTGAACCTAAGACCTCTCTCTAGGCCTGGCTCTTAATCCACTGAGCCACCTAGCTGCCCCTTCAGACTTATTCTTGATGTTTTCCTCTATATATCTGTTTATATGAAAACCAGCAGCTGGAGCATCTGTTCTTGGATGTAGTTACAGTATTTGCAATTCAGGGTAGGTGTTTTATTCAGCGCTGTTCACCAGACTGTTTATTAAGTGGATGTCTGCTCTGAAAGGAGCATTGTATTCAGAATTTCTCTTCAGGAAAAGATGTCCTTTTCCTTAGAGTTTATACTGCCTGTATGTAGTGGGGGAGACAAAACAGCCTATAAAACTAGAGTGAGCACACAAAACAATATGTGAGTAAGATGGAACCAGAGAATCTTGGAAAGTTGGAAGACTTGAGAGGGAAATATCCCAATGTATATATGAAATATCTATATAGGAACTTACACAGAGTTTTCTAGACCTGACAGAAAAGCCACTGATTTCTGAATCAATCTATTTTACTTTTGGCTAAGTCTGTCTTAGAATCTCATAGAGCTGAGATGGCTGTTGTAGAAAATACCAAAGTCTGCAGGCATTAATTAAGCACTCATATATATTTAAGTAAATATATATGATACAGGCAGCAAAGGGTACAAAGAATCAGAACTGCTCTTGCCCTCAAGAAGTCACAATTTAATGGGGGAGACAACATGCAAATAACTGTACAAATAAGAGATAGGTTAAACTGTGTCCAATCTTGAGGAAGGGACTAAAACAGCTCCAGGGCCCTAAGGAAACTAAAGCTGAGAGGTCCATGTCAAATAAAAACTTGAATTTTATTCCCAGTGCCCTTTGCAGCCAACAGACCATGGAGGGCTGGGTTTCTGTCCTACTTTCTTTGCTGTAGAATTCATGACAGTCAGGGAGGAAAGACACCCTGAGAGGGTCCTATGATTCTGACTCAATGAAAGTAGTCTTAGGAGTTAAACTTCATTTGGTACCTGGCCACTCTTATTCCTATTAGGAGGATTTTTATTTTTATGCAAAACACTTCCATATTGGTCGTTTTTTATAAGAGCACACGCCAACATAACCAAAACCCCAAAATAAATACACTGGTATGAAAGACGACTCCAACAGTTCTTTCTGGAGGTGGATAGTATTGCCTGTCTTTCAGGATTGTCCCAGACCATTGCATTGCTGAGTAGCAAAGTTTTCAGTTATTCATCATACAGTATTGCTGTTACTGTGTACAATGTTCTGGGAGGATTTTTAGATGGGCCAAGAATGCACTGAAATAATCTTTTGTATCTGGCTGGTTTGTGGTGAGTAAACAGTTCTCATTTTTGCTTTTTTTGGGGTGCTGCAAAGGATTTCTGGTTATCAGTTGCTTAGAGTGAAAAATTTATCATCTATAAGAAAGCCAAGACAAAATAGACAGTTGTTAGTTAAAGAAGGAAAATATTTTTAAAGGACCTGGAGAGGTGGGAGAAGCCTAGGATTGAGTAGATTTGTCATTTGTGAGCATGGTTACTCCATAAAGAAACAGTCTTAACCACTCCATTAGAGGTTGCTATGGCAAAAACATTAGCTCCCTAGTGGCCACTCTTCTCTTAACAAAACCTTCCAGATTGTTAGTGGTCCCTTGAGGATAAACCAGGTCCCTCACCAATTCCATATTGAAAACCTTTCTAATTTTGTAGGATCTGACAGCGTTTGTGTTTTGTTAGCACAATCTAAGAAACTTGGGTCACATATTGCCTTGACTTTATGAGGCATTGAAGTGGCCTTTATCAGAAATAATTATTGGGTATGGTATCATCCTGAGTTTGCTGCTTTATTTGAAAAAAAATCATTAACTTTGAGTTAGCTAGGTGGCACCAGACCTGGAGTTGGTAAGAACAGAGTTCAAATATAACAGCTGTGTAACCCTGGCCAAGTCACTTAACCTCATTTGCCTGTTTACTCCTCTGTAAAATGGAGCTGGAAAAAAGAAAGGGCAAACCACACTAGTATCTTTTCCAAGAAAACACCAAAAGAACATCACAGAGTTGAACACCACTTAACTGAAATTTTAAACAACAAAAAGGTTAAGCTTTAGTATTTTAATGTTTGCATAAAAAAGTCAGACATAAAAACTTATGTCAGACAGATAAAATTGAGATTGTTTACTTTGCAATCCCAACCCACCTGTCCATCATCATTGTACATTACTCTTCCTTCCTGCAACTCTGCAGCCAACTGAGCTGGCTTCTTTTTAATTTTAATTATTTTATTCTGAACTTTTAAAACACCAAAATAAAATTATTTTCATATGCAAGGTTTGGTAAAACCAAATTTCTCATTTCACTCTGGCTTGCTTAAGAAAAAGTATATAATAAATTCTATACATTATTTTTTTCTTTTTTTTAACCCTTACCTTCCTCCCATGTCAATTCTAAGACAAGAGTGGCAAAGGCTAGGCAATTAAATGAGTTAAATGAGTAGGCCGGGGTCACAACCTAAGAAGGCCATATTTAAACCTAGGTCCTCCAAACTCAACTTTGCCCTTTCTCCACAGTACTACTAGCTGCCCCATATATTATTTTCAAAACTGTCTCGCTCCTGTTCTCTTCTGTACTTCTGTTTTCTTTTTTTAAATTGAAACTATTTCAGAGGGCCTCTCTTTTTGGTGGTGATGGAGGAAATGTCAGAATGCTTCAAAGATAAATAAACCCTTGAAACAAATGAGCAAAGTAAAATAAGATGAATCCATAGAGTGACCTTGGCCAAAAAACACATCCTAAAGTAATTTTTTTTTCTTGGAATCAATACTGTGTATTTGAAGAGTGGTAAGGGCTAGGCAATGGAGGTTAAGTGACTTGCCCAGGGTAACAGTCTCTTGGCCTGACTCAATCCACTGAGCTACCCAGTTCCCAGTTTGTTTAACTATCTTACATTTTAGTTCTAGTTTAGTTTTTATCTCTCTCCCTTCTTTGCTCCCCAAGTCAGGAAGTTTGTTTTACTTGCAGCTTTCCCTTCCCTAGATAGTGCCTCCAAAAGCTTCTGTTGAGTGGAATGTTTTCCAAACTCTTGGACCATCCTTTATCTGTTTCAGATAAATAAGAGCAGGTTCATCTAATGCCCATAGTGTTCTCAAATGGGAAATAGTGAACAGAGAAGGCAATAGAATTAAGAGTGGTTGGGGAAGCCTTCCTGTAGGTGGTTGGATTTAAATTGGAACTTAAAGGAAGCCAGAGAGGTAAGAGGGAGTGGAATAGGTTAACACAGTTAAAAAGGTACTCTTGAAAAGGTAGAAGGAGATTAGGACTTTGAATGCCAAACAGCATTTTGTATTTATTTGCTCCTGGAGGCAGTAGGGAGCCACTAGTTTATTGGGATGGAGGTATGTGTACCACATGGTTGGACCTGAACTTTAGCAAAATTCAGTGGCTGAATTGAGGTTGGATGGACAGGACTGGGGAAAGCGATTTGAGAGGCAGACAGACCAGCCAGCATGCTATTGAAATAATCCAGGTGAGGGTTTGTAGCTCCTCTTTCCCTTCCAAGGGTTGGAGCAATGTCAAAAGAGAAAGGAGAGGTATATTTGAGAGAAGATTGCAAAAGTAAAATGAACAGACCTTGACAATACCTTTGATTACTAGGTTGTGAGCTTGAGGGACTTGAGGGATTGGTGATATTTATTCTCAACAATCTGAAGGTGGAAGACTGGATTTTTTTAGAGGAAAAAATACTGAGTTGTATTTAGATATGCAGTGTTTAAGATATCTAGACTAAGATGTCTGAAAGTTGGAAACTCATGAAAATCTTCAGAGGTCAGCTGAGATATTGGGACAGTTTAGGTAGGCTTGAGAATCATCAACATAGACATGGTTATTAAATCTATGGGAGCTGATGAGACCATCAAGGGAATTAGTACAGAATAGAGGAAGAAGAGAAAAGGCTCCAGGATTGAATTCCCAGGGAGAGCTATGGTTATATGAGGGCATGATCTGGAGGAAGGATCCAGCAGAAAAGCCTGAGAAAGAGTGGTAGGATAGATAGGTGGAAGAACCAGGAAAATAGTAGAAAGGAGAATGGTCAATAATTCTGTCAGGATTCAGAGAGGTGAAAGAATAAGGGTTGATAAGGGTGAAAGGAGGAGATGTGGACAGAAGGCATTTGAAGGAGAGAATGGTTTTAGGAAAAGAGCTCACTGAGAATGACTTCTATTATTTTTTTTCCTATAAGAAGCCCTTAAAGGTTTCAGTTGAGGAGGGTTTTTTGGAATAGTCAGTGGAGAGTGGAGATAGTGAATTGATAAATTGAGGGTCCAGTTGAGGTTTTATAACATCTTTTTGGCATATTCCAGAATCACTCAGTTTTATGATAGAAACTTTTAGGGCTTGTGTAATCTTGTCTATGGTATTTTGATATTTGAATTGCTTCTTTCTGGATGCGTATAGGTTATGTTTTGTTATGGGGATGTTGAAGCTCTGTTTTACCTTGTTCTTTGGACTTTTGGACTTTCAGGAGGCCATTGGTTCATTCTATTTTTACTTTTCTCTCAATAGACTAGTTATTTTTGACCTCTTAAAATACAATGTTCTAGACTTTTATTTTTCATTTCAGTCCTTTTCTTTAAAGAATTTAGTATTTTAAACCCTACCTGCCCTGGGTTACACAGCTAGGAAGTGTCTAAGCCCAAATTTGAACCCAGGACCTCCTGTCTTTTGATCTAGCTCTCTATCCATTGAGCCATCTAGCTGCCTCCAGAGTCCAGTGATTATTAATATTTGTTTTATCTGTTTTCCAGGTCAGTTTTCAAACAGCTTTGTTAACATTTTTTTTCCACCTTAATATTTTTCTTGCTGTCTCCTGAGAGCTTTAGCTTCTGTTTGGCCTTGTTTTCAGGGCGTCTGTTATTTGGGTAGGTTTTACCAATTTGAGATTCTTCTAATTCTTTCCTCAAGAATTTTAATCTTTTGGTCCATGTATTCTGGGTATTAATTTAATGTTTGTGGAAAGTGCAAAATCGAATTCATTATCTTTCCCCTCCCTCTCTCTGCCAACATACTCCCTCCCCCTTTCTCTATTACTGTATAGGTCAACACCATCCTCCCTGTCCTTCAAACTTACAACCTGGAATCATCCTGAACTCGTCCCTATCTCTGACCTCCTATATCCAAAGCTATTGCCAATGCCTTTTAACTTTTTTATCTTTTGCAGCATTCTGGAATCTACCTCCTTCTCTCCTTATATTGCTACCACTCTGGCCTGGACTATAATAGCTGCTGGTAAATTGGCCTCCCTCAAGTCTCTTCCTTTTCCCTTTTATCCTTCATTCTGCCATCAAAGTAGTTTTCCTAAAGCACAGGTCCAACCTTGTCACTCCCCTAGTCAAACCCCAATGGCTTCTTGTTTAACCTTATTTAATCTTATTTATCAGATGCAAGAAATCTCTGTCATTCAAAGCTTTTTATAACCTAGCCCCTTCCTATCTTTCCAGGCCATTACATTTTTCTTCCCTACATTAATCCAATGACTTAGACCTTCTTGGTGTTCCACTAACAATATATTCCATCTCTTGGTTCTGACATTTTCTTTAGTTTTCCTGGGTGCCCAAAACACTTCCATTCTAACTACTGACAGTCTCCCAAGATATTTGCTTCCTGTCTCCATTAGGTTGTAAGTGCTCCTTGAGGACAGGGACTGTCTTTTTTTTTTTAAGATCCTCAAGAGGTTAGCACAGTACTTGGAATAGATTGTTCTAGGCCATTTTTTGAATCCAGGACTCTACAGGACTCTTTGGAGTTTTCTTGGCAAAGATACTGGGGTGGTTGGCTATTTTCTTGACCAGTTCATTTTACAGATGAGGAAACTGAGACAGTGAAATAACTTGCCCCAAAGTCACAGCCAGATTTGGACTCAGGAAGGTGAGTCTTACTAACTCCAGGCACTGTACTTTATTCACTTGACACCTTGTGAATTATTTGGTAAGCATCTGCAAATATTGATTCTTCTGAAATGCAATCAAAGATGTCAAAATTTAGAGCCACGAATGAATTTAAAGATCTGGTCCAGTTCCTCCATTTTTCAGAAATAAAATGGAGATTTTGCCCAAAACCATTAGGGAAGTAATTCTTAAATGGCACTATTTGAACACTAGTCTTCTTATTCCAAATATTATACCTTTCCATTGTAGGAGGGACCCAAAAAACTTCAAATGCCTGTAAGTGAAAAAAAAATGTGGCCACATCTTGAAATTCTATTTAAATCAGCTTGTGGTTGGGGGATGAGGGAAAGATGGACTTAATCAGGCCTCCAGCAAAACCCCAATAGACCATACACAGTTTATACCATTGCTGCCAAGCTACTTTTCAGTTTAGGTAGTTTTTCATCCCTACTTAATGTATTCTGAGACAATAGCAATGTAAGAATGACCTTTGAAATGAAGACATTAAATAGTATTAGTAGTGAATGCCAAATATTTTCTAACAACTTGGTAACTTGCTATTAATGGAAAAAGGGATGAAAAGACCCATGACGGAATTGACAGAAGACTGCTTTAATGTTCAAAGAAAGCCTTGTATCTCCTTAAAGGAGAATAGCCATTCATCATGTAACTTATGTGAATTGTGTTAGGAATATCCATTTGAGATGGTATTTGGTTGGGTATAAAGTTGGTGATAGATATATAGAAAAGAGTGCTAGCTCTAGAGTTACTCTTAATTTGCATTTCTATAGAATCTTATATTTGTGTTTTTGAGCAGTTCCCTGAAGTTAGGTCTTAGTTTTCTTCTTCTGAAAATGAAGGATTTGAATTAAATGATCTCAAAGACCTTTCCAGGTCAAAATTCTGTCATTTTAGTGGGTTATGCATTTAAATTTAAATTTTAAGTTCAGCCTTAATTGATGTATTTGGGAGTATAAAGACTTTTTTTTTTGGTCAGGTATGCCACCATTCATTCATCCTAGCCACCCAGGGAAAGTAGTTGTCTTGTACAACTCATCTCTCAGCTGTCAAGTTTCTCCTATATGTTCCCTTATCTTTGCTACCATTTTGGTTCAGACCTTCATACCTGTATTTACTGTAAATAGCCTGCTAATTAATGGGTCTTTTCTGACTCAGCTCTCTCCATTTCACTTGATCCACTGCACTATTCAGCTGTCAATATTATCTTCCTGAAGTCCAGCTCTATGTAATCACTCTCAACTTGGTAAACAACAGTGATTCCCTATTATCCTCTAAGATGAAATATATTAAAATGATGTTAGATCATTTCAGTCATGCCCAACTCTTCATGATCCCATTTAGGGTTTTCTTGGCAGAGATACTGGGATAGTTTGTCATTTTTTTCACATTTTGCAGTTGAGGAAACTAAGGCAGACAGGGTAAAGTGACTTGTCCAGGGTCACATAGCTAGTGATTGGGGCTTGAGGTAAAGTGACTTGTCCAGGGTCACATAGCTAGTGATTGGGGCTTGATTGAAACGAGTGTTAACCATTACATCACCTACCTGCCCCTTTTTGATGTGAATTGTGTAGTTCCTTTTTAGTTGGATTTAAAGGTGCATGTATATCTGTAGCCTGTGGATCATGGAAGGGAATCTAAAGTAAACTTGAAGTGAGCAACTATGTTTATTTTGACCCTAGATGGTACCCTGGAGAGATCAATTCAGTCCTTAGGTTTTTTTGAAGTATTTCATATTCCTGACCCAATGTTGATCTCAGCCATGTTAGTGGAAGAATATATCATTATATATTCCTGCCAAACAGAGGCATGTGACAAGGAAATCACTTTAAAAGACTGATATATATTAATTTAAGGTCGCCAAGGAATTCAGCTATGGAATTCCTAAATGAAAACTCAAGTCAGCAGTCAACCTTTTATAAAGTTTAATTACAAACAGGATGAAGAAAGGTATTAGAGATAGAGAGAGGGAGAGAGAAAAGGGGGAGAAGGGAATAGGGCTTAAATACCCCTTCTGTTTAGGCTGGGCCAAAAGGCCCAAGCCCTTAGATAGCTGGGGCAAAGAAAGGAGATCAGTCCCTATTACTCACGTGACCAAAATGGAGAAACAGTCTCAGGGGCCTCCACCTCCAGCTTCCTTCAGAGCAAGCTTCTCAGAGCACCTCTCCAACCACTCAGAGCCAAAACTCTCCAACCAACCCCCCTTAGTCCTCAGACCCCTCTCTCTTTAAGGAACCCATCCAAGTTCCCTCCCCTCAGTTCTCATATCTACCAATCACTGTCCATGTCTTCCCTGTGCCAATGGTGGCTCTAGCTTAACCCAGGACCGCCTAGAGGTCTGTGGCTTTGCACATGTATGTTGAAGGTCATATTCTCAAATAATTAAATCTTGATCCTTTGCTACAGCCCTTCCTAAATCCTGTTACCCTGAGTAGGGTAGAGATTGGAATAATTAAATTTTGATCTATGCTGCAGCCCTTCCTAAATCCTGTTAGGACTGAGTAGGGTGGAGATTGTAATTTCCAAGACCTGATTCTGTCATTCCAAGTATCTCTATTGTATCAATTCTAAAATCAATCATGACTCAAAGAAATTCCTGTTCTATGCTTAAGCATAGGTCAAAGCCCTTTCCATTGTTCAGCAAAAGGTTTCTGTCCTAAAGTAATCTTAAGAAGGGAGGAGGAGGAACCTCCCATGCCAATGGGGTTCACATTCCAATAGACTATCAGTAAGAAATTTTCCAAGTATGAAATTTCCCAATGGTGAAATTTCCAACATTTATAAGTCTAAGAAATTTTAAGGTTTACAGGCAGGAACCTGGCCAACGAACCCAAATGAACAAAGTCTCACTATTCCTTTCAAGAGTGTCTGGAACCTGACTGACAAAATTCCAATTCTGGAAATGAAGTTGGAAAAAATGAGTACTATGTGAAAAAAAGAGTATTATGGATATAGGGATTCCCCAGACACAAATGCAGAAAAAGAACATGGCCACAACAAAAAAAATGAGCTTAGAATTCTTGGGCAAAGTGAAACAAAAGTCTAAAAGTTCTATTATAAATGAGAGCTCAAGAATTTTTTTCTAGATTTTCTTTAATTGGAAATAAGTGCTCCAGAGGAGAGAATTGGAAGGTAATAAAATTAGTGCCAGAAGTACAAGTACTCAAATAAGTTTCCTGGAAAATTTGTTGGGTTGTTTTCAGGTCAACTCTTCTGACCTCATTTGATGGTTTCTTGTTGTCTTTCTCTGAAACTGTCCTCTATATTATATTGTTTATATGTAGTAATTTGCAAGTTTAGATTGAGATTTTTTTTGAAAATTTAATTAAGTTAATTTTTCCATGGTTACAAGATTCATGTTCTTCCCCTGACCTCCCTCAAGCCCCCTCCCATAGCCCATGCACAATTCCTCTGGGTTTTACATGTGTCATTGATCAAGCCCCATTTCCATGCCATTAATATTTGCACTAGGGTGATCATTTAGAGTCTACATCCCCAATCATATCCCCATCGACCATGTGATCAAGCAGTTGTTTTTCTTCTGTGTTTCTACTCCCACAGTTCTTTCTCTGAATATGGATAGATAGCATTCTTATAAGTTCCTCAGAATTGTCCTAGATCATTACATTGCTGCTAGTAGAGAAGTTCATTACATTTGATTGTACCACAGTGTTTCTGTCTCTGTATAAAGTTCTGGTTTTGCTCCTTTCTCTCTGCATCAATTCCTGGAGGTCATTCCAGTTCACATGGAATCCCTTCAGTTTATTATTCCTTTGAGCACAATAGTATTCCATCACCAACAGATACCATGATTTGTTCAGCCATTTCCCAATCGAAGGGCATTCCTTCATTTTCCAATTTTTTGCCACCACAAAGAGTGCAGCTGTGAATATTCTTGTACGGGTCTTTTTCATTATTATTGCTTTGGGATACAAACCCAGCAGTGCTATGGCTAGATCAAAGGGTGGGCATAGACTGAGCTCTTTGATCAAGAACTGTTTTTACCTTTCTGTCCCTAGTGCATATCAAGGTGCGGAGCACATAGTAGGTACTTTTTGACCATTATATAGAGGGTATATACCTGAAGAAAAGAAGTTCTGTTTATGTTGTCTGTATCCCAAAGGATAGCTATTTTTCACACATTCCTAGAATAATAGCATATTAAAACCTGATATAACTTTAGACATTTTAGCCAATTCCTTTTATTTTGTATTTGTAAAAACATACGCAGGTTCTATTGCTAAACAAGTGTCATAGGAGGGACACTATCCTAGGGCCCCTGAGTTTAAACAGTGTTTTATCTTTGGTATTAAGAGGAAAAAAATATTCTTGGAACTACTTGTGCTAGAATGAAATTGGGGGAGACTGTAATCTCATATTCATTTAGGGAAAGTTTCATGGGTTGAGGTGGGATTTTAGGAGTTGGTGATAAAACATGGGATAGAAAAGGTTTGTGAGGCATTCCAGTCACATGATTCATTTTGGAAAAATGGTACTATCAGGGGAATGATAAATCAGGTACTAAGTATTTTTCACTCAATTCAACTGAAAGGAAAAAGAAGAAAAATCAAATCCATATGTAAAAGATGCAAACACATTTCTGAATCTAACACATTTCAAAGCTGTTCTTTTCTATTTCTTTCTGAACTTTTTCTCTTCTGTGTGTGTGTGTGAAAACAAGAAAAATTCCATGAGCATATTAGGGGAGCATAAAGGTGAGGAGAAGGCTATATCCTATTTCATCAGCTCATAAAAAGAAAAGCAACATTTCTAACAAAGCAGTCTTGAGTGAAGCAAATAAACCTAACCTTAGTTTCTCAAAAAGCCTATGCCATTCTGTACCCTCTTATTAATCACTTCCCTGTCTGATAGCTTGCGTCACTCTTGTTCTTCTTGGAGTTGGTGTTTTGCTATTTCATTGAAGAGAATTTTTGAGGATTTTAAAGTTTTCTTTACTTGCTGTGAATTCTTTTGCCTTTTAGCATATTGTCTTCAATATTAAGATTACTTTGTGCATTTATCTGTTTGGTTTAATTTCTGTTACTTTGTATAAATCTTCCTATGGGCTTCTGTCCAACTCCAAATCTGATTCTTTGATTCTCTTCATTCTTTATGGCACAATATTCTAGCATATTCATGCACCACATTTTTCAGCCATTTTTCAGAAGGGAAGCACCTCATCTTGTTAGCATTTTGCTAGAAGACAAAAGAATTCACATCAGTTGAACAGAATTTTAATTATACAAAATTCTAATAGGAATCTGTCACAGAGTGGTTTGGGGAGAGGGTCATGTAGACCTTTTAAAGTTAGTTGAGTGGGGAGTGGAGCTATACATAGGGTGACACACAGTATATGTTTAGTGGCATAGTTGATCAGATCTGGTTTAATGGTTTCTCAGTTGGCAGGGAAGAGACTTACGAAATTTCCAGCCAAGAAACTGAGATATTGAAGTTCTTCCAGGGCTATTCAGATATGAATAGACAAGAAGGAGAGAGAATATTGGGAATTATATAATTCATGTTTTTTTGTCCCTAAAGATGGTCAATGAGGAAAGCAGAATATTATGTTAGAGATTTGATTTGAGTGATTCTGGAGATTGCACAGGGAGGCCTTTAAGGAGTTGGTTGCTGGAGCCTAGGCTACACGACGGCCTAAATTAAGTTTGTGATATAGGATTAATAGGAATTTGAGAACAGACTTGATATGAAGTAGAGGTCAAGAATTTAAAATGATGCTGACATTTCCTAGGTTGGTGTTAGAAAGACATACTTTTTGTTGGAAAGGTCTTCTAGTTAAACTTGACCAACTCTTTGTCTTCATCATTCTTGGTTTGAAATTTTAAAGTCAAGGATAGTATGTTTTCTGGTAGAATTCACTTGTGAATCCATTTGGCTCTGGAACCTTTTACGTTCTTAGAGAATTCTTTGTTGGTTCACTTTTTTTGTGATATTTTGTGAATATTCGCCTGTTTTCCTTAGATTGTTGGCTTGTCATTGCTTATGTTTTTGCCTTTTTCATTTTTGATACTGGTAATTTAGTTTTCTTTTAGTCATTTAATAGTGGGAGTTCATACAATCTTTAGTTTTCTTGAATTGTTGACTTTCCTCCATTCTCTTTGGTGTAGCATGATTCCATTAAGTTCATATGCATGTGGGAGCAGCTGGGTAGCTCAGTGGATTGAGAGCCAGGCCTAGAATGAGAGGTCCTAGGTTTAAGTCTGGCCTCAGCCACTTCCCAGCTATGTGACACTGGGCAAGTCACTTGACCCCCATTGCCTAGCCTGTACCACTCTTCTTCCTTGGAACCAATACACAGTACTGTATAAGGTAAGGATTTAAGAAGGTAAGGGTTTAAAAAAATTAATATGCATGTTTCTCCTGAAAAATAACATCTTTTAAGCCATTTGTTTGAAATATATTCTAAAGATACCTAGACTCATCAAGAAAATATTTTACTGGGTGCTGCTCTTTTTTATCCTAAACTTATCAAGTTAGGGATAGTGTTTTTCATCTATTTTCTTATTGAGCCCGATGCCTTGTTTACTTATTGAATTAGTTCATAGGAGAACTATTGCCATTTATTCAAGACAGGCAGTATTCAAGACAGCGTAAAGTAATTTCCTTCATTTTATTCTCTGCAAAAAAAGCTGATAGGATCAGGTAGTTAACTGTTACTGTTGATTTAAATCTAATGTTAATCTTTTGACTTTGTAGAAGAAACTGCAAAGGGAACCCAAATTGCTTGGTTGGAATTGGAGAACACGTCTGGTTAGGGGAAATTGATGAAAACAGCTTTCACAACATAGATGATCCGAACTCTGAAAGAAGGAAAAAGGTAAAGTAGTACTTTTCTAAGATAAAGATGCTAACATGTATGCAATATTGTACAAATGATATTATCTCACATTGCAGTTTTCTTTGGAATTATTTAGTCTCTCTTAACTTTACTTCTGACATGTCTGTGTGTTTTGTCTTGTTTAATTTTGAGCATTTTATTACTGTACCATAGGGATGACATAAAGACAGGCTTCCTGAATGGCTTATCACCCTTCTTGTGAAAGTTTGTCTTCTGTGAAGGATTGACATTTTTGTCTGTAACAGTTTCATTTTGGGCAGAACAGGCTTGATGGATTTCAAGTATTCCAATATTTTCCATTTCTTAGAAGGGAACTTAGATGGGACAGCTGGGTGGCTCAGTGGATTGAGAGCCAGGCCTAGAGACGGGAGGTCCTAGGTTCAAATGTGACCTCAGACACTTCCCAGCTGTGTGACCCTGGGCAAGTCACTTGACCCCCATTGCCTAGCTGTTACCACTCTTCTGCCTTGGAGCCAATACACAGTATTGACTCCAAGATGGAAGGTAAGGATTTTAATTAAAAAAAAAAAAGGAACTTTAGGAATTGAATTTTAGGAATTGATAGGACCATCAAGATTGTAATGTTATATTTTCAGAAATATTATAACTTATGCTGTGACAAAGCTGGAGGACAAAGATGAATTTTTTTTATAAGTGAGTAGCAGGCTGTTTAGAGAAAACGCAGATATTCATTTAGGTGGATTCTTGTGTTTAAGCACTGCCTAGAGTAGCAACTTCTTGCTTGGGAACCTTGAAATCTTGCATTATGCTGTTGTTAGAATTCACCCCACTAGGTGGCACTATGGTTATCTTTAAAATTCAAAGATAGTTTATTTTCCCAATTACATGTAATAATAATATTAAGCATAGGTTTTCTGAAATTTTAAGATCCAAATTGTCTCTCTACCTCCTCTTCAAGATGATAAGCAATTAGATCTGAATTATACATACATTATCATGCAAAACATTTCCATATTGGTCATTTATGTAAGAGAACTCATAAGATATGGTGGCACTTTTGAAAGGGATCTTTGTATAATAGAAAGAGCCAGTGGGTTCAGAATTGAAAGACTGAGTTCAACTTCTTCTTATGACCCTACTTAGCTTATTGGGTGACCCAAGCAAGTCATATGAATTCCTCGAGCTTTAGTTTTCTCCTCAAATTTTAAAAATTAAAATTGTTTGAAGGTAAGTGGATCCTCAGCATTGCTCCAGAGCATACTGATTTCCATGCTGTATGCTAAGACTTCAGTCTTGATTGCCACATATGATGAATTTGCTATGAGCCTCAGATTCACATAAGCCATAAAAGTAGCATTCAGGGTTGATTTAATGATGGTCTTCTATGACCCAAATAAATCTCTTTACCATTTATAAAGGAAATAACATTTAAAACATTCACATAAGTAAACATTGCACTAAGCCATTGTCTGATTCTCCTTAGACTTTTCCTCAAGCATTGATGAGACTAGTGGTACATTTCTGCCTTGATTCCCAATGTCTAGTTGCCAAAATATATTTGAATCCTGAAGACTTGAATACAAATTCCTTTTCTGACATATTACCTTTATGAACTTGTAGATCATAAAGTAGTCTCATTTCTTACCTCCTCTTGGCTTCATCTGCTTTAGCTATAAACAGAGGCCTGGGTTAGATCAGTGTTCTTAAACTTATTGGTCAACTAATTAGCAAGGACTCTTCAAAGAACTTTTGTTTATGTAGATTATATTGATTGGTATTGACTAGAAGTTAAAATATTTTAGTATGTTCTGAAAATAGTTCTGACCTTGTTCACTCCTTAGAAAGGAAACCTTGAATGGTTCCTTGGTATCCATACTTTGAGAAATCACTGGATTAGATTATTTTTAAAGCACTCTAAAGTGCAGGACCCTTTCCCTGGTAAGATAATTAGCTTTCTTTGGAAGGAAGCCTTTACCTTGCCTTCCTAAAGGCAAAGTAGTCTGGAGTTCTTTGATACCACATACTGAGTGTCCATTCCCCCACCCCCACCCCTTCAGCTCACCTCCACCCTAGACTTGCAGTAGGAGAAAAGGAGGGAGTGGTCCAGCCGTTCCCCTCAGGAAGCACTTCCATTAGACTGCTGGGCCATGGGGTGGAGAAGAGGGGGAGGGGTGTGGCCCCAGCTCTTAAGTGTTTACATTGGGCTGCTGGGGAAGGAGACTGGATGTAGGGGAAGGGAGCAGCTCCCCCCAGTCTCTCTACCTTTTTAGTAACTAATTCTGGAAGGCAGCAGCACATGCGGCCCACAGAGAGGTTAGTCACTGTGCTAGTCACTATCATGGATCTATACTGTTCCTCCTCAGCTAGTTATGTCAAGCATTATCATGGATTGATGGTTTTCTGGTGCCATGCTGGTATTATGCACCTTTAATAAACTATTTTTATAGTTAATTTCTTTGAGAGTACACAGAAAATTCCATACATTTAACTTGGGGTTTGAATAACACTCCTTTTCCCCTTCTCTACATACCTCTACCTCCAACATTTGTAAGGTCCACTCTACATCCTAAAAGGTCTTACACCTACTCAAAGAAATTGATCTGTCATTTTTTTGTCACTTGGTTTACCTGATAACTGTTCTCCCTTCATGTCCTTCATACCAAGAGAAAATGAAATTGGAAGGGCAATTCCAAAAAATCCAAAAAAAAGGAAGGAAACCTGGAAGCCTGGTCTTGGTCCAAGAGGTCACTAGAGTTCTAGCATTTGTTCTACCTAAGCACCCTTGAGTCTTGAAAGCAAACTCTTTTGAGTTGTTTATCAGGATAATACAGGTGGCCCACTTAGGGCTATTCCAACTTCTCTACCAAGGAGATACTCTGGGAAGCTGCAGGAAATAACAAAAACTCCTTTGGAAGCAGATAAAGGTCTAGAATAACAAGGGGAATAAAGGGGAAAATTGTTTGCTTATCTTCATTTCAAATGTCCATACTCTTTGACCTCCATTGTCTGGAACACCAAGGAAAGAAACTCAGGACAAAGTTAAATTGGATAATCTGCTTTGTTTTCAGTTATTTGTTCTTACAAAAGAGGGCTGCAATCAGGTTTTTGCCTTATTTGGGCCTTTACTTTTATAAGTGACTTGGGAATATATGCTTACCTGTCAGCTGAGTCTTAGAGCCTAAGTGTTTGGACTTGTAGATTCTTTAGATTCTCTCAAATCTGAAATAGCTAAAGATTTAACTGTGACATCAGAAATGAGGAGCACAATATCCCATGTGCTGCCAAATCTGTCATAGTCTGGTAATAGAATAAATAATCCTTACAAAAAGCATCTTTTTTAAAAATTAAAAATACTTTCTTTCCCAACACCCATTAAAAAAAAATGCCCAACAACCACTAGAAATCCTATGCTGCATTGTCAAGCAAAATGAATCCCCATATTGACTATGGCCAGGAGATGTTTCTCAATCTACATGTGGCCTGAGTCCTCTGTTTCACCTTGGGTATTCTGGAATTTTAGTTTGTGTTTGGTATTCAGAATTTTAAGTCTTTCAAGGTGTTTATAAAATATGATGAATTACTAAGTTTTTTTAATGTAAGAGTTTTGGTGTGCTGATTGCATATATATCTTTATGATGTGAAACTTCATCAGAATTTTGGATTCTTAAAATCATTACTATTGGGTTTGATCAAATTACTGAGGGTTTTGTTTTGTTTTGAAAGGAAGGGAAAACTCATGCTTTGTTTTTCAATTATAGAACTCATTTGTGGGTCTAACAAACCTTGGAGCAACCTGCTATGTGAACACTTTTCTTCAAGTTTGGTTTCTTAACCTGGAGCTTAGACAGGCTTTGTATTTATGTCCAAGTACCTGTGGTGACCATATGATGGGAGATGGTATTCAGGAAGAGAAAGGTTGGTGAAAGGAATATCTGTGATCATGTTTGTGCTTTTTGTTTATATCTCTACCCAGGCACACATGCACACACCCATCCACATTTGATTTGCAAATAGAGTTCTAACAATTTCAGTCTTTTAAGAACATGAAAAGATCTTGCTTTTAAGCAGTTCATGCTTTTCCTAGTTTTTTTGAATACGTTTTTATACTTGTAATCTCTTTTAAGTTGCAATCTGTTTAAAAGGATACTGCCTAGAAATAGTGTTTTACTTTCTATTATCCTTAGCAATTGAAGGACAGTGAGACTTGAGCTTGTGTTGGGAGGAACCCCATATAATAAAACAAAGCAATTTCCTGGTCTTTTTAATGGATAATTTGATTTGAAAAAATTTTAAATTAAAAATGCTTGTTCTTTTGTTTACAAACATAAAATTTTGTATTTCCTTAAGGCTGTCACTTATACCCTAGCCATAATTAAGAAAATTCTTTAGATTTAATTCTGAAATTGGAAGGGAGCTCAGCTTTAAAATGTGTGTGTGTGTGTGTGTGTGTATGTATGTGTATATGTTAATCTGCTTCTTAAACAGATATCTGTGGCATCTATGACAAGTAGCCATCTATACCCACCACTTGTAAAAACTAAGTGACCTCCCAAGGCAACCTCATTTTCCTTATTTATGTCCAGCTTCTGTTCTCTGTAACATGAGTCTGAGCCTTGCAAACTCATTCTAAAATAAGATTGATTCTCTTCACAGTTGATTGAATGCTTAGTGTAAGGGCTTTGTTTTGTGTCTGGCATAAATTTTAATTTTTCTTCCATAATCCTTTTGTTTGGTTTATTTGACATAAACAACTCCAGCCACTGTTATGATTGCACTACATTGTAGTGATAAGACAGTTTCTTCTCTGAAAGAAAGGGGTGCTGGCATAAGGAAGCACAAGAAACTATCAATTGTTTTTAAAGGACTTAAGGCCACTAATTTATTTTCTTTGAAATTCATCACTTTATAGATAGGATAAGATAAACAATTATGACCTTTTAATATCTTGTAAGAATAATTATTGGTCAAAAGTGCAAAGGAAATGACATTTTCACAGTATTTTAATGTACATATTATATAATATATAATAAAACTTTTCTATATATAGATTATGAACCTCAGACCATTTGTGAACATCTCCAGTACCTGTTTGCTTTGCTCCAGAACAGTAACAGAAGGTACATTGATCCATCAGGATTTGTTAAAGCCTTAGGCTTGGACACAGGACAACAACAGGTAATGTTGGTCTTAAAGGAGGAAATCAGAAGTGCTATTTATTGGTGCTTGAGTTAAAAAGGATTTTATCAATTTATACAAAAATTCAATCATATTAGATATTTTAACTACTCTAAATTTTATAATTCTAATTTTTTTCCCATAATGGTTGTATGTATTTACAGTTCTGTCAACAGTGCATTTTTCACTACTAATAAAAGAAAAACAACTCTTGACATTTCATTCCATATCCAACAAGTTGGCAAAGATGACAAAGGCAGAGTTGGAAGAGTTGTAGAATGATAAGCACATTACTCTTGTGTGCTTTTTGGTGGTGCTGTGAACCAGATAGTTTAACAGTTTTTTATTAAATTCCTTGTCTTTCGGTCATTATTGGACAATGCCTCCTTATTAAACACATTCTTTTTTTTTAACACATTTTTGAAATGTGAACAGCTAAACCTAAGTAGTTGACCTCATTTGACAGCATATTTGAAGAGTCTTCTACCCCACTACTTAAAAGGAAGGAAATATGTTTTATCTATGCTCTGGTCATTTATATATAATTGGAACACTGCCATCTTTTGAGTGTTTTACACCATTGTAATGTATATTATCTTAGTCTATGAGATCATACAAATTAAAGTGTAATTTTTATAATTGCCTAAATAAATGTGTCTATATAGGATAGAGTGTTTATCTTTTGTCTTGTGTTATATTTCATATAATTTCAAATTTTTTTCAGACTTCAGAAGGATAGAGTATAAATTTTAGAGGCCATAATACCTACATTCATATTCTACCCTGAAATTGTTTTCATGGCTAATTTCTTAAGTTTTGGGGATTTGCTTAAGGCCTAAAACAGTTATAGACTAGAGGTGATCTGTGTGGTGGAGGAAGCCCTATATCATTTAAATAGTATAGAACCATGACAGATATTTTGCTATATGGATGGGTGGGCAGGCAAAATCTTCACTACCTCATTGGGGAATGGAACAGAAATAACAAAAGCCCTAGAGGCAGAGCTCTGTTCACACTTTCCAAGCCAGAAGGATCTGTAGCATTTGTTGCCAGATGAATTTTTGCCTCATAAAGTCATTTAAAAAAAAAATATTTTCCCCACTTCTCTGTGAATGCCATCCTGTGGCATTTGTATACCAGACGTCCCAATAACCAAATAGCAAATATAAGTATGTAAGGGTTTAGTCTGTATTTTTGATAGTAATACTCAGATCAGTGTTGAAGTATTAGTGTAAAAGGTTATTAGTGCTATTTTAGTCACTTTCTTATTTAAGAGACTTTAAATGGGTAGGCTTAGGAACATAGCCTTTCTTTATAATATTGTTACCATGGAAACATTCAAACAGCTGTTCACAGCAAACTTCTAGAACCAATCACATTCAAAGTATATGCTGGCTTTAAATTTTATCTACAATTCCTTGTTCTCACATTCAGAATATAAGTAGTAGCTACATAGTGATTTAATTTCTTGTTATATGTATGCAAGTTAAGAGGATTTGATTTTTTCTTTCTATTTCTTTAAACAAAATATCTTAGGATGCCCAAGAGTTTTCAAAGCTATTTATGTCTTTATTGGAGGATACTTTGTCTAAGCAGAAGAATCCAGATGTACGGAACATTGTCCAACAGCAATTTTGTGGGGAATATGCATATGTCACCGTGTAAGTTTCATGGGTCATTTTGGTATTTCAGATACATGAGAGATTTCTTTTCTAGTAGTTATTCATCTTTTTTGGGAGGAGGACTCTTTGTGGAACTGAGAAATCTTCATCTTTAAGCACCTTAGTTTTAATATTAATAAAATTAAGAATCCTACATAAACTATGTTAAGGTGTACAAAGCAATAAAAAAGAACCTCTGAATCTAATTTGATTTGTAGAGACAGCCCCTGAATTTTGAATCATTGGCTAATGAGTGAACTGGTCATTTGAATAATCATTTCAATTGTATCTCTTCCAATAAGAGTTAGCCCTCAGTGCTTTCAGGGAAGCTGCTCCTCACAGAGCTTGATTTTTAGGGCCTGGTGGTACTACTGCCTCCAGTTCTTGTGCATTTATGACTTAAAGCAACCTGGTTTAAGAAAAACTTAGATTTAAATCCCAGCTCATATTTTATAGCTGTGTGTCTATAGACAAGTTACTAAAACTTCTTAACCTTGGGCAGTCCTCCAAGACAACTCATAGACAGGCTGGTGGAGGGAGTTCTCATCAATGAAATTCTAGAATTTGCATAATTTTAAAATTTAATAATCCTTTGAACATAATTGTCATGTAATAGATTTTTTTTTGTCTGAAAAATGTTGAACTGAATTTACGGGAAGTCCAGAAAATAAAATCTCATCAAATTGAGGGTTGCCTTCAATGTTGGCATTATTTAGGGCTGCACTACAGACTGAGAAGAGAATAAAGCTAGCCCAATAGTTATGTGGAGCTACTCCTCAAAAAATAATTTTTTTATTGTTGAGATGCCTACCTCAACAAAATTTTAAAAATTAATTTTTTGATATTTAAAATATTTTAAAATTTGATATGTTTTGGTTTTATATCCTTTTTTTCATATCTATCTTTCTATGGAGATCATTAGTAACAGTTTTGTAAAGAGATAGGTATAAAGGGAATTAAGGAGAACTAAGCCAACACATTGATCAAGTATTACAGTATATTTAGTTCTCTGTACATTTTCTACCATTTCCTCTAGCCGAGTTTGTCCATTAAAATTTCAATGACCTTATCTACTTTTAAATGTGTATTTCCACTTACATTTGTGCCTTACATGTCATATCTATAAAGTACTATGCCCTCCACCCCCTTTGCAACTTTATTCCATTTATTTTTCTTTTAAATTATGTTCTAAATTTGTTTCTCTTTGGCTCTCCCCTAACCCAACATTGAGAAGGAAAGCAATATAACCATTATATTTGTGAAATCATGCAAAACATTTTCGTTATTAGCCATTATAGAGTGTAAACTAACATGAGAAGAAATCTATTCTGTGCTTTTGTGCTAAAGATATGGTGGTCCTTTTAGGCTTGCTAGCGATTTCTCTGATGTTAATTTTTTCTTCTCTTTAATATAGCTGTAACCAATGTGGCCGTGAATCTAAGCTTTTATCAAAATTTTATGAACTGGAGTTAAATATCCAAGGGCACAAGCAATTAACGGATTGCATCACCGAATTTCTCAAGGTATTAAAGACTGGTCAAACTATGTAGCCTTTTTAAAAGCAACATGACCTATGCTATTTCTAGCATTAAATAGATTTATGATTTATGATTATTAGTTGTACTTTTTCCTTAAGTAACAATGCCAAGAGATAGCTTTCTTTTTTAATGATGGTGTTTTGAGTTGTATGAATAATTAAGACTTTACCAGCATGGTTGCTCTGAATATATTTTATAGTTGAAAAAAACTTTTTTACTAAGTAGAGATAGGTTGATCTGGGAATATTAACTTCGTTAATGTAATAAAGGAGATGAATGTGATATATTTGCATGCATTGCTTAATGTTGAATGAAAGAAATAAGGGACTCTAGGTTCAGTGTTTATTCCCATAGAGAACAAACTGCTCAGATGAACTAATGAATATCCTTGTAGTTAAATTGCTTTAACTTAGGTGGTTAGAGGCCTATCTACTTTGCATTTTTGTTGATTGACATTGAATAGAATTATTTCCCTTGGTTTACCTTTCTGGAAGATGTGAATTGGAATAAAGAGTTCAAACCCTCTCTATCTCTGATTTTGATCCTATTTTATATTGTTTGGCTCAAATGTAAGGGAGAATTGATTGTGACAAATTTTTGACTGATGTATTTATATGCCTTGGAAGAAAAATTGTTTCACAATAGTCAAAAGGGCAAAAAGCATGAAAATGTAATGGAGAAGCACACTGTTTTTTGACTGTTGAAATGAAGTGAATCAGGTTCAGCTGTTGATTTTTCCATTTCCATTTTTGTGTATTTCTACCAGACTTTCATCTCATTGCTTCTCCATCTTTTTTGAGTGGCAAGATGTAGAAAGAAGAGCTAAAGCTAAGCTTGAGGTTTTTGTGTTCTTATTTTTGAAAGCGTCCTTAAAAAACATTTACCCCTGAGTTTTCATGTATAGAGCACTTTTGAATCTCAATGCATTCCTATACTGCACAACTTATTGTTGAGCTTTCATGGTTATCTATACACCTGTTTTTTCAGTTGCATGGGTCAAATTGTTTACTAGATTAAGTGAAAGGTATTGTTTGAGAACTAATTCTATTAACCTTCTCTAATACTGTGTTTGCATTATTTAATTTCACTTGGAAAAATACTGCATCTTCATTATTTTTGTTTGGAAATTTTTTGTATTCTCATTAGGAAGAAAAATTAGAAGGAGACAATCGATACTTCTGTGAAAACTGCCAGAGTAAACAGAATGCAACCAGGAAGATAAGACTACTCAGTCTTCCTTGTACACTTAATTTACAGCTAATGCGTTTTGTGTTTGACAGGTCAGTACCTACACATGATTTTCTTATATGAACTAAATAGGCAGATTTTAAATTGACCATTGAGATATAATGAAATGACTTATACAATTTCAATATTTGAATATAATGCATTTTTCAGACTGTGATATAGGTTTTGGACACTAGCATCTTGATAAATTATGGTTTTACATTCCAGGATTCTTAGTCTTGGGACTATCAAATATAGCCTGGCCTTCTTGTCAAATAGAGGGTCCACAGGCAGAGGAGATCAGTCATAAGATACCAAAGTCCCTAAAGAAGTGTGATAGGAAGAAAAATGGGAACTTAAAGCCAAATATGAACACCACCCAGAGGCCCTGGATAGGGTTTCATTAATGTAATTATGACTTTCCTTCTCAATTTCAAACCTAATTATACTCTTGTGACTGTTTCTCCCTTTCCCCCAAGATCAGGACAGTAGCACTTGAAAGTTTACTTATGATTACCTTCTGAACTCCCATCTATCCTGCAATGCAGAAATAATAGTGCGTTTTTTTTAATGGAGCACACTGTACAATTCTTATTCTAAGGATATTGTCCGCAAAATTTAATATTGTTAGTATTTTGAAATAGTTTAGTATTTTGATTACATTGTTAGAAGAAGGCAGATTTCAATTCTTTTAGGAGCCTTATCTGAGGGTGAGAATGATCCTCATCAAATTAATAGTTCCTCATTAGTGAAAGTCTATAAAGAGCTTGGATTGCTACTCCCTGGTGAATTTGGAGGATTTCTCTTTAGTATGGGATATGTTAGGTGAGCTTTGCTTCTAACCCAGAGATATTGGGTTGTCTAGTGCTTTTTGGATGGTTTTTGTTTTTGTTTTTGTTGTTCTTTTTTTTTTTTTTTTTTTGGTAAATCGCTTCCTTCTGTCTTAGAATCAATACTGTGTATTTGTTCCAAGTTAAAAGCCTGGTAAGGGCTAGGCAATGGGAGTTAAGTGACTTGCCCAGGGTCACCCAGGTAGGAAGTGTCAGATTTGAACCTAGGACCTCAGGTCTCTAGGCCTGGCTCTCAATATCCACTTCTTGTTTTTAAAAGAACTTGACAAATGAAATTGGGGCCCACTGTAAGGGTAGAGCACATTGTTTCTCATGTAAAGTTAAGTAAAACTCATTAATTTTCTTTGAGTAGACAAACTGGACATAAGAAAAAGCTGAATACCTACATTGGCTTCTCAGAACTTTTGGATATGGAACCTTACATGGAGCATAAAGGTAATTTTCATATTCACTCTGTAGTGTAAGAATTTTCTCTCAGTCTTGCTGTAAGCACTGTAGAATTTTCCAGACAAACACTATTTCTCCAAAGGCAAAAAGATGTAGTGGATTTTGGAGAGCAGTTTGAGATTATGCAGAGAGTTTTGAAATTGCATATCCTTTAGACCTAGCAATTTGTTCAGGAGATCAGGGTTTTCGAAAAGGGAAAGAATATATGTTCCAAAATATTCATAGCAGCTTTCTTTGTGGTGGCAAAGCTCTGAGTTGAGGGAATGCTCATCAATTGGGAATGGTTCTCCAAATTGTGGCATATTATTGTGATGGAATACTACTGCTCCATAATAAAGGAGCAGGTTAATTTAAAAAAAAAAAACAAAACTTGTAAAGAACTACATGAGCTAATGAAGAGAGAAACAAGTTGAACTAAGAGAATGTACAGCTACAGATTTAATATTTGAAGAAAAATTAATGAATGTTCACCTCCAGAGTATGAACTGAAAAATGAAAACATGAAAGATATCTATACATACTGTTTGCAAGATGATGCCTTTTATGGTACAGGGAGGAAAGGGAGAGGCTGAGTGAAATACCTAGAAATAAATTCTATTAATGAAATTTTTTCAACTGACAAATTTTACTTAATTTGGAATATTTTTCCATGGTTACATGATTCATGTTATTCCCCCTTTCCCCCCCAGCCAACAAACAATCCCACTGGATAGCCTTTCATCTTACTTAATAGGCAGAATTGATCAATGTAACCTATTTCTTTAATTTTAATATTTTTTACAACATATTTGGGATAGGAGTTTACATACTCAGAACTCGGTATTCATCCACCAACCTTTCCCTGGGTGGAACATTGCAGATTTCATATTGTGTAAGCATTCTCATCCATGTGCTCATAGTTTTTACTTTGCCCATAGCATTTGCATATGGAATGTTCTCCATACTGTATAAATTTATATCTATTGTTGTATTTTTAGGTTACCCAGTCTTCCTATTAAATGGTATTAATGGTATTAATGTTTTTCTCTGTTCTAGCAATACTTTATTTTACTGTATTTATTGCATTGATTGGTTGCTGAAGGAACACTTATTTAGCCTTAAATATTATTAATCTTCAAAAATATTCCTTTAATTAAATCAAGCTATTTCGTATCTTAAATCTAATTAAAGTTTAATATCATTTTTACAGAATTCTGTCGGGTTCAGGTATATGTAGAGAAACAATCCTTATCTCAGGGTTGAAATTTTGAATGTAAGAATGGATGCAGTGAAACAAAGTTGTAATATACCTTCTGTTTGTTTTTAGAAGGTATCTACGTTTATGAACTCAGTGCTGTCCTCATACACCGAGGAGTAAGTGCATATTCTGGTCACTACATTGCTCATGTGAAGGACCCTCAGACTGGAGAATGGTATAAGTTCAACGATGAAGACATAGAAAAGATGGAGGGAAAGAAATTACAACTAGGGATTGAGGAAGATCTAGGTAAAACCTTTAAGTTGTGAGTGCTCTTTTAAAATACACCTTTTCTTCCACTGAAATGTTCATAATCAGTACTAACCAAGCCAGCATTGAGAGTTAGTTAGGTTGTATAATTATATATAAGTATAATTAGTAATTTTTACCCTTAAAAGTTGGATGTGGCTCATTGTCCTTAGGTGGTTTGTTTGCTTTCTGTGTGAGCATGCTTTCAGTATGAGTTTAGAGGAGCAATTGTTCAATTAGTTTCTTCCATAGTAAGGATATGAATGAGGAGGACTTGAAAAGTCAGTGATAGAGTAAATTAGTGTCCTGTGCCACTGGTCTAGGGCAGGTCATCATCTCTAACTTGCATGAAGCCCAGGGTGTGAGGGCATACAGGTTAGAGGATATTGGCTGCTTTTTGTAAACTCCCTACTGAGGGCCTCTTCACACAGTTTGGCAATTTAGACATCTCCAACAAGTGGATGACCGACTTGCAAATAAATGGGAATTGACTATATAGCAATTTAGGAAAGATTTTTTTAAAAGAAATTGACTATCTCTTCAGCTTTCTGAGTACTTTCTGTTTTCTCACATTGCATGCATTGTGATAATTTCTCTTTAGTGATCAGCAAGCAGAAACTGCTTAGTGCTGGGATGAAAAGAAAGTTAAAACCATTGCCTTTACCCTAATAGACTGACAACTCGCAACTAACAATTTTATACACTTCCCCTATATTTCTTTTGGTATTCTTCCTTCTCCTTCCTAGAACACCATCTCTTGTAACAAACATTTTTAAAGAGAAAACCAATATGCAGTGCATCAACTTGTGGATTTTCCAACCACTTCAAGTTTCTTCTTTATCACTTAGCAGTATTCACTTTGGATTGCCCTATGATTGTCCTTCTCATTTACCTTTCTGAGTCATTAGTCATCTGCTTACTTTACTTTGTAACACTTCATGTCAGTCTTCCATCCTTCCCTGTTCTTCATGTTCACAATTACAGCTCAGTATTATTGTATTACATTCATGTTCTCTAATTTATTTAGTTATTCTCTAATTCATTGATATCAGTATTGTTTCTCATTCTTTACAAACACAAAAAGTTCTTATATTTTGGCATTTAAAGGATTTCTTGGTGGTATTCCTGATACATAGACTTGACTAAGTCACTCTCCTGTTGAAATCATTCCAGTGGCTCCTTATTTCCACCTTTATTCCTTCTAGTCCTGTTTCATCTCATCATAATCTTTAATCTTTTTCTTTTTCTTCTTTTTTTTAAACTCTTCCGTCTTAGAGTCAATACTGTGTATTGGCTCCAAGGCAGAAGAGTGGTAAGGGCTAGGCAATGGGTGTTAAGTGACTTGTCCAGGGTCACACAACTGGGAAGTGTCTGAGGCCATATTTGAACCTAGGACCTCCTATCTCTAGGCCTGGCTCCCAATCCACTGAGCTACCCATCTGCCCCCATTTTTAATCTTTCTTAATCTTCTGGCTCTCCATGGCTGGAGCCTCACAATACAGCCATAATGCTGTGGATTCTTTCTCCAAGTTCCTTCCCTTCTTGCCAAACTCCAATTCCATATTTCTATGCTTTCTCTTCTCTTGCGTGCCTCTTAAGATAAATTGCCAATGCTTCTTTGCTACTTTCTACTTTTGAACAACCTTCCTCTAGGCTTACTTTTCAGTTTTGTTCATTCCATTCCTCCTGCAATTTTTAAATAAAATTCCCATAAATTCATCATGATAAAGTTGAGTTGATAATGATTTACTAATTGGAAAATCAACATAATCTTGTTTTAAGAAAAACAATTATCCCAGTGGATGTGGAAAAATCCTGTGACAAAGAATATTGCCTATTATAAAAACCCCATAAAGTCTAGGTACAGATTTTAATTTTTTAATAGCACAAAAATTATCTAATATAAAAAGTAAGCATTATACACAATGAAGATTCATTAGAAACTTTCCCATTGGATCTAGTCTCTGGAAATGGTAGCTATGTCAGCAAAATGTAGGAAAAAATTCAAGCCTTAAAAATGGAACTCCCTTTGATCTAGAGATTCTACAGCATTCACTTGGCTTTACTTCTGGTTATTTTTTCCCCCTTCTTAGCTTCATAGGCATTTTGTGTGTTTTCTTGGTTCTGTTTACTTCATTCTATAAGTTTGTGTATATCTTTATGATTCTCTGTAGTTAGCATTTGTCATTTCTTGTAATAATATATTTATGTACCAGTTTTTTAAAAGCTTTAAAAATCATTTGGCATCTTTTGCTGCCATAGAAAATGATACCATAAATATTATGGTCTATATACTTTTATTCTTTTTTTTAAACCCATACCATCTTAGGATCAGTACTGTGTGTATTGGTTCCAAGGCAGAAGAGCCCTAAGGTTAGGGCAGTGGGGTTAGGAAGTGTCTTCAGTGAAATTCGAACCTGGACCTCCTGTCTCCAGGCCTGCCTCTTAATCCACAGAGCTACCTAGCTGCCCCCTACACTTCTGTTCTTGTCTTCACATACAAACCTACTAGAATAGTTCTCATAGTTAAAAGGACATGGGCATTTTTGGCACTTTTTTCAGCATAATTTCCAGTTGCTTTATAAAATAGTTGTACTGTACTGAGTCACTACTACAAATAATGCACCAATGTACCTAGCTTCTCATAACTCCTCCAACACTGAAGACTATTTTGTCATCTTTGTCAGTTTGCTTGCATGACATGAAATTTTTCTTACTGATTTGGAACATTTCATATGGTCTTAAGAACTGTTCTATCTTCAAATACTTATGTGTTGAAAAGATAGTGGGAGGTTTTTGGTCTCTATAAATCCTCTTTGTGTATAAATGTATATGTATATACACATGAATGAATCTGTTAGTGATCATTTATATATATACATATATGATAAATCAGATAAATTTGATGTAAAGCTTTTTTCCTCAATCTCTTCCATTACCTATGTGTAAAACATTATCAGTTTCATGTAAATGGTTATCTATTTTGTCTTTTGATTGCTTCAATCCATTGTCTGGATAAATTCACCCATAGACAGTGAAAAGTAGGATCTTTTCCAAACATCATTTCCCTTTGTGCATTCTTATGTTTCAGTGAAGTCTGCTAGTTCTCTTGATTTTTTATTTCTCACCTCAGTATCTCTGCTAGGATTGACACCATGGCTTGAAATGTGTTTACTCTCTTCTTAATTTCACGCCGAGAGTGGGACTGTCTCTGTGCATCGACTTTTCCACTTAAATCTCCTTCATGCACAAGTGTCTTTGTGCACACTCATCTATCATAGATGAAAGCGCACAAAGACAATCGTCATCCTCAGTTACCGAGAGACTACTACTACTACTAATTTCAAATGTTACATTCCTTCATTTTCCGCAAGACCCATTTTAGAGCTAGCTGCCACCTGTGGGAATCCTTTGATACTTTTGTGCCTTTGAATTGCCATTGCTTTCTCCTCAAATTTGTATTTTACATAGTTTCTCCTGTAATAGAATAAAAGCTTTTGGGAATAGACTATTTTGAGGCTCTTGTATTAATGACCATTGCACCAAACATGGTGCATATAGTAGATAAATTCTTAATTGTTTGCTGACTGAAATTACTCTTTTTGAATGAAAACTTATAGTGTTTCAAAATTTAATTAAAAGAGCTCAATGGGTATTTTCCATGTAAAGTTTTCTATTTAAAATTAATTTTAGACTTGGTTGTTTTATAATTTTATATTTTAGCCTCCACTTTTGACTGGCTTAGTTTCAGGTCAGTAATAAAATCTTTTAAAAATGCTGTTTAGGATGTGTCACCAAAACATCTATATTCTTTACCTCGATTGCATTGTAATCATGCTGGATTGTTACTTAGACCATTGCTTATAAATTGTTCCCATTAGTGCCCCACCCTTTTTCCAAAGCATAGATTTTTCAATTTAATCTTGTTGTCCTTGTTTTTTATTTACCTTAGCAGAGCCTTCCAAGTCACAGACTAGGAAGCCTAAATGTGGGAAAGGAACTCACTGCTCTAGAAATGCATACATGTTGGTGTATAGATTACAGACTCAAGAGAAATCTTCTCTGACGGTTCAAGTACCAGGTAAGCAAGTAGTATTGACATTCCGAAGGGGAAACTTCATATTCTCAAAGAGAATTAATTGAAGTAACTATTTGCTCCCATGTGTGGTCAGTATCAGCGAGGTGAAGTCTCAAGAATCTCAGAAGTTCAAGACCCACATGGTTTTGAGTTCTGTTACCTTATGTGGGGTGAATCACCTGGTCCTTTGAGCCTCATTAACACCATCTCTGGATGATCGGGGGGCATTGTGATCAGAGGACTTGATAAACTATAAAGTCCTACCAAAATGACAATCAGGAATTTTCTTTTGAGTACTTACTTAAAACATACCCATCAGTCTAGGAAGAAAGGTTTTATATAGAAAGCTTATTTCTTCAGTGAACTATCATGGCAAAGATACTTGGAAATGAGCTGGCAAGACTGAATTGATGACATCCATGGGCACCTTCTGATCTTGATATTTGTTTAATATTTTATGTCCCCTTTCACAAAGAGACACATAACATAGTCAGTGTTACTGGCTTCCATAGAAACATCTGGATAGCATAGTAGATAATGCTGTACCTGAATTCAAATTTCTGCTTAGACACTTAAAGCTATGAGACCCTCAAGTTTTTCTTTCTGTCAGAAAATGGTAATAGCACTTTAGAGCCTTGTTGTATCTAAATCATTTTGTAGGCCTTAAGTCCTATATGCTACTTACTATCATCATCATCATCATCATCATCATCATCATCATCATCTTAACAGAATTATTATTAGATGATCTTTGAAGTCCCCGTTGTACATTTCAAGGCATGAAATAAATTCTCATCATTGTTATATGTTCAATGCCTTGAATATTTTAATTTCCTTCCCAAGTATGAAAGGTTCACATTCAAAGATCTGTTTTCATTGGAACAAACGTGACTTCACCACAAGTGTAATTCCCCTCTTTCCCCCTCTTAGATTGGTGTGTTGAACTTAATATGTACTTATATTGATGAAATTATTGACCTAGTATGAATTTACCTTTAAGGACGGGATGAAGAAAAAAGTGAAAATATCTGTCCTTCTAGATAATAGGAAGGTGTTTACTAAGGTGAGATGTTCTACCACATCCCTTTGAGAAAGACAGTCTATTAGCCACTTCATGGGTCTTTGTGGCTGCATAGTATACAGCTTGTTGGACAATAGAGAATCATACTCTTGTTGCGCTTGTTATTCTTCCTTCATGTGGTTGGGGGTGAGGGGAATCCTGTAAGAGGGGGTGAATCAGCAGGTAGTTGCAGGTGCTACTTATGTAGTTGTTGCTGATAAAGGAAGTTTGACCTCTTTGTGCATGTACGTATCCCACCTAGCATCTGTTCCTAGTTCTAGATATCTTGATTAAGAGAGAAGACACAGAGTAGGAAGATTTGGCCAAGTATAGCCCAGTTGGTACAAGGCAGTAAAATAATGATATGGGTAGGTAATCTCTTGTTGAAACATTTTCAATGCCTTTTTAGTAAGAAGAGTTTTTTTTACTGGAAGTAGTCTTGGTATGTGGTAAATCATAATTTTGCCTTTTCTTTTGAATAGCTTTTCTACAAGAGCTGGTAGACCGTGATAACTCCAAGTTTGAGGAGTGGTGTGTTGAAATGGCGGAAATGCGTAAACAAAGTGTGGACAAAGGCAAAGCCAAACACGAAGAGGTGAAGGAACTCTACCAAAGGTTACCTGCTGGAGCTGGTCTGTAAGATCTTCTGGTAGTGCCCTGTAGTCATTCATTGCTCAGTGTTAAGATGAGAACTGCTGTCTTATAGATGTTGCCCTGTATCACAGTCTGCCTGGAGACAGATTCAGGCCAGCATACTAAAACTTTAGTCATGCAGATACCCCCAGATCTCATTTTTGAGATCTGCAAAAAAAATTCAGAATTGAGATGGGGGGAGGGGGGAGATGTGTGTGTGTGATGTAGTTGGTGGAATGTTTTTACACCAATAGGAGAAAATTCTTTATTTAAACATTGTATAGATTTGGCTCATTAGATTAAATCCATAGAGGTTTTCCCAAACACATTAATGCATGCTTAAGGACTGTGAAGCTTTCAGTTTTCCTTTAGATCTTCAGTTTTCCCAGATGTAAACACAGTCATGATTCTAGTGTTAACTAGCTTAGCTTCAGATAAGCTTCTAGATAGAAAAGAAACAACTCTGTGCTTCTGCCTATGTGTTATTAGGCACCCTGGTAGCCTAATCCTAATAGCAATTCTGATGTATTCCTACAGAGATTTCAGAAAAGCTGGAGAGAATTGGAGAGTCCATGTTAGATAGGGAAACTGAGGCTTGATACAGTGATCTTCCCAATAGCAATTCTAGGTTCAAGTTCAGGTCTTTTGATGGCCAGATTCAAGCCTCTTTCTATGATACTGTAATCTTTTTTTCAAAAGATTCATAAGTTTTCCTTTCAGAGGCTTTGCAAAATTTTCTTTTTTATAAAATGTGCCTTGGTGAATTCAAACTGACAGATGTCTCTTCCACTTTTAAGTCTATGATCTGGGGATAGAACTGACCTTTGACCCCTTTTAATATCTTGAGTATATGAAATGACTTTTCAGCCAATAAAAATTTGTTTTAATTTGTATTTTTATTTATTTGGAAAGAATGTTTCTCAAACATTCCAGTTTCAGTTTTATCCATTATACTGCATTAATGGCAAGCAACATATCTTTGGACATAGGAAATAAAAATGACTGATCTTAGTAGACCCATTAGTGAATCTTTTGATTTGCTTATGAAAAATTCTATATATTAAATGAATTATGTGCTCTTCTTGGTTGAGTTTCATTTTTTTCAATTAATAAAAATGTATTACATAGAAATACTTAGCAGATAGGCATAGCACAATGGAACCAAGTTAATGAGCCATTCTCTTTCATCATTGGAGATGCCACTCTAGGTAGAAAAAATTGGGGAAAGGCCTTGTAAACAGGCAAGTTTGGTAAAAATCTTCCCCCACCACATGGAGAATCCCTCCTGAATTGTTGAATTGTTTCTTAGAAATAATTAACCATGTGTTTTAAAAATTGATTTAAGTTTATAGTTTAGCAATCAAATTGTCTAATAATATCTTTAAACCTGATTCTTGCCTACGTATTGTATAGGTATGTTTTAAGTTAGTCTGGGAGTCTGTACCTGAGACCCTTTAATGTGTATCTTTGGCCCTGGCATCCTCTTAGATTGATTGGTTACTAAAGAAATTAATTTTCTTTTTGAAATCTAACCAGTATGTGTTATATAGCACAAAGCAGAGATAACTTTAAACCAAAATGTACCTGCTACTGTGTTTTGTAAAAATTTTATCCATTTTGTTTTTTCTCCTAACATAAATTTTGAGCCTTGTTCAGAGTTAAGTTTCAATACTACTGTTTTACTCTTGCTTGCTTACTCTACCTATGAAAAATTGCGAGCTACTGGAATACAAACCCAGGGGAACTCAAGAGACTTAGGCAGGGGTCCCTGAGAACTGCATATAGTATCAAGTACCTTCTCAGACCCTGTTGTCCTGCCAGAAATTTGGGCATTTCTCATTTTGTGTGTATGTGGGATAGGTCAAAGACTTAACACTTTAGGATTTAACCTTTGGGCTAACTGATGGGAAGAAAAACCCCTTAGATTATATAACAGTTGAAAGGGGAAAAATAACCCTATATTTATCTTCTAGATAAAGGCCCTAACCTAGTGTTCTTCATTTTTTAAGTGCATCAGTTTCTAATATTTCTGCTAGTCTGCAGAAACAATCGGTGGAAGTTACAAATCAAATGAAAATAAATAGTTCCTGGTTCCTTTTTCTACTCTCCTTTTGTTTGTCTCATTTCCAAGGGTTCCTACTGTTTCTTGTGTTCATAATATAATACAATTAATCATAAAAATGTTTTCTTGTTTTTGTTGTTTATAACCTAAACCAGAAAAATATTCTATGCTTGCAAACTATAAATGCAAAGAAATTTTATGATTGGGGCATGTAATTGGATCACTTGTCATTTTGCCATTATAGATCTTTGGAAGGTTTCTGTTAGATTTTGGAAACTACAAAGATTGACAAGAAATCTGATGACTGGGATTTCCCCACAGTACTGTATAGATTTGGAGGAAATTCATTGTCTCCTCGTCCTGTGCAATATCTATACCTTGTCTTCAGATATTACACAGCCTCAAGGTTTCCTTTTCTTCATCCATCCCTCCTTCCTCAAATGTGCTGAAAAGTTTGGTCCTAAAGGCATCTTTAGTCTTTTGTTTTCACTCTTTTGTTAGTATTTTGATAGTATGGCTCTTTATTCTCCTGAAACATACATGGGGAGAGGTGAGAACAACTTCTGAAGCCTCAACTGGCCATTTGTAGATTCCTCATAAACCCTTTTCACACTTGTCTTAGTCCTGCACCATACAATTGGTATAAACTGGGTAATAAGCACCTAAAGTAATAATTTTTTGTGCCTAATTTATATAGACCATGCTGTTTTTAAAAAGGCCTGCCATACTAATGATACCTATGTTGTACCTTGAGAGGTCTCCTTTTTATATACTATGTGGAATGTATAAATATTAACTTTTCTATATCTCTTTTCTTCCAAAAAGCTCAAAATGCTTCCCATATCTTATCTCTTATACTCAGCAGCATCCCTGTGAGGTAGGTAGTGGGCAGGTATTATTATCTTCATTTTACAAATATCCTGGAGCACCTCGAGTTTACGTGACTTGCTCATCAGGGTCATGGCTTGGCTGGGGAAGTTTCTATTCTAGAAACTCCCCTGTGCAGTGCTCTTACCTGCTGCCTTAGCTCTTACCATTCTTGATAGGTTTTAGGAAACAGGTTTCCCCAGGGACAGAATACCTTATAGTTTATATGCTCAAATTTAGTATATATTACATGTACCATTAACAGTACATCTTGAAATCCTAAATTTTGTTTTTGAAAGCAAAATTTGTGGGTGTTATACTAAAATTTAATTTGGAAGATAGTATCTTAGAAGTGGTTGTGCCAACCAACTGAAGATCAAATCAGATAGAACAAAGTTCTATTCTCAGTATATGTTGCTTCATGTAAAAATCAGTCCCAGTTTTTTCCCTCATGCTAGGACTTCATATAGGATTCCCCATTAAGTATTTATTATAATTGGCTTTTTCAGTCTTTAAGATCTACATGTAGGAAAGTGAATATATACCTTCCTTAAAGTAATGGATCAGTAATTTAAATTCTATAATTTTTCCATTTTAGTTCCTTAGAAATGAACTTTTAATTTTTGCTTTATGAATTGTTTTCATCCTGTAATGGAAATTCCGCAGCTTCTTGATTCGTGTCCTTGTTTTTGATTGATTGCCCAGTGCTTTAAAATTTCATTAGTTTAATGAAAAATAAAATAGCAAAGTCTTAATTTGCTATTTGATGGCCACTTGAGTGAAAAAAGAAAAAGTATACCCTTTTTTCACTTTTCCTGAAATTGGCTACACATACAGTTGAATGGGGAGGGTAAAGACTTGGGAAATGAAAAGTGGTCAGAAAAGTTGACTGGTGGCTTAAATTCTAAATTCAATTGGAAAAGCCATCCCCAATTTTTGATGGGAGAAATCTACTATAGAATGGATACTTTATTTCACATTCTTAAGACTGTTCAGTAAATGGGGTTTGGCCTTGGGCAAGTTAGCATGGCTTTAGGATTGGAGCACTACTGACCTAAAATTGGAGTTCTGATCTGAACTCTGTTTTGGCAATAAGCAAGACACTTCTCTCTGATGGTGTATCTTCTATGCAATGGGGTTAATAATACCAGCCCATCTCCTCGGGTGCTGCGAGGATTTTGTTCTAACGTGCATTAAGCTCTCTGAATTAAAGTTGTGGAGATCTGATGTCACAGAAGAACTGTTGTCCAGCTCTAATGGGAACTTTGTCATTTGAAAGTTTATCTGAATGTAATGCCTGTTATGGGAGTAGTAAAATACATAGGCTGTTTCTTGTGTCCTTTTTCCTCAGAGCCATATGAATTTGTCTCACTTGAATGGCTGCAGAAGTGGTTAGATGAATCAACCCCTACAAAGCCCATTGATAACCATGCCTGTCTATGCGCCCATGACAAGCTGCATCCTGACAAAATATCAATCATGAAGAGAATCTCTGAATATGCAGCTGACATTTTCTACAGTCGCTATGGAGGGGGACCCCGGCTTAATGGTAATCTAATAGTGTATGGTCTCCATCAGAAAAAGTGTGAGACAGTAAAGCCTTACTAATTCAGCCTCTGCTCATTTTTTCATTTGTGATCCGTTAGAATTGATGTGGGGCCGCCTGAAATTTTCCATTGCACCATCTGAGAAAAGAGGTTGCCAAGCAAATTACTGATAGAAGATTAGGGTGGAGAAGAGTAAAGAGGAGTTTAATCCATGTAAGAAGACAGTTATTTTTAAGGACTTGGAGCATAGTAACTGTCTATATGCAGATGTTGCTACTTATAAACATGGGTTTGTTAGGGTTTTGTTTGTTTGTTTTTCTCATCTGCTTGTGTAATCATCCTTTTTACTGGGAAGTATATTGGTAGTTACTGGCAATAGCTACTGGAGATAGGATTCTTGAAAGCTGTTATTCAGACCTGGCTTTTCAAATTAAGATACTCTTTCCTGAACTTTGGAACTTTTATTGCATTTCAATAGCAGCATTGATGCTGATCTCAGCTCCTACTATATTGGTAGAAAAATGTTCCCGAGTTATTTGTTTCGTTATAATCCCACATTTTTCCCTCCTATAGCCAACTATTTGGTGGTGACCTTTTATACACTTCTTAATTAGGTTTCTATAAAAGTCTTTGGTAGGTCTATACTCTGGAAGCCTTTCTTATGGTATGAACCTCCATGCACATAGCACACAGCTTGTGATAACCTAGGGTTACCTTTATGACATAACAGATCATCTGATGTAGGTATACTTTCAAACATGAAATACATTTTTGGATATCATGTGTTACATAAGATTCGTGCCTGACAAAATTCTTCAATATACCCTGGATCTTGATTCTAGGTCTTGTTTTTTCTTTTCAGCCAGAGCTATGGATTGCTTCACATGTCATTCCCCTCTCCTTCCCTCATTAAAATGAAAAGCACATTCAGTGTGTTAAAAGTGCATCGACTAAAATGCAAAGGAATCAATTACATTAAAAGAAAAAATCTCTCCCCCACACACACTTATAAATTTAGGTTTGAAGACCCCTTGAAATCTATCCTCAGGGTTAAGAATTCTTGCATTGTACTAGTAACCTAGTAGCAGTTTTTGACTTTTTTTTTTTGGTTGTTTTTGGACCTGTAGTTAAAGCCCTTTGCAAAGATTGTGTGGTAGAACGCTGTCGGGTGTTGCGATTGAAGAACCAACTAAATGAAGACTATAAGATTGTTACAAATTTGCTGAAAACTAATGTGAAAGGGTAGGTAATAGTTAATTATTCCAAAACAACATGTTAAAAATAGCATCTAATTCATAGGTATTCCAGGATGTCTGTGTGAGATGGGTCATTTTTATAAAATAAATTTTGGAAGTTAGGGAATGAACTGGGATTTTAAATTCCAATTTTTAGGAACTTCTTTTTAAGATTGTGAAGTGTGGTGATCTGACCTGTTGGGTCTCTTAGGTAAACCTTTGTAAGTTTAAAAATTAAAAGTCATTACTTAAGAACATTTGCTAAACAGGTGACAACCAACTTTAGAAATTACCTTGAACCACATTAACTTGTTTTTTATTCTAACTGCTGTATTTTACAAGTAGTGCTTATATTCTACATTAGAATTTGTATTCATTTGACCAATATAAAGCTCTTGTGTAAATAGAAAATTGGTATTGTGAATTACATGGAAGAAAAAGATTCCTCTTTAAACCATTCTAATTAGAGAGGTAGAATAGTAATTGATCCAAGACTTCTCACAAAATCTCTGTGGAACAGATTTCCAAGCCATCTGTTCCCTTCATCTGTAATTCTTGGTAAGGGTCAGTAATATTGGGAGAAAACTAGTAGCATAAACCCTTCCTTATACCCATGAGGTAAGCATACATTGTACTAGAATATTCAGTGAAAATGAAGGCTATTTTGTTGTGGTCTACTGGAACCCATTTGAATCATCCTTTGTACTATATTTGGTGTCTTTCCTCCCTTATTCTTGGATTTTGGAGAACACTAAGGAACACTACTACTTGGAAAATACAGTGACCACAGTATGGTCATGAAGTAGCTAGAGAAGCACTAGAAATGTATTTTTTTGTAAATTATTACAGCCTTAAAGGAATCACTGTGGCTGTAAGCAGGTATCCTGAGAAATTCTCCCAGGGTAGGGCCTTTCTGTATGGGGAAGAAAATCAAGTCAAGTCTGTGTGCTCCATCCTAGGTCTGTAATTATAATAGTTTAAATACAGGTAGAGCTTAAGGCACTATAGAAATAAATAATAGTACATTAATTATAGTTTTATTTCTATCATTAAGTGATTACCATATAATTTTGTGATACATGAAACACATTCCAGCCGAAAAAAAAAACTTCTGCTCTAATGGGGCAGGGAAGATATAGCATGAATACAAGAAACTCATTCACGGGTGAGAGGGGTAGGTAGGGGGGCATCTTTTGCCTCCAAAGTGCTTTGAGAAATTTCACTTCCTCTGTGTGTCTTGAGTCAGCACTGATGGGGAGGGTGGAAAGAGAACATGTATAATAAGATCAGTTATGTACCAGGTGTTGTGCTAAGTACTTAAAATATTTGATCACAACTACTGTGAGTTAGATGGTGTTATTTATCCATTTTTATAGTTCATGAACAGATGTTTTAAGTGACTTCTGGTTCACAAAGCTAGTTAAGTGTCTGAGATTGGATTTGAATTCCAGGCATAGTGCCTTAAATATTACAGTAAGTGCTCAAATATATCTCCTTTTGGTTTTGAAAGTTTTGTTAGTTATCTCAGTGAGATATCTATCCATTTTTGTATGGAGGAAGAAAATGACCCATAAACATATAGCTAATAAAATTGAAACTTGTCATTAGACCAGAAGTCAACTTGGTTAGCATCTGAAACAACTTGGAAAATGAAGGGGGAACAAGTCATTGAGGGACCAGATTGCAGAAGATAGAAAAATACTTAAAGAGTGGTAATGGTGCAGATTAGTTAGGACACAGCAGGCAGTGGTGTAAGAAGGAAAATTTCACTTTGAAGAATCTTTTCCTGATTGTCTTGACTGACTGGGAGGGGGCAGCTGGGTGGTTCAGTATATAGAGAGCCAGACTGGAGGTCTCAGGTTCAGTTCTAGCCTTATGCTTCCTACCTGTATGAGCCCAGGCGAGTCATTTAACCCCTATTGCCTAACCCTTCACATTCTTATGCCTTGGAACCAATATACAGTATTGATTCTAAGATGGAAGGGTAAGGGTTTTTCAAAAAAATAAACAAGTATGGGGATGGTGTTAGAAAAATTAGTGAGCTGGGAAAGTTCTTTGTTTTTTCATTGTTTTCACCTGTATAATAAGACTGGTGAAAGGCGAATAGGAGCCAGTCTCTTCTTAACTAGCTCTATTACACAGATCTCTTATACATTAATTTGTTTATTGTTTCCTCTTTTGTTTCACCCAGTACTGAAGGCTTTTGGGTAGGAAAATCTTCCTTGAGAAGTTGGCGACAATTAGCCCTGGAGCAGTTAGATGAGCAAGATATTGATACAGACCAAAGTAATGGGAAAATGAATGGTGATACCTTAAATAAAGGTAATGTGATTCTCAAATTGCATTTGCTACTTTGTTATATAGCATATTGGGGGTTTTTTTAACCAAAGATTTAAATTTTCTATTTTCTTAAATTTTTTTAAGCATAAAGAAAAACTCAAAAGAAAATGCCCTTTAAGAACTCTGAAAATATATCACAATCTTCTTGTTGATTTCTATATGTCACAATTTTATTCATATATTAGGTCCTTTTGTTAAGCACTCACAAAGTCTTTTTATAATCTGCCCTCCTTTTCCAGGTTTACTACTTAGGGGATCCTTAAACCCCCACCCCAAATAATTACATTGGGAAATGCTTTTCTTTTTACCTTTTTTAAATCTCTCTCTGTCACCTGGCCCTTATCTGTCTTTCTAGACTTTATAAATCCTTTCTACATTTCTCCAGTAAGTCTGTGCTGCTCATACAGTATGAGTATAAGTCTCTCATTCTACATGAAGCCTCTCCTGTTCTTACTGTTACTAGTTTCCTCTGTTCATTATTTCCAGTTTAACTTTGTAGATGTCCATTTATGTGAACATGGGTTAGGGTACCATCCCATTTTCCCAAACTAGACTTGCGACCACCTTGAGAACAGATCTCGTCTTTTTTTTTTTTTTGCCTTTGTGCTCCAGCCTTTGGTAAATGCCTGATACATAGTTGGCACTATGTTTGTTGACTTAATTATATTCCTAGTTCCATGGACATAACAAACTTGATAAACTATAGTGTGATTTTTGTTGATCTCATAATTTAAGGAAAGTATTAGTTATGACAAGGAATTGAATTGCCCAAAAGTATGAGCAAAATATTTATTAACCTGAAATCATGAAAGTATATCAGAGGTTCTTGTCATGTTTTGTGGAGGTGATTCTTCACTTTGAATTAAAGATGATTCACAGAATAGAATTACTAATTTGCCAATGATAAAATGTTTCTATTAGAGATTTGAAGGTTTCTCCATATTAGGGGTATTCAGGATTACTTGGCAAATAACCCAAGTGTGAAATGTTCCCTCCAGTTTGTATTTTCCTGACATTGTCAAATTCTTTTTTTCCCTAAACAATCTTTGTTAAATTCTTCTTAATATCTACTCTTAGGGAACACTTTGATACCTTGGAGTTGCTGAAAGCTCCTGATTCAAATGAAATTTTCCACCCCCTGATTCGTGCACTTGAGGGCCCTTTATAAATCCTACATTACAAAACATTTCTCAACCCAGATTTCTCCTGCCTGTCAGCCCAATTCAGTGTTCATGCAAAAGACTTTACATGTCTGAGCTGCTTCTGTGAATAGTCCTGGTTCCTTTGTAAGCTACTGTTTGGACAGGATACCTTAGGGAGAAGCAACTAGATTTGATCTTCATCTGTGGACTTACTTATCCATTTTCCTAAATGTGATTTTAAGATTTTTAAAGTCTCATGTCCTTGTAGTACCACACAATGTCACCTAATCCAAAGTTTGGAACATCTTTTCAGTCTGTGCCACTGCCTCTCTTTTTGGCTTGCTTTGAATTGGACGAAGTTTGTCCAGTTGCATTGAAGAAAAATAACCATTAGTGTCAAAAAAGCTTTTATGAGAGCTTTTGCTGTTAGCAGTGTGCAGTATGTTCTGCAGGCAGGTGGGAACAACTCACCTTTTGGCCCTGATGCAGTAGTCACCAAGAGCTACTCTGCCTTTTGAAAAGAGCAGAAGCTATAGCAGAAATGGCTGTCCTGCCATGTTTAGGGGTTATTTCTTGGTTTGAGGTTATAAAGCCTGCATCTTCTGAGAGCTTTTATTAAAACAATCAGTAATTGTGATACTTACTGCAGTACTTGTTTGCCTTTTGATCAGATGACTCCAAGGATGATAAAAAAGATGAAGAAGAGGAATTAAGTTTTAATGAAGACATCCTGTGCCCACATGGTGAGGCTACCATTTGTGTTAATTACTCTTCCTTTTCTTCTTCCATAGAATGATTGTTTTACAAATTGTCCATCAGTTCTCAAAACTAGATACAGTCACAGCTGAGTAAAATGCCTGATCTGACCTGCTTCATTTCTCACTCACCCTGGTTCCCTCCTTCTCTTGTTTTCCCCTCTATCATACCCTCTATTGCTTACCTTTTTTGTTTTAAAGAAGTAAATTACTTAGTTAAATTCTCTTGTTGGGTTTCTTGTTTTGGAGGGAGTATGCCTTTGCCTAAATGAGTTGATGAACAGAGTTGAACAAGCACTACTTAGAAATCTTTGCCTCACATCATAAGCAGCTGAGAGAAACCCAAAGAGATTGAGAGATTTGGTTCTGGTGACATAATTACTCAGTAGAAAGACAGATCCATGTCCTCACTCCCAATACATATATATTTATGCCCATGACACTATGGCAGCCAGCTGGTCAGGGATTAGCCCTTCTTTAATAACACTCTCATGCTTTTAGTGCTTGGAACTCTGTCACTTCAATAATTTTCTCATTCAGGTCACACTTGTATCCTCTTTTTCTGTCCCAGTGGGTGACTTCTGATGTTAATAACAATTAGTTTAGATATCAGGATTGGTATTTGTAAAATCATATGCAAAGTCCAAACTGCATAAGTATCCTTCTTACTACTTTTTACTATTTGTGTTCAGCTAAGGTACAGTCGTCTTAGCTTTGCTATAGTAGAACAACTCTAAGATTAAGATCTTATCCCTTTCCCTAATGTGTTAACATTCTGTGACATTCAGAATTGTCATTGGTCCACTAGTCACAAGTAAGCTAGCATTTCATTGGTTCAGCGGTTGCTGTCTTCCCTTGGCTGTTGCTAGGGGAAAGCCAGCAGTGATTTGAAAATTGTTAAGGAGAGAATCATGTCTTTTAGAGAATATTTAACATAATCAGCATTAAATAAAGGATTAAGTACTTTTCTAGGCAGGCCCGGCCCATTCCTGGTTAAGGAAACTATGTTGATTTTGTTTAAATTAAGGTATATGAAAATAAATAATTTGAGTCCACATACTTTTAAAAAGTTTTTAAGTAATTGTTTTCCATGGTGCATGATTTTTAGGTTTTCTTCTTTTAAAGTTCTTTTTATTTATTTTTTTAGTTCAAAATTCTCTTCTTCCTTTATACTCTCAAACTCCCTCCATTTCCACAACTGCTTCATCTGTCCCTTTTGCTGTCATTTCTTTTCTTAGTTGAATGTAAGGAGGGCCCTCCATGGACAAATGAAGGTCTTTTCATGTTGTGGTGGTATAATTGCCTACTCTGCCAGTCACTGTGTTAAGTACCAGTGAAGTCAGATGAGAGGAGAATTTGGGGGACAAAAGGAGGTTTTTAGAAGAAGGGCAGAAGTCCTTAGATAAGAGAGGGATCAGGTAGTCAATGAAGTTTAATTACGAGAGATTATTGGTATTTCGTCTTAATAGTGAATCCTGTGTTTGTAGAGTTTATACTTTTCCTATGATAATAGCTTACATTTATTTTGCTTTTAAAGGGTTGTAGGGTAGTGTTTTCATTTTAACTAAACTGAGTCATAGGGAAAGATGGTGACTTCTTTATGTTTGTTGAATGACAAAGAGACATCTCCCAGCTTTTTAATCTGTAGCTGGTAACTTCATTCCATCCTCCAGTTAGCTTTACATAGTGTCCCGTCCGTCCCCATCCCCCCAGGCCCCCCCCCCTCCCCGTCCCCCCCCACATGGCTAATGCTTGATTTTGTTTTGCATGATTACACTTATGCATAAATGGATTTGGTTTTTCTTGTTTTTCCAGTGCTATGGGTGAAGGGTATAGAGGGAAGGGAAAGAGTTCAGAACCTAAAATAAAATTCAATTTTAAAAAAAGTGAAGTATGTTAGGTAAGGACCTTGGAACTTCTGGAGAATTGGAATTAATTGCTTGTTGCAGGACCAATTCTTAGCAAAAAGACCTTGTACACAACCCACTAGGCACATGAACTTGAAGCCATGTTGGGGCCATCATCTTTATTGTCAGTATATTTCGGACCCTGTGTGCCAACCTTGGGCTACAATTTGGGTATCTCTTGTCAGTATAATACAGATACAGAGGAATTCTGTGGCGGTTTTCAATTATGAAAATATTACATGCCTGTCAAATATTCTTGCTGCCTACATTTACTATTTTAGAGGATTGGGAAAATCACCTTTTGAACTATTGGTTCAAGGTTGGAGATCATTAAACCTGAAAATGTATGAAATTTTGATCCTGTTCCTCTTATTCTCCATGAAGACCACAATTCCTTAAACCATCTTGGTGTTGTGGATCCTTTTGGCAGCCTCTTGAAGTTGATGGATACTGTCACAGAATAATTTTTAAAAAACATAACATACCCGAATTTCAAGGAAAACCAATGACTTTAAAATTTGGAGTTAAGAAATTCTGGTCCTTCCATGACTATGTATAAGTTTATGGAATGTGGTATGAGAAGATTACTTTTTTCTTTTTATGGTGGAAACTAATTATATATAGGTATCAGCAAAATAAAATTAAGTATCAACTTTAAAATAAGAAAACCAAAAACCAAGATCGGACATTATAAATTACAAACCCCTGTTTTAAAGAACTTATACATCTGTGCTGTTTAGGGTCCATGTTAATGATACAGCTTTCATCTTTTAATAGAAGAGATTTCATTAGGGCACTGGGTGATAGATACTATGTTAATGCACTGTTTACTCTGTCAAATTATTAATGAAACTCATTGGATATTCTTTCCAGAAAATATTTTAAAATGTTTTTTCAATTGAATTAATGATTTTATGCTTTGCAGGAAATTGTTATGTTTTGTGAAGATGAAAATTTTCAAAATGCTATTAGTTTAAGAACAGCATTAAAACATTGAGGTTTAGAGAGACCAGCAGAGCTATATTTAGAAATATTTCTAAGTAAGACAACAAAAACTTAATTCTTGATTTCAGATTTGGTGTCTGTGTTCTGGCATTACTTTTGTAGATATTTAAAATGATTGTTGCAGCACATTCTTAAACATAAAGCATGCAAACTAAAATATTTGTAAAGGGTGACTTAGGAATAAAATATCTAATGGGCTGAGATTGTTTTTTGGTATTCCATAGTTGACTGCCTAAAATCTCAGTTAATTTTTTAATGATAAGTATATACTGTTCACAATAATAACTCATGAGATTATTGTCTTTATTTTATTTGATACCCAGGAAGTCTTAAACAATTAAGAAAATTTAAGTAGAGAACCAGCTGCCTTATAACTTCTTCCTTTCAAATGGCAGGAAAAGTAGGAGTGGGCCAAGAGTATAAATCTCTTAATGTAGTCAATCAAAGTTGATGAATGTGTTAGGCAGCCAGTTGGAATTTCTCTATTACTCTGGAGTCCCAGGTTCTTTTTATGACCAATATTATATTCATTCTGAAATACCAGGTGTATAATGTGACCAGCAGTAGCATCTGTTTGAGTGATCACCTTCTTAAGATAAGCATGTTGCAGTCAGCTCTGTCTTTCTTGTGAGATAACCAATAATAAATTTTTAAATGATTAGATTTGGTCTCTTTAGGACCCTTTACTTGTGATATCTGAGAAGTACCCTTTTTAATTTATCTTTATTCTGCTTACTGGGGGGCTGTGAGAAGGACATGAAGGAGAATAATTTATAGTATGGTAGCTATGGTCGCAGCATGGAAACTTCAAATGTCCACAAACAAAATGTCTGCCTTTTTCAGTTGTACATTTCCTTGGATGTCTTAAATAACTGCCTGTTCTTCAAAAATAAATCACATATATTGATAACTGAGTTCTAGGTAATAATTCAAGTTTAATAATTAGCTATTGCCTTGGTTTAGATAAAAATGAGCACAATGAGTAGGAAGTATGGTTTGGCCAGAAGAACCATGCCAAAAAAATTTTTTTTTTAAATTTCTTGATTAATGATAATAAAAAAAATTTAAGATTTGATGTCAGAACAAGGTTTGTGACTTGAGGCTTAACCCTAAACCTAGTAGTAGTCTCTCAGTAACCAAGGATGACGATTGTCTTTGTGCTCTTTCATCTGTGATGTAGATGAGTGTGCACAAAAACACATCCGGGGTTTGGGTCACATGTAAATCATTCAGTCGAGGTACCAGGTTTCATGAATTCTAAGGTAAATAACATGTTTTGGCATTATCTGCTGGATATTTTCACTCCAGAAAAACATGCTTTTGACTTTGGCACTAATAAACTGGCAGTATAATGCCAGATATAGTTAGTTCTTTGTACACAGAACATATGCACTCAGTTTGCTAGTGCCTCTGACTAGGATGCATGATTCCCAAATTAATTTAAAGGATTTTATTTATGATTACATATTTTGTATAAAGGAATTGGAAACTTGAATAGCATTTCACAGTGAAAGATTTAGTTCCTTGTACTGCTGCTGCTTTGCAGAAATGGAAAGACTAGTGGGTTACATATGACAGCTTATAAGGGATCTATAGACTTTGATATTACAGTTCAATTTGATTGTAGTAATTGCAAAATTCAAAAACTTCCATTTCTTTAGGTAATTGGGAAGTGAGAATGAAGACTTTGTGGAAGAAGTGTTCATTTATTCTTTTCCTTATGCCCTTTAAGGAGGGCTACTGTATTTTTTGCTTTTTCCTCTTTCAAAACCAAGCAAGGTGGTTTTTTACAGGTAATTTATGTATAACAGAAAATGAGAGGCGGCTTGTTTCTAAAGAGGCTTGGGGGAAACTACAGCAATACTTTCCAAAAGCTCCAGAATTTGCAAGTTACAAAGAATGCTGTTCCCAGTGTAAGGTGTGTATGTCTTCCCTGTTATTCCCTGTTAAGATGGCTTGAGCTAACTACCCCAGTATATTATCATAATAGTTGTTTTAGAGGGAAGGTACAAGGGAAGAATTAATGTATTTTGTTCTCATGTAGATCCTGGAAAGAGAAGGAGAAGAAAATGAAGCTTTACATAAGATGATTGCAAATGAACAAAAAACTTCTCTCCCGAACTTGTTCCAAGACAAAAATAGACCTTGTCTTAGTAACTGGCCTCAGGTATGCAGAGTTGAAGAGACCACCAAGATAATCTTTTTTTAAAGGGTACTGCCTAATGACTCTTGTCAGCCTCCAATTATAGGGATTTCCCCTTTTACTTGCATTTCTTGGCATTGATTTAATAGACAGGCCTTGTTAATATGTCATTGTAAAATTTACAATTTTCTTAGTAACAAACAAGAATGGATTTTTATAAAGATTTATTAAATTCATGCCTTTTTTGTCTTGTGATTTAATGGTGTCTTAGTGATTTTCCTAACATTTTATTTTTATATAAGTTAATTGAAAAATCTGATGTATAAAGTGTATACTGTTAAAAAGGTATAAACTGGATTTTCCTCCCCTGTGAAATGCTTTTTCAGGAGACGGATGTGCTTTACATTGTGTCCCAATTTTTTGTTGAAGAATGGCGGAAATTTGTGAGGTATTTTAAAATAATTTATTTTCATTCTATCTCCCTAATTTCTTCCACCCACTTCCACTTCTTTCAATTTTGTCACTGTATATTATACCACCACTTCCTTCTCCACCATCCTTGTTTTAATCAATCAATATTACTCTTCTCAAATTTTCTATTATTTTTTTTAACTAGCCACATAGTTTACTGCCCTTTCCATAGTGAATAACCTTAGGCTAGATTATCTTCTATGTCACATGCTAGGTTTGTGTATTTAAAAAAAAATACCAGGTTGGAAATACTTTTGGCAGGAATATATGCTGGATAAGGGCCCTTTTGCTTACTATGTGATAGTTGAACCCTCAAAATTTTGCAAAATCATCATGTATCTTACTCCCTATTGTTTTTTGCAACATGTTCAATTGATGACAGGAACACACTTGTCTCTATTAGAAGGTAATTCATATATTGCCACCTAGTTTTTGTAGGTTTTATTCCCTCCTTTTATTCATTCACATCAGAAATTTGTTCATTTTTCATTTTTATTGTCCTTTGGTATAGGCGGCCTACAAGATGTACCCCTGTATCATCAGTAGGAAACAGTGCCCTTCTCTGCCCTCATGGTGGACTTATGTTTACTTTTGCTTCCATGACCAAAGAAGATTCTAAACTGTGAGTTTGTTCTGTTCATGTATGTTTTTCTCTTTAATTAATTTGTGAAGTTTATTTGTCATCTTGCCTTTGATTAGAATTTATTTGTTTCTCCTTTGTTTTTCTTGAGAGAGACACTGATCTTTTCCTTCTGGGCCCTAGCAGAGTAGAAAAATCATTGAGTTTCTTTTTTGTTGTTTAAACCTTTTTCTTCTGTCTTAGAATCAATAACCGTGTATTGGTTCTAAGGCAAAAGAATGGTAAGGATTAGGCAATGGGAGTTGTGACTTGCACAGGATCACACAGCCAGGAAGTATCTGAGTACACATTTGAACCTAGGACCTCCATCTCCAGGTTTGGTGCTGCTGTTCACTAAGCCATCTAAATGACCCCTGGATTTTTACTATTGAGAAAGTACTTGTCTTCTCTTTTCATTAGTCAAATGATATAAGTGGCCCTATGGTTCAGATTGCAGAATTGTACTTAAATTCCAAAAAACATTGGCTCCTCTTTAAAAGAAGTAATAGTAATTTCAATTTGAATAGGTTATGCCCATCAAACCAAGGAAGGTTTGTTGAAAAGTGCCCAGCTATGCTCCCTTCTCTGAACTTGGGGTTTCTTTCTTACATAGAAAGTCTGAATTAGATTTTTTTGTTCCATATCCCTGTGAATTTAAGAAAATTGATAGTCCTTAATCATTTATGTAGCATTTGCTATGTATCAGACTGTTAAGCACTAAAGGATTATAAAGAAGTTGTTTTAATAGAATTTATTAGCTTGCCCACCAAATCCACACTACTTGTTCAGTGTATGTCAATATTTCCTACACTTTTCTTATGTGGCTCTCAACCTATAAAGTGTTAGGGCTCCAAGGAAATGCAGAAAGGAGACCATGTAAGCAGCTATGTACATGGGAAATATGAACAAGATTTATACCCAAAACAGGATAAATTGGCAAGAATCAAAAGATGAATGAATTCGTATTTGGGAGCACCAGGGATGACTTCTTATGGAATATACATTTTAGTAAGCTGAGACTTAGAGGAAGTTCATAGATGGAATTGAAGAAAGGAATTCTGGCCATGGGTGAGCAAAGTAGAAGAAGCAACCTGGAGAAGTAGAACGTAGGTTTTGAATGCCAAACAGAATTATATAAAGATTATAGGAATCAACTGCATTCTCTTTAATGGATTGTGTGATATGGTCAGACTTATACTTTAGGAAGATAAATTTTGACAGTTGAGTAATGGGTAGTTTGGAAGAGAGATTTAACTAAAAGATTACTTTTGTTATCTGTATGAGGTAAGAAGGTTATACCATGATGGTAATATATATGAGAGATATTTGGACACCTCAGCAACAGATTAGAAATGGGGGACAAGGGGGCAGCTGGGTAGCTCAATGGATTGAGAGCCAGGCCTAGAGATGGCAGGCCCTAGGTTCAAGTCTGGCCTCAGACACTTTGAAGCTATGTTACCCATGGAAAGTCACAATCCCCATTGCCTAGCCCTTTCCACTATTCTGCTTTGGAAACAATACACAGTATTAAGAGTTTAAGAGTATATAAGAGTTTCAAAAAAAAAAAAAGAAAAGAAAAAGAAAGAAATGGGGGGTACAAGAGGAGTCAGCAGTGACACCTACCTTGAAAGTCCAGGTGGCGAAGAAGATGATGGGTTCCCTGGACAGAAATCATGAAGTTCTGAAGAGAAAAATGTTACTTATTGAATAGTGGTTGTTTTTAATTTTATATTGTTTTGCTGCAGAGATGCTTTTAAAGAATTATATAGTTGACTCATAAACCTAACATAAGCCACATGGTTGTGAACTAGCAATTATGCAAAGTAAAAGCCTCAAACACAGGGTCAATTCATAGACTGTTTTTGCATGCCTGAAACTTAGAGGGCACCATGTAGAATTGCTCACTTATTTTATAGATCAGGAAGTTGAAGGCCAAAGAGGAGTAACCCCTAGAGGAATTTGTTTGGATCATTCAATTCATAGATGTCTTAGCTAGGACTGGGAACCAGGTCTTCCAGGTTTCTTCTGGACTGACCTTTAATGATTTGTTGAATACATCTGAGACCAAAAGCTTAAATAGCATTTAATCTTCAGTTTGTAAACATTATGTAAATTAAAAATATATTTAAAGGTATACCTTCCATTTTAGAAGAAATATTAGATATCAATTCCAAGGCAGAAAAGCAATAAGGGCCAGGCAATGGGTAATTAGTTACTTGCCCAGGATCACACAGGAAGTGACTCCAGGACTCCAGACCTATCTTTCTACCCACTGAGCTACCTAGCCTCCCCAATAATAATAAATGTTCATTCTCAACTACTAAAGTCAATTTTACGATATCCTGTTCATGTTAAGCAATATTATTAGGAACATTATCAGTATAACCCACAACCGAAAAGTAATAGAGTTAAATATTTTAATAATAATAATAATAATAATAATAACAACAACACAGTTGATGTTAGCAATACCTCTTAAGAACCAGAACTATTCAAATAAAAGACTTAATGACCACTTATATCACGAGGGGTTTTGATTTTTAGCCTTTTAGATATGATTCAACTGTTGATTTATTAGTAATGTAGCTAGAATATTGAATTAAATTTGCATTTTAGTTTTTTCAAAATGCACTGCCCTTCCTATTTAATAAACTAGATCTTGTTTTCTTTTTTTGAACCCTTTAACTTTTGTTTTAGAATCAAAGGTTAAAGACTACGCAATGGAAGTTAAGTGACTTGTCCAGGGTCACATAGCTAGGAAATATCAGAGGCCAGATTTGATCCCAGAACCTCCCATCTAGGTCCAGGACCTCCTGTCTCTAGGCCTGCTTCTCAATCCAGTGACCCACCTAGTTGCCCCCAGATTATTGTCCAGGGCCACATAGCTGGGAAGTATCAGAGGCCAGATTTGATCCCAGAACCTCCTGTCTCTAGGCCTGCTTCTCAATCCAGTGACTCACCTAGTTGCCCTCAGATTATTAGTTTTTAGTTAAAGCATTGGTGCTTGACTTCCTTATGTCATAAGGAATGGTGTGTTTCTTTGCACAGTATAGCTCTCATATGGCCCAATGAGTGGGAGATGATACAAAAGCTATTCGTCGTGGATCATGTAATCAAAATTATCAAAACTGAAACAGATGATGCAAATCCTTCACAGATACTGTATACTTCTGAGCCTAGTAAGTGAGTTCGTTCCTTCATTGTTTTAGTTGGGCATGGGATATAGAGAAATCTGTGTCAAATTAGGATAATTAAATTTTGTGCTGTAACCATTCAACAGTGTTGAACAGTAGCTCAACAATATTTTTGAAGTGCTTCATCTCTAGCAGCCCTTATGTTTCTACATGGGTAATATTTTTTGTATGCATGTTATGTGCCAACTAAGTTTAGCCTCCACTTTTCCCCTAAGTACTAGGGTTCCTACCTGAGGCTAGACATCAAGGAGCCACAGAGAAAGCTTACTGGGACAGTGGGGTTCATTTGTAGTTGTACTTTTGCTTCAAAGGTGTTGTGTAAGGAGAATACATTATAACTTGTAAATCCCTAGGGACTTGTAAATTGTTCCATTATGATCTTGTTTGTACTTTTATCATTTTTCACTATAATTGTCAATCTTTTTGCCTTTTTCAAAACATTCAGGTCTTTGTCCAGAATGCAGGGAAGGGTTATTGTGTCAGCAGCAGCGGGATCTGCGTGAATATACTCAAGCCACTATATATGTACATAAAGTTGTGGATAATAAAAAGGTACTTACTGTTGTGAATGGGACTAGATCTTATACATATCTTGGACTCGGAACTAATTTGTGGAGGTTAATCCTTAAATTTTGGGGCAGGGGGAATGAGTCAGGTCATTCCTATAGCTTATATAACTTATAACTTTAGGAGATATGTAAAGATAATGGGAATAGGGGAGAAAGGGAAGGGTGGATGGCATGAAGCAGGATCAGGAGCTGATCATAACACCCCTTCAACAAGAGAATAATAACACCCAATGTTCTTATTGAACACCTGATATTTCTACTTCCCATTAGTAATACTGCCCCATAATCTTAAGATCTAACTATGAATTTACTTAGTTTCACTCAAATCTTTCTTCCTTAAAGTCCTTGAGACTGAACTCTACTTCATAAATAATGTATGTGTACATTTTAACATAGTGTTTATACTATTTAGGGGGTTTCCTCATTGCCCTTTCCAAGATGGTATATTCATGTGTCAACATTAGAAATTCTAATTAGACTAGTTATATATTCATTTAGAGACACCTGGACTTGGGAATGAAGAGTTTGTCATATAGTAAGTGGAAGGGATAAGAAAGAGGTAGAAATTCAGTGTCTCCTGGATTAACTAGCATCTACTACCAGAATCTTTGTAGTAAATTTCAGGACATATATCCAATAGCCCTAGGTCACATGCCCATTTAGTGTGTCCTAGAGATTTTGAGAGTTACTATGACCCAGTGCAATAAATGGATCTTCTGCTCTGTTCCCTGGACAATCTCACACTACAGTTCTTTTAACACACTTGTATTTAAAGCTTAATGTTAGCCCCTTTAGTTTGCTTTATTACATTGCTTTCAAGTAATACATGCAGCCCTGTACAGTAGAAAGAACCCTGATTTTGAAGTCGGATCTGTGATCAAGCTTGCCTTGTCACTAAATACCTTTGGGACCTTGGTCAGGTTGTTATCATCCCTTTCCTCATCTGTAATAATACATCTTCATCTGTAATGTGATATTATGACTCTCCACCCCCATTGTCTCCAAAGTTCATTCCATGCTACCATATAAAGCGTTAAATTTGGATAATCAAAATTTATCATTAGTCCATTGCCATCCCCAATTCCAATTCCATTATTATCCATATAACACCAGCATTCTGTGTAAGATAGCTTTAGAACCATTAATAAAATGTTCATAGTTGGATAATGCATCTGAGTATTTCCTATAGAAAAAAATCTTGACTGCCCTTGACTTAGGGAATCATGGTCTTTTTGAGTCAAGGCTTCTTGTCTTGTCTATACTTGTTAGGTTCCCCAAACCTTCAGTGGTATGTCTTTTTATAAGGATCTATTGCTGTATTGCTCAGTAGTACAAGTCTCTTCCCAGCTCTTAATCCTGGTTCTCTTACTGTACTCTTTAGGTAATGAAGGATGCAGCTCCAGAATTGAATGTTAGTAGTTCAGAAACTGAAGAGGACAGGGAGGAGACCAGGCCAGAAGGGGAAAAAGACCCGGACTTTAATCAGGTATCAGATGTCATTTTTCATTCTTAATTGTATTTTGTCTTTAGATTTAATCCTTCCAAATGATGTTTCAGGTTTTCCATAGTACAAGTTCATTTTTTTTAAACCCTTACCTTAGGTCTTGGAATCAATGCAGTATATTGGTTCCAAGGCAGCAGAATGGTAAGGGCTAGGAAATGGGGGTCAAGTGATTTGCCCAGGATCACACATCTAGGAAGTATCTGAGGCCATATTTGAACACAGGACCTCCCATCTTTGGGCCTCTTTCTCAATCCACTGAGTCACCTAGCTGCCCCCAAGAAGTCCCTTTTTGATGTTGTATGTTGGAAGAAATAAACTAGTTATGAAAAACCCTTAAAGATTGACTGTCTAGTAGAGGTCATTTTTTGAGCATACTTATCTTCAGTGGGAAACTTCATTATGGGAGAAATTGAAAGATCAGGAGACAGTCTTCTTTGCTCTGTAGGAGTTATTGTTTATAGGCCAATGATATGAGACACAAACTTACTGCACACTCACATTAACCCAGAAACCAAAACACTTCACAGAGGCATAGCTCTATGGAAGAGCAAAGAGCTTGTGCCATGAGAAAGAAATCTCTACTCTGGCCCTCATTTATTAGCTGTGTCTCTGTGTGAATCCCATCACCACCTTTATTGCTTCATGTCGAGAGAATTATAACATTGGCTTCTAATATAAACTGTTTAGAGTAAAATACGACTGAAGAAAAGGCCACAAACAAGGCCTCTCATATTTATCTGAGGTACTTAGTGGAAGAGGATGCTTTATTTAAATAGTGACAGCAGATCTCTTGATGTGCTAGGTGCCCACTTGTTGATTGAGGGAAGGGGCATTAGTACATAGTCAGATTAAAATCCAAGATGTTAAAAAATCATTTAAAATATTGAGTATTAACTTTTATTGGAACTTGGGAAATATTGATTATTGTTAATTAAATAGTACTCTCCTCAAAAATGGGTTGAACAATGTCAGTTAAGAGGTGAAGTGTTTAGAGTAACACTAAGGGTCTGAGTAAGATACTAATGAAATGCCAGAATTAATTTGACATTTTAATCTTGAATTCAGTTCCCATTTTTCGCTGACTTTAAAGTATTTTTTATTTTAATTATTTACTCTTGTTAAAATCTTGTTAAGATTTTAAGTAGTCATATTCTCACATGATTGAGCCTTTTTTTGCTTTTATTTAGGCAATACTGCACCATCAACAATACTGAAAAGTCACATGACATTAGGTAATAATGTGACATCCCATTATGAGGTATAACTCCATGAAATAGCAAACCTCTCAAAGAGTAGACTGTAGTGGCTTTGGTTATTCTGTAGATTTTTCAGAAAATTATCCTGAAGCTTAGAATTAGAGCCTGTAGTGTTTATTGATAGTTTTTAGATTCCTCTCCATTTTAAGTTTGGCATTAAAAATTAGATGAAATAATCATTTATTTCCTTGGCTTGTAGTTCTTATAATTAGCCCTCTCCTAAAAGGAGATAGACTTGTTCATGTGAGGAGCTTTTGGATTTTTTGGTGTGTGCAGATTTAGCTATTTCTCCCTGCCAATCCAGGAAAATTGTGCCCCCTATCATTTTGTAGCAAAAGACATCTGAAAATCTTGCTGGCTTTCAGTAATCACCTCTTAATTTCACTGTTCTCGTTCCCCAGTTGATTTGGTAGGATGCTCCAGAGGCTTATCAGACTCTCTTAAAGTTGTTCTTGCCAGCAGAGCTTTAGTGTATTGTTAATGCTTTCCACAGTCTAGCTATGGAACAACTTATACATGCATTTTAAGAAGATATGTACATGCAATATTTAATGAATTTTAATGTCTGAGCTACATTGCTGAGATCCTTTTCTGTTATATCTTTTTCCAAAGTTGAATTCCGCTAGGTTTTTTTTTGTTTGTTTTTGTTTTTGTTTTTCTATATTGGTGCTTTATCTGTGGCCAGCTTCTGCCCTTGACTGGACTCCCATGGGATCACCTGGCCCTTTTTCTTTTCTCCTTTGTTGTATGTTGTTCTGGATCTGAACCTTGAGCTATACCAACATCTTAACCATCCCTCTTTTCTCTGTCCTGTGCAGCTTCTCTGTCTTCTCTTTGCAATTTTCAAGTGGAGGTTGGTTCTGTAAACCCCTGCCTTTATTGTACTAGACTTAGACTTCCATTCTTCACTTTCCAAATTGAACTGCAGCATTTCAAGGCCTCTTGAGGTTGTTGCTAACATTGAAATGCTTCTTCTCTCATCCCCCTTCAATTATTGAATGCATGACAAGTCTCTCCCACATGGCACTTGGTGCTTCCTTTTTGCTACTTGTTTGTTTGTATGCTTCATATCCCCATTTTAAATGTCATGCTTCATGATATTCTTGTCTTCGACATTGGATTGAAAAATTTTTGAGATTTGCAGTTCTGAAATGTAATGGAGACTGGTTGCTCCATAGCAACCAAGGTTGCTATCTGATAATTAAAGGAATCAGGCAGTGAGGACTTCTGGTTCTATTTGTGGTGTAATTTTCCAATTTTTTTCCACATAAAAAGACCCTTCTTAAGTCACCTGGAATTCAACTTGCAAAATAAAGTTATGGAGTGAGTCTTAGGGAAAATGTGTTGGGTTAACTCCTTGCCTTGTTCACAAGGGTTTGGGGTATCATCATTAAGTGTGATATGAAAAGAGGCATACTTTGCTTGGGCTTTTCTCATTCTATTTCTTTGTTTCATTGTGGCCCTATTCATTTAGCTCTTTTTTAAAATTTTCATCTTCAGTGAATATATTGGTCCTTCTTTCTCTAACATGGTAAATAAATGAAATGAGTTTTTTAAAAAAATTTTTATAGGTAAAAGTCGGACTGCTGCTGACTCTTAATGCTGTTAGAATACTTGTACTCATGTTCCATTAAAAATTAAAAATTTCTTCTTACCTATTGTTTAACTTTTGTGTGTGTGTGTGTTTTTCTCTCTAGACCAATGGTGGAACAAAGAGGCAAAAAATATCCCACCAGAATTATATTGTTTATCAGAAGCAGGTTATTCGACGGAGCATGAGGCACCGGAAAGTTCGGGGAGAAAAAGCACTACTTGTTTCAGCTAATCAGACATTAAAAGAACTAAAAATCCAGGTGAGAAAAAAGCATTATTAGTAAGTGGAGAACTTCTTCATCATACGTTTTATTCTGCAAGTCATGCAAGTCAAGATTCAGGTGCTTGTTAGTTTTTCTCAAGAGTATATAAAGGTTTATGTTGCCTCCTTCTTAGAACCCCATTTACTAGTAGAACTACTAGTAGTTCTACTATGAGTAAGATTAATTTCTGTTGAATCACAAAGCAAAAAGCACTCACTTTTTTTTTTAATTTAGTCAATTTCAAACATTATTCCTTGGTTACAAAAATCATTTTCTATTCTTCCCTCTCCTCCCATAGCCTACGCGCAATTCCACTGGGTATTGCATGTGTCCTTGATCCGATCCCATTTCTATGTTGGTATTTGTACTAGGATGTTCATTTAGAGTCTATATCCCCAATCATATCCCCTTATCAGTCTCTGTGTACAATGTTCTCCTGGTTCTACTCTTTTTGCTCTGTATCACTTCCTGGAGGTTGTTCCAGTCCCCATGGAATTCCTCCACTTTATTATTCCTTTGAGCACAATATTCCATCACCAACATATACCATGATTTGTTCAGCCATTCCCCAATTGGGAAGGCATCCCCTCATAGCACTCACTTTTTAAAAGGCTTAATTCACAACCGTTAGAATGTTTTCTCAAGTTTGATTGTGAATTACTTTTATCAATTTGGAGACCTATGAATCTAATTTTTTGAGGTTCTACAGGGTAGTTTAGAAATGAGAATCTCTGAGTAGTTTGGATTAGTTCATTCTCTTGTTTGACGTAGTTTCTTCTTGACTTTAAAAATGGACATTGTTTTTTCCTATCTTGAAGTACACACTAAATCTTTGAAATAGTACTAAGTTCTTGCTCAGTCAATGTAAATTTAATTTTTTATTAATTAATTTAGAATATTTTTCCATGGTTACATGATTTCATGTTTACTCTCCCCTCTTCCCTCCCACCTCCTGAAGCAAGCTGATGAGCAATTCCACTGAGTTATACATGTGTCAGTATTCAAAATCTTATTTCCCTATTTCGATGGGTTTGACTTTAAATTATCACTTATACAAATATTAATAAAATTAACTATTGAGAATATCCTAACTTATTGGTCATACTTCCTTTATTTAAGCCCTTGCCTCCCATCTTCCAAGGCATAAGAGTGGTACGGTCTAGGCAATGGGGGTTAAGTGACTTGCCCAGGGTCAAGTGGGAGGTGTCTGAGGCCAGATTTGAACCTAGGACCTCCCATCTCTAGGCCTGACTCTCAATCCACTGAGCTACCCAGGTTTCTCTCCTCCACCTCTCCCACATACTTCCTTTATAAGATACATGTTGATATTCTTCCAGAATATCTTTTTTTCCTAGGTCATAAGGGTTCCTCTTTCAACAGTTTTGACTGAGCAGACTTTGTCAAAATTAGACATTCTGTTGTAAAATTTATTTTAGGAGAGGTTTTATGTGTTGAGTAAACCTTTATTAAGTGTCCCCTTTATTTCTAGTACACAGAAAGCAGCTTGATGAATTTGGTTTCTAATTGGAATTGAGAAATCTCGGGTTCCCATCCACCCTAGAGGTATTGTCAGGGAACTCAAAACTTTAGTTTCCTCATGTATCTGCCTTCCTTGATTTCAAACACGACCTTCCCAAGTTTTTTGTTCTTTTCTCTCCTAGACCCCTAGACCCCTAGACTAAAAGAGATAATATTCTTCCTTATCTACTTAATGTCTCAGTTTACTCCTGGCTAAAATGAGCATAATATAAAATGCTTTTTTGCCTTCTGTACAAAACAAAGGCATTTTCCAATTGAAATCAGTTAGAGATGGGGTTTGCATCTCTTTGTATTATTGGCATCCTACCATCTAACTTAAACATTTCAGTGGTAAGAATATGCTCTAATTTTCATATCCTAGTATTTGTGGTTGAATAGTATGAGGTTTTTAAAATTTTTCCCCCTTCCGTCTTAGTTTGTTCCTTGTAATTTTATATATCTCTAGGTTAACATTTGGCGTATTTGAATCTCATTTTCTTACTTTGAGAATGAAGATAATTGGGTTCCTGCATAGACATGGAATCTATTGTTTCATAGAACTAGTGTATCATGTGGAATTTCTGTAGTAGTTAACATAATTATATACACGCACACACGCACACACACACGCACACGCGCACACACACACACACACACACACACACACACAAACTGCTGGTGCATCTGAATTTCTCCCCCTCGAGTGCAGTGTTTTGTCTACATTTAGATAACCCTCCTTTTTTCAGCAACTTTGTATGTGGTAAACAAACTTTACAGGTGAAGAAATGTTAAGAATTTGGTATTCATTTCATTTTTTGAAACAACTACTCCCTGTCAGCCATTCAAAGGAGCTGCTAAAAGATAGCATACAACAGCTGTTGGAATGAACTCATACTGATCTCTTCTTGGATAATTCCTTTTCAGATTCCTTCTTTCATCCCCCTCTTTGGGGTCCCAGGGAGCCAAACAAAGGGCTATGAGCCCTTTTGGCAGCACTGCTACTCTTTAGCTGTGTGAATAAAATAGGAACTTGTGGTCTTCGTGGTATCTTTCATTATCATTGTCTTTAAGTGATAGTAAAGCCATCTATGATTTATTACGGAACCTTTCTTTTGGAAAAATTACTTTATTGCAGCAGATAATGGTGGAAAATAGCCACTATGTTAAACCACCATTGGAGGGAATATGCTGTGATTTGTCAGATGTGGTGTAGCATATCCTGCACAATTGTGAATATACGTACTACAATGGATCCTACTGTGAGAAATTTAGGTAACTGACAAGCAGGAGCAAAATCCTAATTACTCAATACCCAACGGGAATGTCATTTGACCTACTTAATGATTTAATGCATTCAGCCAGATATGATACTTGGAAAAAAGATGCTAGGGTTTTAGTGTGTCATTTAATTTTATTTATCTGTTCTTTTTCTGTTCAGAATAAATATAAGCATAACTTCTTTTCCAACTGGGAGTTAGAATAGATTTCTATGAGGCCAATTATAAATTTATAGTACTATGCGGTACTTGATAGTTATTTGTATATTATCTTGGTTCTTATCCATTTGAAAAGCATATATAAAAAAGGCTTTGACCTGGCTCTTTGTGTAGCACAAAAGAGCACTTATGTAGAGATTTCCACCAGAGTGGAGAATCTTCTAAAACATCACTTTTTTATTTTCATATAAAGAGTTCTTAGGCAAAGCACTGCCTTACTGGAGAGGGGGAAAAGACCTGTTCTCTCCTTGATGTACTGGGATGACAATGAAGTCCCCTCCAGACAAGAATTGGTGCATGTATTAATAGCCCAGAATCACATAACATTTATGTCACATGTGTATCATACCTTTCCCTCTATACATTGTTTGTGTAACTAGTGCTAATTGTAGGTGTTATTCACCCCCACCCTCCAATTTTATAAGAAAGCTGATTGAGTCTTAAAATAGTTGGCAGGTAATAAATGGGAAGTGCCTACATTTGAACCTAGCTCTTAATCCAGTTCTTTATTGCTCAATGAAATCTTGAGCGTCTTCTAGTCCAACTTCTTTTTTATTAATGAGAATGAATTGGTTAACTGTTCAGAAGGAGTCAGCAGCAGAATTGTTGTTTGAGGCTATGATTTCTTGCTCAAGTTGTAAATGAATGAGAAATGTGGGTCTAAATCTGCCTTTCAAGTATAGGTAGGATTTGGATATATGCAAAAGCAGGAATGCAATTGAAAAGTAGGCTCAGAGACTCAGACTAGTTCTCACACCTGTCCCTTTGTGCCTTCCCTTCCTCCCTTATCATCCTCCCTCACAATGCTACTCTTTGGAGCTAGGGAACAAAAGAAACCATGAACTTTATATAAAATATACTGCTGAAACAATAGTTATTTCATTCTTCCATCTCCCCTGCCTACCAGGCCTCCTAAGTATGTTCCCAGGATATATTAGGATCTTGGTCTCAATAGAAATGTAACAAGTGGGTTGACTTTAAATACTTTCCAGCCTTTTGTACTCTATGGAGCTGCCTGTTCTCTTTTTAGATTGCCTGCATTGAATGTTTAGAGGAGTATGTTTTTCCCTTGTCAACAAACACATTCTGTTTTGTATTGGCACAGATCATGCACGCCTTTTCAGTAGCTCCTTTTGACCAGAATCTCTCAATTGATGGGAAAGTCCTAAATGATGACACCGCAACCCTGGGTACCCTTGGCGTCATTCCTGAATCAGTTATTTTGTTAAAGGTAATGAACAGCTCCTTAGAATGGAAGATTCTAGATGACTTGATAAGATAACCCATATTTGTTAATTGCCTTTTATTATATACGAAATTTATTATTCTCAGGATGGTATGGTGATCAGTAGGGCACATTGTCACCAAGTTTTTATTGGTACTAGAGATTCTTCCTTCACTATGTGGTAGAAGAGTTACCAAAGTGTTGTATTCTTTGGTTTGGACCTCAGTTTATAGACTGCAGTGTTATAATCAGGTTTTCAGAGGCCCTTCTTAGCATCTTGACATCTGTCCTTTTTGCCTGAGCAGACATTATTTTTATTTTTTTCCCTTTATTTTTATATGTATATATATAATTTAAATTTTTATTTAGTCATTTCCAAACATTATTCATTGGAAACAAAGATTGTTTTCTTTTTTTCCCTCCCCCCCTCCTACCATAGCCCACATGCGATTCCACTGGGTATCACATGTGTTCTTGATTCAAACCCATTTCCATGTTGTTGGTATTTGCATTAGAGTGTTCATTTAGAGTCTCTCCTCAGTCTTATCTCCTCCACCCCTGTAGTCAAGCAGTTGCTTTTCATCGGTGTTTTTACTCCCACAGTTTATCTTCTGCTTGTGGATAGTGTTTTTTAGATCCCTGCAGATTGTTTAGGGACATTGCATTGACCCTAATGGAGAAGTCCATCACCTTCGATTGTACCACAATGTATCAGTCTCTGTGTACAATGTTTTCCTGGTTCTGCTCCTTTTGCTCTGCAACATTTCCTGGAGGTTTTTCCAGTCTCCATGGAATTCTTCCACTTTATTCCTTTTATCACAATAGTATTCCATCACCAACATATACCACAATTTGTTCAGCCATTCTCCAATTGAAGGGCATCCCCTCGTTTTCCAATTTTTGGCCACCACAAAGAGTGCAGCTATGAATATTCTTGTACAAGTCTTTTTCCTCATTATCTCTTTGGGGAGCAGACATTCTTAATCTAAACCTAGTGTGACTTTTTTTCATCCTATTCATACCTATTCCCAATGCCATTAGACCTAAGACAGGGGAGAAAAATATAGTGGTGCAGTGAGATTAGAAAGGCCCACGTTGGAATGTTATCTTTGTTTACTGTCAGTGTGTAGTGTGTCCTTGGACAGGTCACTTGGTTTTAATTTCATCCTTAGTAATTTGAGGAGCTGGAAAGTAGGTTTTAGTTTTAAATCTTTTGATCCTGTGGGGCACTTTAGCACAGAACATAAAGTTAGGGATGTCTTGGCCCTTTTTTCCCCTTCTGCATTATTCTCTAGGATATACATTTCTAAACTTTACTCATTTAAAAATTATTTGGGTAGAGGAGATGGTTAGGAACTGCCAAATCAGCTTTTTTTCTGTACTGCAACAAGGAATAACTCTCATCTACTACTTCCCAGAAAAACTGCATGTCTGGAAGTGCTATTCATTTCATGAAGTTATATTTATAGTTGTAATTTACTTAATTAAATTTTGTCTAAATATGACATGTTAGAATATTTTTTTTAATTGGGTTTCTTAACCTTGTCTTGTGCCTTTTGGCATTCCAGTAATGTATGCTTCATTCTTAGAATAATAGCTCATAAAATGAAATAACTAAGATTACAAAGAAAAGTAAATTGAAATATGGACAGTTTTTTTTTTTGGCTTATCTAAGTTCATAAAGTTACCTCAAATATATTTACAGACTCCAAGAACACATTTCTTCCCCCCTTTTTAAGCTCACATAATACTTGTGTTATTCAAAAAGGACTCAACCTTTGAGAAGAGTTAATCATTAAGAATGTAATAGGCATTTGCCAGTTTTTAAAGAGTTCTCATGTAGGAAGAAATAATTTTACTTGGACATAAAGCAGGACCAGGAACATTGGGTGGAAGTTTCAGAGAGAATTTGAATGAAGGAAAAGCTTAATTACAGCTGTCCCAAGGTACAAAGAGCTGCCCGTGCAAGACCAAAGATATGATCAGTCACTGAAAGAGATAATAAAGAGTTAATCCAATCCCCTTTATTTCCACTGTGATGAATGCAACCCACTGCCTCATAAACTAGCTCACTGTGCTTTGTGGGGAGAATATTTGTTATTTGGGCAATTTTTCCTTAAATCGGTTCCAAAAGCAGCCTTTACCAATTACCTGTTATTTATAATTCTGTCCTTTGAGTTCAACTAGAACCAAGCACTTTTTCCATGTCCTTAAGATTACTGTTAAACAAGGTAGGTTGTCGATGAAGCTGTGGGATGTGTCCCTCTTGTCCTCTCTGTTAACTTTGTGACCTTGGATAATTTAACATAATCCAGAAGCCTAGGTCACTAGGTGAACTGCTTTCTGGATCTCAGTGTGTGATCCTGTGAAGCTGAAGTACCTTCAAGGAAGTGTTTCCTCCACTTAATCCCACAGAGAAGAAGGAACCTCTTCTAGGGGTTTAGGTACAGTTTTCAGGATACTTGTGAGTTTCCATAGTGACACCAAGAAAATGCCTCCTTTCTTCTCTGGACCTGTAGAAGAGTCCACACCAAGTCAAGCAACACATTCTATAGCAGGGTTCTGTGGCATGCTCCTGTACTGGGTCCTGTACTTCCTTCTTCACAGCCTCCCAAGCAAGCTATAATTGATGCTAAGCCAGGAACCTCTTTCAGAGGAAGATAAGTGGGGAAGGAGGACAATTGTGACACCAATTTCTTGGGGAATCCATATTGAATTTGGAAAATACCCCTTTTTGCCTTTCTTCTGCCTATGTAGAGAGCATTCATTGCTATGCTGGCAGTTGAATGAGTGATTAATGTGATGTTTGGGAACAGTGCATAGGTACTTTTTAAATGTTTCTTTGAGCTTGTTTTGATTTGTTTTCTAGGCAGATGAACCAATAGCAGATTATGCAGCAATGGATGATGTTATGCAAGGTAAGGAGAATTTTTCTAATAGCTTTAAAGTTGCTTTTTATTGCAGTGCTTAACATTTATATTTACACCTGTCAACTTGGGCGGGATGGTGATTTCCCTTTGTGTTCTCTCTTTTTTTAAACCCATACCTACCATCCTGTGTATTGGTTCCCAGGTGGAAGAATGGTAAGGGCTAGACAATGGGGGCTTGGTGATTTGCACAGGTTCACAGAGCTAGGAAGTGTCTGAGACCATATTTGAACCCAGGACCTCACATCTATAGGCATGCCTCTCAATCCACTGAGCCACTCAGCTGCCCCCTTTCTTTCTTTGTTCTCTTAAACCGTGCATATTCTTTATTGTTGTTACTCCCTGCATTGTGGTTAGTATAGTGTTGTAAAGCATGTGTTCTTTCCTTTTACCTTGTTAGTCATTGTGTTTCTTGTTCTCTTGTGATTCTGCTTTCTTCTCTCTGTATCAGTTTTTATAGATCTGTCTGTGCTTCAAAACTAAGGTGGTGCTTAACATTTAAAAATTAAAAAAAAAATGGCTTTCAAAGTTGATTAAAGTGATGCTAACATTAGCCAACACATCTATTCTTTTGACTCCAAAAACCCACCTGGGAAATGAATTGTTAGTAATCGAGGATCCAATTGTAGGTCTTCAATGTGGGGCTCATCAATGACAAAAGTTTAGCACTAATAGTTGATGAACATCTTGTTGCTTCACTCACTCTCTCTGGATAAGTTAAGTTTTTCAATTTGACATTTTTCTTTTTCAGTATGTATGCCTGAAGAGGGATTTAAAGGTAAGAAACACTTGTCATATTTTGTTCATGAGTGTCAGGGCCATGCTTTAATTTTCCATTGAATTGGAAAAAAAATTGATTTTAAATTTCATCAAGAGCCTATGCCGACAATTACTTTTAGTGGAATGAATTTTTAAAAATTCCTATCTCTGGTTTCTTAAACACTCAACATAGAGAGGCAGCCTATATTTTGGCAGCACCCATTGCAGAAGTTGGCCATTCTCATTCCAGAGACTATTTGGCTGAAGGAAGTAAACTGGATATGGAAACTTTGTAATTTTGATTTACATTTAATCTTCTCAATTTCTTCTAATCATTCTAGATTTAATTTAAGCAAAATAACTTTTAGTTGACCATTTTACAGAGGAATTGGTATTGCCAATGTTGTAGGCTCTTTTAATCTAGATTTTCTATGAAATGGTAGTTCCTTCAGGAAAACTAGACTACTTGTGCATTTCCTCTCTTTCACTGATGAACATTTTGCCATTTCCCAAAAGCTCCTTTCTAGACATCTCACTCCTCCATGATACCCCCACCCCCACTTCTCCTATACTCCAGTCTTAGTTGGCTTTCGCCCTTGACAAGGATGGACATGTACTCATGATTCTGTCCCCTCCTGTTTTCCCATCGGTTTGTTTCAGTAATTAACTTTTATATGATCTTCAATATCCCCATCTTCCTTACCTATATGTCCATGTCCCAATGTCCACAAACCATCAACACTCTTTTTTTTTAATACTGCATATTGACTCCAAGGCAGAAGAGTGGTAAGGGCTTGGCAATGGGGGTTAAGTGACTTGCCCAGAGTCACCCAGCTAATAAGTGTCTGAGGCCAGATTTGAACCTCCGACCTCTAGTCTCTAGACCTGGCTCTCAATCTACTGAGCCACCCAGCTGCCCCCATTCTTCCATTCCCTCAAGCTAGCATCTTATAACTTTTCCCCATGTGGTACCATGAATTTATTTCAGCCGGGCCCTACAAGGATAGATGTTAGATAAGCATCAAGTTTTCCCTTCCCTTCCCTTCCATCTTAGAATCAATGGGGGTTTAGTGACTTGCCCAGGGTCACATAGCTAGGAGGTATCTGAGGTCAGATTTGAACTGATGACCTCCCATCTCTAGGCCTAACTCTCAATCCACTTAGCTGCCCTTTCTTCAGAAGTCTCCTTTCTTCAGACTAGTCCTCAGTGTGATCCTAAAGGGGGTTACTTGGATGCAGTCAGGTGACAGGCTTGCATCAATAGGAGACATCAGTTTTCCTGTTTGAGGATTCGAGGCTTATGCTAACTGTTGTGCTTCCAAGTTCAGGCTGACTCCCACCCAGTTTTCTAGGGGCATGTATTTGCTTATTCTCAATGAAGTCGTAGAAAATTTTCTTTTAATAAATTAACTTTTCCCCCCTCTTTTTCAGGGACTGGTCTCCTTGGACATTAATAATCTGAAAATCTGCTGACTGCTTAAAGTGACTGTGAGGGGAAGATGAGTTTGACATTCTAGGGCATTATTGCAAAAGTGAATTTAAGAATCAGTGGTCGCTTGACTCTTCCAAAAGGCAGGAATCCATTCAAAAGTGACTGTCCCAAATGCCTTATGTCAAATAAAGCAGATTGCACTGAAGGACATCAGACTTCAAGGACATGTTTCCCATTTTATATTTAACGGGGGAGGGGTATTTGGGGCAAAGGGTGGGGCTCGGATTAAGGCTGAACAACTTTAGTAGCAGTAACAATATATCATGTTTACATACGAAAATTTATAGCGGGAAGAAATGAAATCCAGTTGTATTTCCTTGCTCAAATTTCATACCACCGGCATTTGTCCATAAAGGATTTGTATTGCGGTAGATAAACAGACTTCTGTCCTCTGAAGTAATTCTTTATAGATCTGCTTACAAATACCTGTCTTTAATCCACTGTTATACTTTCAATAAAGCATGAAAGTTAACACTCGTTAATTGTGATAAAATGTCTAGCTTTTTCAGAGGTAATCTGCACCAATATTATGTTAATTGCAGCCTACCCACCAAAGCTATCCAGTGATTGGTCTCCAGGGTTAGTTAAATTGGCCATTTGGAGTATTTCTTTTAAATGAGAATCTTCAGCCTCAGGGGTCCTTTGCTTTGAGTGAATTTTAGAAATGATGGGGAAATTGTAACCACTATCATTGGGTAGCAACTTCAGGATGCCACTGCCCAGAGTGAGAGTCATACCCAGCACATCCTGCCTACTCGTCAGGTTGGAAGCACCCACTTGACCTTACTTAAAGTGACGTCTGTATCAGGAAGATTGATGGACCTGAAAGAGAATTTGGACAGTATGTGGCTCTTCAGAACCGCAGATTCTTGTCTCTTCTCCCTCCCTCTCCACTCTCCAGACCCTTTTTGTCCATTCTCCATGAATTCATTTTGTGTTCCTGTGCCCAGGAAGTATGTTGTTTTATAACTTAATGTTGTTTTTCTCTGTGGAAAATATATATGGCTACAATGATATTTTATAAAGCTTGCTACTAACTAGTAAGATTGTCAGGCGCCACTGGAAGCCAGGAGGTTTTCTTGAGCACCCTGAAGAATATTATGTAACTGGACTGGAATGCCCCTCTTTCACAAATGATGTTTTTTCCATTGTGTGTTTCTATAAGTTCGCTTATGGCAGGGATGCTGAGGCGGGCTAGGATGCTGGCACTCAGTTATTTGTGGTGGTTCTGTTTTACGGCTTGTGTTTGTGTTTTTTTTTCTTTTTAAAGAAAAATTACTAAGAATTAAATTCAGAAAATAGATTTAATGAAGAAAATCATATCTTCACATTGGGGACTGGGGCACTAACCTTGATGGTGTCCCTTTGCAACTCATTTTTTATCAGAATAATTATGGCTGTACTGTAAAATTATCACTCCTTGTTTGTTTTTTTCTGTCTCTGTTTGTAATATATTCAATCTGTGCTCCCTGTGTAGGCGGGGGAATATTTAATTAGCATGTGTGGGGTAGTGAGAGTTAGCACAAAGAATTGATAAAAAAAAATCCATCCCATGAAGAGCAGCTGGAGAGCTCTTGACAGTGGCTTTGAAATGAGCACAGGAAAGGGACTTAAAAACTGGGGTTGTGACAAGCTCGTCTTGATGCTGGCTTCCAACCTTTTATTTTGTACCAGGAAGAGGGAGCTGGATCTTAAAAATCATGATCCCTGAGCATCTTATTCTTTCCCAAGGTAAAGATTTCAGCATACATTCACAATGCTCTGGTTTAGTGCTTGATGAAACAGCTGCCTTCCTTCTCCTGCAGACAGTTCTGGGGCTGCAGCAAGAGCCTTGGTCTCAGGATTGACACCCTCACTCCTGTACATAGCCCCCAGAAAGTTGATATATTTTTCTCAATTTGCTGTTGATAGCATTTTTTTTAACTAGGGTCTTTTTCCTTGCAAACACAGCCTCTAAATTATGTAGGCCAAGTACTGTAAACTGGGATGAATAAGCAGTTACAATTTGCAAAAACTGTATGGTTGTATCTAATGGCCTTGATATCGTGTATAGGGAAAAGAGGTACAAGATGTGATTGAAGGTCCATTTACTGTTCTGTCTGTATTTGCAAATATATTGGACTAAATTGTCATCTGAATTTGTGGATACCTTATTAAAGTACACAGCATTGTCTATTTTTCCCTCATGTTCTTCATATGCATTGTATGTGTGTAGGTTTTTATACTGGATTGTAGAAAGGTACCTGTAGGCTTTCTTAGTTCCAGTAGTTCATTCTGTAACTAACATGTAAACATTCAAGAAAATCTAAAAATATAATATTGGCAGGATCTATGCAGTTTGACTCTTACCGTGTTTTTCCTGGGGAACAAGACAATACTTATGAAAATACAGGGATCAAAAGTATTAACTGTTGTGAAGAAATTATTGCGATAAGGCTATTATTCTTTATTTCCAAAATAGCAGCCTGAGTCTGAAAGGTTACGTTTTACTGAATATGAAGACCAGAGCCAATCTTGGGCCTGACTGAATTGGACTGATTCTGATTTCTCCTATATTTCCGTAGCCCAAGTAAATATTTTTAATACTGTCTTGATATTTTCATTTGTTCATTAGCTCTGCTATAGCCAAGATGTAAAAATCTGTTACCATTTTGTCTCCGTCTAAAACCATTTTTTAGCCCTTTTTCTTGCTTTTGCACCCTTTTGACCATCTGAGACTGTGGACATCTCTATAAGATTTTAAGTAGCCTGAAATGAAATAGAGGAGTAACATGGTGCTGTATCTTATTCCCTTCCTTGTACCTTCTTCAAACCTTCCCTAGATATATTAGCACCAGGTTACTCCCCTACAGATCTCCTAACCATTCTTCTGGACATCAGATTTTTTTCATCTACTTGGATGTAACCAGCAATATTTTTTGGGGGAAAATCCTGAATAATTGTGTCATTTTACCACCATGTTGGCACTTGTGAATATATAAAAACATGAACTTCAGTCAGATTGGCATCTTTGCCTTTAAGTGTTGCCTTGGTGGTGCTTCTGACTACTTCAAGCTTTAATTGGCCCTATGTTGTTCCTGGTCAATTTTTTGGGAAGAGTCCCATGGTTTGTCAAAGCAACCCTTTTCTTCTCACATCTTTCTATAATTATTTTATTAGTAATATTAGGATATATCAGAGAGTTCTAGATTTGCAAGGGACCTTAGATATAGAAGGGTTATGGGTGGAGCCAGGACTAGAATTCTGGGCAGTTGGATACACTCTATTTCAGCTTCTTGGAACTCTATAAAGTGACTGACTTTTAGATTTTTGCTGGCTCAGGCTATCCTTTGACTCCAAAGCCAATGCTTTTCTCACTACTGTGCTACCTGCAGCCTTTTGTCCATCACCTGGCCAGACCTGCTATGGTAAAGCTGCCGTTTCCCATAGTCTTAGGGATTTCTCTGAACACATGAACTCTGCAAGGTAAGGGACAAAGAAAATAAGCCCATTCCTTTATTTGTAGGCAAAGTGCAGATCTTTAGCACCTGAGCAAAAATCATAATATGACACCATTTGGGACACTTCAACCAAGACTGAGTGACGATAAAGCAAGAACTTTCCTAGTCTTAGGTAGAGGACACCAGAGATTCTTGGGCACTTTCCCAAGGCTAAGAACAGTTTTGTTAGGGCTTGTCAAGTACTAGTTTGCTTCAGATAGATCAAGTAGGAAATAACAGGCATGGTTTTTACTGATACGAATTCGTTAGTGAGAACCCTGTTGAGAATAGGCACCTCATTCTGTGTCTGCTTTATCTTCAGAGGTTTCACTCATCTTTTTCTGGAATAGGTCCCTGAAAACAATTTAGAATTTTAGACCTTGATTATTAGTTAGAAAATTCTGAGAACTGAAAAATTGGACAAGGAAGAAAACTGATTTCTAACTGGGGAGGTATTTTCTGATAACTAGCCAGACAAACCACTCCTTTCGACCTCATGTTCACAAAGCTAAACCACTGACTCTGCTTTAGGCTCTGTATGGCCTTATAAACAAAATTGTAAACCGAATGAAAACCCCAAATGACAATTTATGCTAAAACTCATTTTAATAAGAACTCTCACAGGGTGGTCAGGTACAAGCATCTAAATTTTTGCCATTGATGCAGCCTAGCACAGGTCGCCAGAACTCTGCAAATTTGAGTTTTGGTTGCCCACCATGGGAATGTCTGCTATGAACCCACAAAGTTAAGGCTCAATGCCATGGTATTCCAAGTGTCCAATTGGTCACTACTGTAACTTCAGCACTGGTCACCGTTTTTGCAGGGGGAGGAATGGAGATCTAAGCTCCTCTACTAGTTAACATCAGCTAGGTGTCTACGTTTTCATATCCTTAAAACAATTTGCTCTACCATTTCATTCCTTTTGGGTGTCTTCCCAGGTTTTCCTCCCCCCATCATTTCCTTAGAAGTACACAGTTTTGACATCCCACCCACCCCCCAATCCTTAAATGCATTGTCCCAGTTCCTCTTCTTGATAATGACTGGCTGCTTAGTTCACTTTCTTGGAACAATCCCGCAGAGTTTATTCCATACGTGTAAGCTACTCCTGCATCTTACAGTAAAGACAAAAACCATGACCACCAAATGAACATCTTTCCAGGATTTTTCTGTTAGAGAAGATGATGGTGTTATAGTCACCAAGAGGGCCATTTTGCAACACTGAGCATGAAGCTCTTAAGAAATTAACTGATTTCCAGTTATGCCTCTAAATTTGGTACCTTTTTTTAACCCTCCTGTTTTAGAATCGATCTATTGGTTCCAAGGCAGAAGAGAACAGTAAGGGCTAGGCAATGGGGATTAAGTGACTTGTCCAGCCTTGCACAGCTAGTATGTGTCTGAGGACAGATTTGAACCCAGGACCTGCAGTCTCTAGGCCTGGCTTTCCATCCAGTGAGCCACCCAGCTGCCACCTATTTGGTACTTTTATACTGATCCGGTCACTAATTTTTTTTTTTGAGTGGAAGGATTATAATCCCTACATTACCTGAATCCTAAGGAAAGCATCAATGTTTGTTCACTTAGCATTATAGAAATGCAAGTTGCATAGGAACCTATTGGAAAGAAATTGATTTGAAATGTTTCTCTAACTGCCCTCAGCAGTTCAGAGTTGGTGACATTTCCCTCCTCCACCTAATTTCTATCCCATACTGACATGGTGGAGGTCACCATATTCACATTAGGTGGTGATCTGAATTCCAAGAACTCCAATTCCAATCTCCCGCTGACTGCAGCGTGAACGTCCCTTTTCCCACTTAGGCTGGTACAATTGGGATTTTCAGAGGGCCAGCCAGCCATTCAGTCCAGCCTCTCATAGCTGATGTCCAGCAGAGGCTGAACAAAGATTTGGCAACATAGGAAAAATAGATCAGCACCCTACAAGACTACATCCGAATTCTGGCGTGATTCCCCTCCCCAAACTGCCTCCCTACACAGTTTACAAAGGAGGCCTCCTGCTTTTTTCCTGCCCACTTGTTCTTAGAAATGAGCACTAAGTGCTTGTCCAGCATAATTATGGTATTGATCTCAAATAGAGAGCAAGGTCTAATTTCCCCAGGAGGGGAAAGAAAAAAAAGCCCCCCCATCTTTCCTTTCATTCAAAGCAGTCTGTGCCAGTGCATTGGAAATGAAACTACTCCCTGGTGAAAAAAATGAGCTAGGCTTAAAGCAGGGCAGCCAGGAGAAATTGCCTGGGTCAAATTCGAGCAAGTTCTGCCATTTCAACTCATGTATTTGGACATAAATCCTGAGAGTCAGAGAAATAAGGGAAGGAAATTTGTGCTGAAGGCTGACCAGTTTTATGAAGAGTGACAGATGAACTCTGGGGACCCTGCCTCTCCTGGCAAGTGCTACTCCTCTCACCGTTGTGTCCGCTGCAGGCATGGCAGCGCCCAATGGGAGGAATGCCTGCCAGTTCTAGGGGCCGAGGACCTGGCTTTGGTACTAACTGGGCGACCCTGTCAATATCCAGGCGGCAGTCTAGCCACTACCTGGGTGCCGGTGTCAAGCCACCTAGTTTCCTCATTTGTTAAATGAGGGGGTTGTATTATTAGATGCCCCCCAAGGTCCCTTTCAGCTAGAGAAAGATTACATGATTCTATATATGGCTTCAGGAAATAAATTTGACCTCCCCAATCACTTTCAGCTCTATGAACCCTCCTAAGAATTCTGAATTTACTCAATTAGTATTTACTGATTTAGTAAATTAGTAATTAGTAAATTAAATTACTAAAATTAGTCACCAAGAGAGGCATTTTACAACTATTTAGTAAAACAAATTCTGAATTTACCAAATTAGTAAAAACATAAAACAAAAAGTAAAACAATGGTCAGGATCTGGAACCCTTCTTGGCTCTGTCAAACTTTGTATGTGTGTGATTTCTCTTGGGCTACATTTCCTTTTTTTTTTTAAACTCTTCTGTCTTGGGACCAATACATAGTTTTAATTCTAAGGGAGAAGAGTGAAGGTCTAGGTAATGGGGGATAAGTGACTTGCCCAGGGTCACCCAGCTAGGAAGTATCTGATAGCATATTTGGACCCAGTACCCCCCAATCTTCAAACCTGGCTCTTGTTCTACTATTCACCTAGTTGCCCCTCTTTTTACCCACTTTTGCTCTGTCCTTTGTAGTCTTAAAATCATTCTCTCCTTGGCGAAGAAGAGGAAAACAAAATAAAGGGTGTACAGCTGTGGCTTCTTTACTGTTTACTGTCCCATCTACTCTAAGCTGCTGACCTATTCTTTTGCTCTTTATTTTCTGCACTATAGCTTTAAAACACACATCACTTTTTGTTGTCCTTAGCTTTCCTTGCCAGCTTCAGCTCATTCTGAGATTGATCATTCTTGACACTGTCCTTCCCAGACAGAGCCATGGTTTTGTATTCATCCCATCGCCTGCCCTTGCTTTCATCCTCTGTACATGTCTTTTAAAAAACTGTTGGTGAATTTCTTGTGAATCCATATTGCTCTTTCAATTAGTTCCCATTTTCTTCCTCTTTGTATCTTTTGAATTTCATTTTTGAGAGCTTCCCATTCCTCCTGAACTTACTGATGTAGAAATTTAAAGGACAGATTTGCCTTTCTATGAACCCTTTGAAGTATTTCCTCCAAAGACTAGGCTGCATGTTAGATCATTCCCCGATTTCCTCTCTATCAAAATTCTGAGATGGTTGTGGTCTCTTCCTCCCAAAGTTTCCATTGTTTCCACTCAACTAGTTCTTCCTCGTTGGGGAAAAAGCAGATCCAAAATAGGGTTTTCCCTTGGTTTCTCTTTGGCAAGTCAGACACTTAGATCCTTTTCTTTGGTAGAAAGTGAGCTCCTTCAAATGTCTAGGAAATTGCATTCCCTCCACACAATAATATTCCTCCGTCCCCAGCTTCTGAAGCTTCGCAAACTTCTGTTACCTTTCTGTCTCTTGCTTTGCTTACTGGGGCTTTATCCAAACCAGGCTGTTGCCCCTTGCCAACTGCTGTTCAACCAATGGCTCCTTTCAGACAACAGTTCTATTTCATATCCCAGATGATCTTTTTGAGTCTAGTTTATTCAATTCTGAGACCCTTAAGAGGCTCCCTTTCTCTCCTGCAGTTCTCATTTCCTGTTACCAACCCCCAGATTTCTGTGATACTCATACAGGTATCTCCATGATTTCGTTTAGAGCCAGGCATCCTTTTTATTTTCCATCCTAGAATCTATTGCAATGGTTCTAAGGGCTAGGCAATGGGGGTTAAATGATTTGACTAGAGTCACATAGCCAGCAATTTGACTGTGCCACCTAACTGTCTCCTAGATACACTTTTGTGCTCTCCCCTCAGAAGAAGCTTGGCTTTGGACATCATACTGGAACCCTATACCTACTAAGTAAATAGAACAAATTGCAGGCTAGGAAACATTGCAAATGTTTACTTTAAGATTAGTGCCTAGCTAGGGGAAGCTGGGTGGCTCAGTGGATTGAAAGTGGGTCTAGAGAAGGGAGGTCCTAGGTTCAAATCTAGCCTCAGACACTTCTTAGCTGTGTGACCCTGGGCAAGTCACTTAGCCCCCACAGCCTAACCTTTAACTCTTCTTTGCCTTGGAACTATACTACACAGTATTGATTTTAAGATAGAAGGTAAGGGTTAAAAAAAAAAAAGTGGCTAGGTCCCCTCAAGGAACTTAAGGTACTAGACTCAGAATGAATGAAAAATATTCCATTAAAGCCTACAATGTGCCAAGTATTGTGCACTCTACCAGGCATACAAATAGAAATGGGGAGACATGGTTCTTTCCATGCTCCAAATATTTTGATTCTCCCCAAAGGGAGGCGAATGGACTCACAGTCCTGTGAGTTTGATTTTGACCCATAGCAAAATAATCAGAAGCATCGTTAAAAGTAGTGGTGGTTGGTGAGCTTTTAGAAAGGGAGGTGGGACTCCAAATCGCTGATACAGCTGCATTAAAAAGAGGTCAGACCAAAGTCACCTCATTTCCGTCTTTGAGATGCTTCTGAGGCTGGCAAAGCAGGCAGGTGCTGGAGAGATTCCTAGCATGCCAAGATTTCCAGTAAACTCTTGGACAAAATCTTTCTCTTAGTGGGTAAGAGAGGGAGATGGAAGGTACAGTTGGTGGGGATCTAGGAATAGGTGGTCATTCATTTTCTGTGCTAAGCTGGGGGTACAAAGTAAGTTAAAAGACAATCCCCCCAAAAATAAAGTCAATCCCTTCCTTAAAGGTTGAAAGGCCAAACCCCCCAAAATGGTCCTTAATGGACTGATGTGAACCAAAAGGAAGAGCTCTAGTAAAGTGGCCCCATCAGACATCTTTACAGCAGATTGGGTTGGAAACATGCTTATCAAATTTGTAGGTAACCCAAAATCAGGATGGGGGGGGCCAGTTTGGAGAGGTGGTCTCTGAGATCCCTTCCCTTTCTGAGACTGAAGAGCTTGGAGCTTGGCCGCCATTTTGTATATTTACACCTAGAGCAAATGTGACTCTGGATATAGAACCAAAAGATGGCACCCACAGAGTCCATGTTATCTAGTCCCATTGGGGGGGGGGGTCCTGCTGCTCTGTTCTCTAAGTGGATTGTTCAGACTTTTATTACAGGGTCTACTGCCTCTGTGTGTGTGTGTGTGTGTGTGTGTGTGTGTGTGTGTGTGTTGGACTATGAGAAAAATAGGAAGGGGCAGCTAGGTGACTTGTCTGGGGACAAGAGGACGTGGGCTCAAATCTGGCCTTAGATATTTCCTAGCTGTCTGGCCCTGGGCAAGTTACTTAATCTCATTTGGCGAGCCCTTGCCCTTCTATGGTACTAAGAGAGAAGGCAAGTGTTTACAAAAGAAAGAAAGAAAAACTCAGGACAAATCTTAGGCAAGGAGAGAATGGCAGAATGGCTTATCATTCTGTGAATCTAGGCAAATGGGTACTAGCTGTAGGGAAAAGAGTTGACTGATGGTTCCATTACAGAGGATTTCATTTTGGAAGAAGTTCTAAAGAATATCTTGACCTCATTCATTTTACAGGTAAGAAAACTCTGATTTAGAGAAAAGAAGGGACTTGCTCAATGTCACACAGATACTCAGAAGGATACCTGGGATCCGGGTCCTCGGGCAACATCAGAGCTCTTTCTGTGATGGATGCTTCCTCTCATGGATGCTCTAACCAAAAAATCACATTCTGAAACTCTCCTGTCCTTTTATAAAATACTGAGACTCTTTGGAGCTGAGGGCAATGCAACCAGCATTTGTTTGTTTGTTTGTTTGTTTGTTTACTCATTCATTTATTTGTTTGTTTACTCATCTATCCATCTATCCATTCATTTTATTTATTCATTCATCCATTTATTTGTTTACTTATCTATCTATCTATCTATCTATCCATCCATCCATTTATTTATTCATTTATCAATTTGTTTGTTTATTTATTTATTATTTAAAACCCTTACCTTCAGTCTTGGAATCAATACTGTGTATTGGTTCTAAGGCAGGAGAGTGGTAAGGGCTAGATCATGGGGGTTAAGTGACTTGTCCAGGGTCACACAGCTAGGAAGTGTCTGAGGCCAAATTTGAACCCAGGTCCTCCTATCTCTAGGCCTGGCTCTCCATTCACTGAGCTACCCAGCTGCCCCCCAACCAGCATTTGTTAAAGACCTACTCTGTACCAGGAATTATGCTACATGCTTTGCAAATAAGTTCTCATTTGATCCTCACAGCCTAGTCAAGTATTGTTATCCCCACTTCACATTTGAGGAAACTGAGGCAGAAGTTAAGTGACTTGGCCAGGTTCATCCACCTACCATGTAAGGTCTTCCTGTCTCTAGGTACAGCGATTTATCCACCACACAACACAAACACCTTAGTCTGAATTGGTTCTTTAGGAACTTGGGTGACAAACACAGAACATGGTGGATGAGAGCTTGGCAAGGAGCATGGAAAATGAGGTATGGTGTGTAGCCTGCAAATGTACCCTTGTTCTTTTCACTCCTTGTACTTCACATAGTTGTTCCCTTGGACCCCAGTTTCCTCCTTTGGAAAATAGGGGGTGGAGGAGAGAAATAGATCCTCTCTCAAGTGTCCTCCAGCTTTAATTCTACAAACCTGTGACTCCTTAATCTTTAGACATTGTAGGAAGCATCCGGAATGCAAAGACCAAAGTCTGCCCTTAGAGAGCCAAGAGGATGCAAGTGTCCCAAATGTCTTAGAGCAGGTATATGCTTAGTGACCTTCCTATCTGTGTGAGTGTGTGTGTGTGTAGGAATAAAACATGCTACATAAAATAAGTACAACAATAAAATAATAAATAATAATAAATAATTATTTATTAATGTAAAATATAACAAATAAAATAAATAATAATAAAACTCTAATAAATCCCTATTTTTCATATTCTCACACAGATTATTATATGCCTACATGATATTTTGGAGAATGATGTCTACATACCTATGTGATATATACAATATACACATTTATTGTATGTGTGTGTGTAGATATATAACATTTGGAGAAAGAGGGCACTAGTAGGTGTGAGATCAGGAAGGGTTTCATGTGAAAGGTTTTGCTTTGAGCTAAGCTTTGAAGGAAGCCAGAGGTTTAAAGAGTCAGACTGCTGGGAGGGAGGAATGTTCAGGCATGGGGAACAGCCAGGGAAAAGGCACGGAGGTGGAATGCTTTCTATAAAGTTCAGTTAGAAATCCAGTTTGGGAGGGCAGCTGGGTAGCTCAGTGGATGGAGAGCCAGGCCTAGAGATGGGAGGTCCTGGGTTCAAATCTGTCTTTAGGCACTTCCCTGGACAAGTCACTTGACCCCCATTGCCTAGCCCTTACCACTCTACTGCCTTGGAACCAATATGGACCGTGAGGGTCAAAAAAAAAAAAAGAAAAGAAATCCAGTTTGGATTGTAGAGCACGGGGGAGGAGAGTTTCAAGAAATAAGGTTGGGAAGGCAATATGGATTAGGTTGGAGGAAGCTTTGACTGCTTCGAAAGGCTTAAGTTTGATCCTGGAGAGAATAGGGAGCCCCTGAGGTTTTTTGAGTGGGAGCAGGGTGAGATTTGAGACAGAAAGCAATTAGAAGGCTATTAGAAGGCAGGAGTCCAGGAAAGGGTTGATGAGAGTCCGAAGGAGAGAGGTGTCTGTGTGACGTCTCACATGGAGAGCAGGTGAGAAATATCATGGAAGACAAAATGACAAGATTGGACAACTACTTGGAAAGTATGAGGCGAGGGAGAGTGAGGAGTTGAAGATGGCGTCAAGGTTGTGCATGTAGGTGACCCTTGACATTCAAGAAGCTTGGAAGGGAGGGAACCAAGATAATGAATTCTGTTCTAGACAGGTTGAATTGGAGATGCTTATGGACCATACAGTTCAAAATGTCTATTAGAAATGGTGCAGGGCTGGACATCAGTAGGGAAACTGGGCATTCATCTATAGATGAGAGAATAAAGATGATAATGAAGCTTATGGGAGCTGATAAAGTCACAGAGAGGCTATATAGAAAGAAAAGAGGACCCAGGACAGAATTTGGGGAGTAGATAGTTAGATGTCAAAATAGAACAGTAATGATGTTCCAGCCAAGTAGATAGAGAAGAAGCGGTTAGAGAGATAGGAGGGTATAAAAATTAAAATTAATGTATAATACTTAAAATATTATATTTTATAAGATTTGTTGATGATCACTAGAAGTAACAAAATAAAACCACATGTCCTTGACTAATCTACCTGTTCAAACAACCCACTCCACCAATGTCCTGACCCAGGAAGGAAAGAGAGGGAGAATAGGAACCCCACCCAATTTATCTCCTCACTACATGTAAGAACAGGAAGTCAGTGGGCTCCTGGGAAATGTAGTTCAAAGGCATATTGGGAATGTAGAGAACCAATGGCACAAAGACCCAGAGAAGAGAGAGTATCCAAGAGAAGAAAGTGATCAGCAAAAAGTCAAGAGGGATGAGAATTGGGGAAAAGACTTAGATTTGCAATGAAGATATCATTGGTAACTTTTGAGGGATGGTACCTCTGTTTAGTTATGTCTAAAGCCAGATTACATGCAAAGGGTTGAGAAATGAATGAGAAGAGAAATAGTCACATTTCTTCCTAGTTTACCTGAGAAAAGGAGAGAGACAGGATGATAGCTTGAGAGATGGATACTTAACAGAACATTTTTAAGAATGATGGCGACTTGGCCGTGTAGTAGGGGCCAATAGATTTTTTTTAAATGGTGATTGGAGATAAATGGAATGAATGTGGGGACAATTGGCTGGAGAATAGAGGAGGGAACTGGCTCAGGGGCATATGTTGGTCTTGACAAGAAGGGCCAGCTCATGATTAGACTGTAGTGGAGAAGGGATTGATAATGAGTTTGAAATGCTGAATTAGAAAAACCATGAAGAAGCACCTTAATTTTTTTTTTCATTAAAGTATAAACTCAGAGGAAGAGAGTTTGCTGAGTGATTTCAACAGAACACAGAAGTAGCAATGTGAGGTTCAAGGAATATTCTGGTGCCCTCTCCTGGACCAGTGAGTGGGGAGAGGGTGGTCTGAGGGAAGGTATAAACATTACTGGATACAATGGCCAGGGATAGAGTATCATCCTGAAGGGACAGGGTCTCTGAAAAATTCTTGAACTTGTCAAGAGCAGGAAGAGTTCTAAAATAAGGGAAATTGTGTTCAACATGGAATATTCCAGAGAGCACAATGGAAAGAGTAAATAAAGTTAATGTTGGAGCAGTAAGGTTAAGAGGGAAGGGGTAAGAAAACAGGAAAGGGTAAAAAAAAGCAACTGGGATTCACTATTGTGGAACTAGGAGAGGAAGAGGGAATGGGAATTCACTAACCATTAGAGATGAGGACTTTGGGGATCCTTCTGCTAGGACTTTTCATCCCCATTTTATTTTGTTCTGGCTATGGACCTAAGACTTCACTAACTCTCTAACGCACCTGAATGTGCTCCAACAGTCTTTTCTGGCTCCTAAACCATAGAATATACCTTAAGAATTCTCTGGTCTCAGGGCAGCTAGATGATTTAGTGTATAGAATGCCAGGCCTGGAGACAGGAGGTCCTGGGCTCAAATTGGGCCTCAGACATTTTCCAGATGGGTGACCCTGGGCAAGTCACTTAATTTATTGTCATGCAAAACACTTCCATATTGGAAAGTCATATTGGAAAACTACCTAATAAAATAAAAAGTACGCTGATGGGAAAGATGATTCCAACAGTTCTTTCGTTGAAGGTGGATAACATTTCCCACTATAAGCCTTTCAGGATTATCTCAGCTCATGGGCAAATCACTTCATCCTAATTGCCAAGCCCTTACAACTCTTCTGTCTTTGAACTGACGTTCAGTATTGATTCTGAGACACAAGTTAAGGGTTAAAAAAAATCATTTGACCTCACTGGTGGTTCATGGACCATTCCTTAAGAATCCTTTGGGCTTTATGGATAAGGGAAGAGAGAACATTACAAAAAATGAAATAGTTAATTTTTATTACATTAAATAAAAAAAAAAAAGGTTTGTGCAAATAAAATCAATGCACCCAAGATTCAAAGGGAAATAACAAGTTTGGGGAAAAATTTTATAGCAAGTGTCTCTGGAGAAAGCTTCACTTCTCACATATATAGAGGACTGAGTTAAATTTATAAGAATACACAGCATTTTCCAATTGAAAAATGGTCAACAGATATAAACAAGCAGGGGGCAGCTGGGTGGCTCAGTGGATGGAGCCAGAGATGGGAGGTCTTAGGTTCAAATCTGGCCTCAGACACTTTCTGGCTCTGTGACCCTGGGCAAGTCACTTGACCCCCATTGCCTAGTCCTTATCACTCTTCTGCTTTGGAACCAATACACAGTACTGATTCCAAGAAGGAAGGTCAGGGTTTAAAAAAAAAAGATATAAACAAGCAGTTCTCAGAAGAAGAAATTAAAACTATCCATAGTCATATGAAAAAATGCTCCCAATCAATACTGATTAGAGAACTACAAATTAAACCAATTCTGAGATACCACCTCACACCTATCAGGTTGGGCAACATGACCAAAAAGGAAAATGATAACTGTTGGAAAGGATGTGGGAAAATTGGGATAATAATACACTGTTGGTGGAAGTGTGAACTGATACAACCATTCTGGAGAACAATATGGAATCAGACTCAAAGGACCACCGAGCTATGCACCCCCTTTCTTTAACCCAGCAATACCACCTCTGGATCTGATCCCAAAGAGATCAGAAATAAGGAGAAAAGATGAACCTGTTCCAAAATATTTTTAGCAGCTCTTTTTGTAGTGGCAAAGAATTGGAAATTGAGGGGTTGTCCATCACTTAGGAAACAGATGAAAAAATTGTGGTAAATGATTGTAACAGAATACTATTGCACCATGAGGAACAATGAACAGGATGAGTTTAGAAAAACCTGAAAAGGCTTATCTGAACTGATGTAAAGTGCAGTGAGCAAAACCAGGAGAACAATGTATCCAGTAATAGAAATATTGTACGATGATCAGCTCTGAAGGCCTAAACCATGATCGACGAAGCAAGTCTTCAAGATAACCATCAGGGAATCATGATGAAAATGTTCTTACTGCGCAGATCAAAGCATGCCACCTCCCACTATATTTCCTCGATGAGAATTTTTTGTATGTGTGATCCGTGTTTTTCATCACACCATGAGGAATATGGAAATACATATAACATGAGATTATGGATATGATCGATATCAGAGTATTTACTGCCTTGGAGAGTAAGAAAAGGAAAAAATCTGATTTTTAAAATGTCAAAAATTGTTTCTAGAAGTAACTGAAAAAAATATATTTTTTTAAATTGGGGGAAAAAAAACAAAAGAATTCTTTGGTCTTAATGGTGATTTATGGGCTAAGCCTTAGGAATTCTTGCTTTGAAGAACCACTGGTACAAAAACCTCTTATTACAGCCTACTGATTTGGAGGTTCACTTTACAAGGGAGTTTATTATTATTATTATTTCTAATAATAATAAATTAACAAATATGCAAATGAATGAACAAATAAATAAATAGATGATATATAATAATATATTTATAAATATATATTTGATATATAAACATATAAACATAATAATATATTATATATTATATTTATTTTTATATAATATATAATAATATAATTATATTAATTATATATACTATATTATAAATACATAAATATATAAATAAATATATATTTATATAATATAATATATAATATAATAATATAATTATAATATAAATTTATATAAATATATAAATATAATATAAATATATATAAATATATAAATATAATATAGTATATAGAATATAAAATACTATGATATAATATATTATATATAAATCTATAAGTAAATAAATAGATAGATAGGGATAGGGGATAGAGAGAGGGGGTTCAGAGTCAGGATAATCTGAGTTTAAGTCCTACCTTAGACACACATCAGTTAATTGACCCTGGGCATAGCCTTTATTAAGTCGTAGGTGCCAGGTAATGTCCTGGGTGCCGGGGAACCTAAAGGCACGAATTAAAGTCTTGCCCTCAAGGAGCTTATATCTCTCATGAACAAAACCTGTAACAAAAGCAATAGCTTGGATTTCTACCAGTTTTAAGGTTTACAAAGCACTTTCCTTCCACAGACCCTGTGCAGTGGTTGTTGGGATCAAATGAGATGAAGCATTTCTATAGGAAATGTGGGGTTTTTTAAGGCTTTTATTGGGTTATTAATCCTCATTTCTCAGAGCAAGAAGCAAATTCAGGACAGAGAAATCTCCCAGTTAATAAACTGGAGGTGGCCCTCCCAAGCTCATTAGCCGACCCCATGTTTTTCCCCCACCTTAGCATAGGCGATGCCTTCTCCTCTGATGGAGAATGGAAAAGGACGGAGGTGGCAATTACTAGAGAATGGATCCTTTTTCCTGTAGAATTTTATCCCCTCCCCCCATTCAAAAAAATCATAGGATTCTGGGATTTGGAAGAGATTTTAGAGCCCATCTGGTATACTACCTCTTATCATTTATAGGTGAAGAAACCGAAATCTAGATGGAGTAAGGCACATAGCCAAAGTCGCCTTGTAAAGGGCAAAATGGAGTTTGGGACTTTGTCAGAGGGATGGTGGGATCAGATTTGGAGTTGGCGGGACATTAAATGGAGAGCCATTTCAGCCCTCTCCTTTTATAGATGAGGAAACTGAGTCTCAGACAGAGGAATTGATTTGCCCGAGGCCACAGAGTTGGGATTTGAATCCTGGTCCTCTGATTAAATCCAACACTCTTATCCAGCATTGAACCCACAGGAGTCTTTTTTTCCCTTCTGCCACCCTCATGCCGTACTGCCCTACAGTGTTGGACCGTCAGCACGTTTGTCATCCTCTTTGCCATATGCTGGTCTTATAAAGCTAGTTTGGCCTTTCTGGGGAGTTTTGAGCAGCAGCCACAATGAATTAAGTATTTTTGAGAGGCAAGGAAGAGGAAAAGAGTGGAAGGAAAGGCCTTTCCTTTTCCAGAGGCAGTTGAACTTGAGTACTTATTTACTAAGTGGTTTGGATGGAAATAGGGCAGGGCAAGCGAGGCCCCAGGGGCCTTTGTCCTGTCTTTTCATCAGCAGGCCATGTCAGTGTTTGCCTGGGTTCACCTTTTCCTTGGGGGCTGGACCATTCTAAACACACAGCCTCCTGGGATGGGAAGGAGCTTGTGTGTCTATTGGACCAAGGGAACTCTGAGGGAGAGAGAGGAATGACCTTGAACAAAACATCGTGTCCCAGGCCTGCAAGGAGATGATGACAGGCCCCAAAGCTCTCCCTTTCTGTTTAGGCCATAGAGCCATGTGCAAGGGCAATTCCTGGTTAGCACTTTCTGAGCTCTTATGAACACTGACATTGGTGCTCCGATCTGACTTCTGGGAGCATCTAGATTCATAGTGTCAGAGAGAGCTTAGAACAGGGAATGTCAGAGCTGGGAGAGATCTTAGAACAGAGGATGTGAGAGCTGGGAGAGACCTTAGAACAGAGAATGTCAGAGCTGGGAGGGATCTTAGAACAGAGAATGTCAGAGCTGGGAGAGACCTTAGAACAGAGAATGTCAGAGCTGAGAGAGTCCTTAGAACAGAGGATGTCAGAGCTGGGAGAGAGCTTAGAACAGAGAATGTCAGAGCTGGGAGGGACCTTAGAACAGAGAATGTCAGAGCTGGGAGAGATCTTAGAACAGAGAATGTCAGAGCTGGGAGAGACCTGAGAACAGAGAATGTCAGAGCTGGGAGAGTCCTTAGAACAGAGGATGTCAGAGCTGGGAGAGACCTTAGAACCCAGAATGTCAGAGCTGGGAGAACCCTTAGAACATGGAATGTCAGAGCTGGGAGAGACCTTAGAACAGAGAATGTCAGAGCTGGGAGAGACCTTAGAACAGAGAATGTCAGAGCTGGGAGGGAGCTTAGAACAGAGAAATGTCAGAGCTGGGAGGGACCTTAGAACAGAGAATGTCAGAGCTGGGAGAGTCCTTAGAACAGAGGATGTCAGAGCTGGGAGAGAGCTTAGAACGGAGAATGTCAGAGCTGGGAGAGACCTTAGAACAGAGAATGTCAGAGCTGAGAGAGACCTTAGAACAGAGAATGTCAGAGCTGGGAGAGACCTTAGAACAGAGAATGTCAGAGCTGGGAGGGAGCTTAGAACAGAGAAATGTCAGAGCTGGGAGGGACCTTAGAACAGAGAATGTCAGAGCTGGGAGAGTCCTTAGAACAGAGGATGTCAGAGCTGGGAGAGACCTTAGAACAGAGAATGTCAGAGCTGGGAGAGTCCTTAGAACAGAGGATGTCAGAGCTGGGAGAGAGCTTAGAACGGAGAATGTCAGAGCTGGGAGAGACCTTAGAACAGAGAATGTCAGAGCTGAGAGAGACCTTAGAACAGAGAATGTCAGAGCTGGGAGAGACCTTAGAACAGAGAATGTCAGAGCTGGGAGGGAGCTTAGAACAGAGAAATGTCAGAGCTGGGAGGGACCTTAGAACAGAGAATGTCAGAGCTGGGAGAGTCCTTAGAACAGAGGATGTCAGAGCTGGGAGAGACCTTAGAACAGAGGATGTCAGAGCTGGGAGAGACCTTAGAACAGAGAATGTCAGAGCTGGGAGAAACCTTAGAAAACAGAAGGTCAGAGCTGGGAGAGACCTGAGAATGTCAGGCCAATGAAGGAATAAAAAGAACATTTAGTAAGTGCTTACTATATCCTAAGCAGTGGGCACACACAGAGAAAAGTTAGACAGCTTCTGCTCTCCAGGAGCTTACATGGACAAGATAACATCTATGTATGGTTTCAGCCAGAAGTCAGCTAGAAAGTCTAATTAGGCTTTTTTTTTTTTAGGCTTCAGAGGCAAAGTAGATGGTTATCCTCCTCCTTTAATATCATTTCCACTAATAAAGTTATATTAATTTCTGATATCAAAGCATGTGACAGTCCTAAGGATTTCCATGATGAGAACTTTCTTTTTCTGGGTCTTAAGTAGCTGTAGGAGGAATTCCCAGGCTGGACCTCCACAGGGGTTGTTTCCCAAGATGATGGCTGTGGGCCTGGGCTGGAAGCTTTGATGCTCCCAAGGTTTGTGGGTTCTGGATCCTAGGCTGCCTGCGTCAGAGCCTGAAGAGAGTTGGTAGTCATGGTAGCAGTGATCTGATCTGTAGGGGACATGCTGCCTCTGGTACTCTGCACCTTCCGCTAGGCCAACCTACCTGCCCCTGATGTGTGAATAATGGCATTTAGAGGGAAGAAATGGCTCTTTCTCCACATCCCCAGCTGCTGGCTGTGAGGACTGGGCTAGAAACAGATCCGGTTGTCTGAGAGGTGCTGCCATTACCAGGGCTCTTGTGTCCATCTGTCCATTAGGGGTGGTTGGTCAGTGCTTGTTGCTAGTGTGGATAAGGAAAGTGCGCTCAGTCCTCCTCCAAAATTTCTCTCCTCAATAATGGCTTCAGGACCTGGGTTGAAGCAGGTCTGCTGAGCTACCCAGCTGCCTCCACATTTTTTTTTTTATTATATGAACATTTTATTCAATTCATAATTTTTTTTATAATTGTATCTTTTGTTTATGTATTGCCTAAATTTCTCCTTGGATACCTTTCTTTTCACCTTTGCTCTCCCAGATAACCATCCTGTATGAAAAAAAGAAAAATTTCAAAATAAGAGAAAAAAACAAGCAAAACAAGCAAAAAAAAGTGAGAAAAAATCTTTAAATAAATGTCAAGTTCCATGCTTGTGGACTTCTGTCCCCCTGGTCTGGAGGGGAGTGGAGGCTTCTTTGAAGCCGAGCTTGTTCTTCGTATTTTTTACAATATTCATTTCAGATTATTTTCTGGTGCTTCTTTCTATTTATATTGCTGTAGTCATTCTGCATAGTGTTTTCTTGGCTCTGTGGACTCCACTTGGCATCAGTTCATGGAAACCTTTCCGTGACTCTCTATTCATCGCATTCCTTATTTCTTGTAGCATGGTAACCTTCCGTCCCATTCATGGAGCACCCTTGTGGTTAGCCGTCCCCGCTAGCTTACATGATGTAGAACGGCTTCCTCCCTCCCCACATGGGAGCTGCTTTTTATAGTCTTCAGACTCTTCTTGTTCTGGCTGGAGAGAGCTTTGGTCGGACCAAGCGCTCGTCTGGACAGACGCTCAGGGGTGGCAGGCTTGGCAATCCCCTGCAGGATGAGGAATGGCTTTCGGAGGCCTGGGAAGAGAGGGAATGATGGCAGCTTATGATCTGAAATCGCAGAGGCCTTGATCAGGGAGGTGGAGCACTTGTGAATGATGGGCTTCTGGAATCCTGACTCAGAAAAAAAAGGAAGAGAAGCATCTCCTCCCTCCCTGCAGACCTTCCTCTAGCCACTAATGCATTTCCTCCTTCCTAATGGCCACCCCTTGCCCCCAAACCTCTGCTGTCTTTTCCTTAACAAGCCGGATGCAGCGGGTAGATATGGGGCCTCTGCTGCTAGACACGAGGCACTTAAGGGCTGGCTGTGCATCTTTCTGTCTCTGTGGCTCATTTCTGCCTCTGCTCCTCATTGGAAACCTGCCTGGAGGTGGGCAGGAGAGCCCGAGTCTCTGGCAGCCTCCAGCCTGTACTGGCCTTTACCCAAAAGCTGGTGGTGCTTTGGAGAAAGAAGCTTCATTATTCTCCAGATCCTTACCTCGGAAGCTTAAAAGAAGACTCTTCAGGCTTCGTGTCTTCAAGGCAAAGCCACCAGAGGAGGAACTTGTGAAATCTCTAACGATCTCATTTCCCAGATCTCTCGGAGAGAGAACAGAGGGGGGAAGGAGGCCTTACAAGGAGAGTGGGGGGAGTCAAGAGAGGGGAAATGAGGGTCCCCTAAGAAAAGCCAATCTAGTTATTGACTGTTAGACCATAGAACATGAAATGTCAAGTCTGGGAAAGACCTTAGGACAGTGTTGGCAAACCTTTCATAAGTTCGAGTGCCCAGAGGACGAATTCAAGCTGTCCGTGAGCCCACCCATTACCAGAGAGCTGAGGAAGTGCTTGCTTTGGGCATCTGGACAGAGAGTCCAGGCATGCAAAAAAATGTCCTCAGGCCCTGGGAAGAGGGGGAACAGGTGCAGCTCCCCCAGTGTCAGCTTTGCACTCGGGCCATGTGTTCGCCAACAAGGCCTTAGGATATAGAATTTTGGAAGTAGAAGGGACCTTAGAATGTAGAACATCAGCTGGAGGAGGCTCCAGAGCCTAGAGGGCAGAGGTTTTGGGGACAAAGAATGTGCGAGGGAAAGGGCCTTAGAATACAGAATGTTAGAGCAAGGAGGGGCTTTAGGGCACAATGTCAGAGCTGGGAGGGCCCTTAAAACCCAGAATGTCAGAGCTGGGAGGGAGCTTAGAACCCAGAGCATGTCAGAGCTGGGAGGGTTCTTAGAACCCAGAATGTCAGAGCTGGGAGAGACCTTAGAACAGAGAATGTCAGAGCTGGGAGAGAGCTTAGAACAGAGAATGTCAGAGCTGGGAGAGACCTTAGAACAGAGAATGTCAGAGCTGGGAGAGACCTTAGAACAGAGAATGTCAGAGCTGGGAGAGACCTTAGAACAGAGAATGTCAGAGCTGGGAGAGACCTTAGAACAGAGACTGTCAGAGCTGGGAGAGACCTTAGAACAGAGAATGTCAGAGCTGGGAGAGACCTTAGAACAGAGAATGTCAGAGCTGGGAGAGACTTTAGAACAGAGAATGTCAGAGCTGGGAGAGAGCTTAGAACAGAGAATGTCAGAGCTGGGAGAGACCTTAGAATAGACAATGTCAGAGCTGGGAGAGAGCTTAGAACAGAGAATGTCAGAGCTGGGAGAGAGCTTAGAACCCAGAATGTCAGAGCTGGGAGGGTTCTTAGAACCCAGAATTGTCAGAGTTTTGGGGGAGCTTAGAATAGAGAATGTTAGAGCGCTGAGGGGCTTTAGATCATAGAATGTTGGAACAGGAAGGGACCTTGAAGGCAGATATCAGCTGGAGGAGACCTAGAGCATAAGATGTTAGAGGGAGGAAGAACTTTTGAGGACAAAGAAATTCAGAGCAGGAAAGAGCCTTAGAACAACAGAATATCAGGACACAAAGAATAGCATTAGAACTCAAGGTTTTACAAAGTGGACAATGTTAGGACATCAGAAGGGTAGAACCAGATGGCATTTCTGAACTCAAGGAGTGCATGTTGCAGATAATGAAGATAAGGCTTAGAGAGGGTACTTGCCTTGCCTAGGACAACACAGAAAGATTCTAACCCCAAGTCCTTAGATTCTAGATGTCTTCCCATTACAGTACATTTCCTCCATCATGTGACTTGACTAAGGTCACACAAAATCTCTGGGAGGGTTCAAGAACTCATAACTTGGGTCACTTAAACCCTCCATCCAATGCATGCCCAGCCCTCTTATTTGAGAACTGAGAAAGGTAGGCAGAAGATATGGGATATCATGGAGAAAATGCTAGACCTGTGGTCAAGAGCAGTCCTGAGGGGGCAACTGGGTAGTTCAGTGGATTGAGAACAAGGACTAGAAATCTTGGGCTTAAATGTGTCCTAAGACACTTCCTAGTTGTGAGACCCTGTGCAAGTCACTTGACCCCCATTGTCCAGCCCTTACCAGTCTTCAGTCTTAGAACCAATGCACAGAATTGATTTTAAGGTGGAAGATAAGGGTTTAAAAATAGTTCTGAATCTCAATCTTTTTTCCCCCTGCCACTTACCTAGCTTTTCAGTCAAGGATAACTTAAGCTCTCTGAGTCTCAGTTTTCTCATCTACAAAATGGAGACAATAAAACATGTAGTACATTCCGTTGGGAGAATCAGTAGTTATAGATGTATAAACCTTAATGCAACATAAAACTTTCATGATGATTTGTAAATGACCTGTTCAAGGTCATCCAATGAGCCTCTGCCAGAGCCAGGACCAGAACTAAAGGCTTCTTATTCCTTGTGCCTATCATAAGCTGGGAACGATCTTAGAAATCACTTTACAATTTTGGAAAATGAGAGGGAGAGAAAGGAAGTGATTTTTCCCAGGGTCATAGAGAGGTAGAGCCAGGACCTCCATGTCTTTTGAGTCTAAAACCAATACTTTCCCACACTACATCCTGCCATTTTGTTTTGCTATCTGTGTGACCTTAAGTAAGTCATTTCCCTTTCCTGAGTTTCAATCTCCTCTTCTGTAAAATGGAGTTGGATTAGAGGGTTTGTGACCCAGGACATCCCCCCTCACTCAGCCCACGATGGGGAGTTAATTCTTCTACTGTGGACCTTGCAGGTTTCGGGTGATCGATACCCCCTGAGATCAAAATGAGCTCCTCTTCTAGCTGCAAGCCAAATTAAAATGTGATAAGCACAAAGAAAATGTTATGAGAATTTAGGGCAGGGAAAGAGTGGGTTACAATTCATCTTGGGAGAATTTCCTGAAGCTCCTGAAATCACAGGAGACTTCCAGAGAGGTCGGAGCCCAGGAGGCAAAGAGAGGTGGGCGCTGGGAGAGGGAGAAGGGAGGTCAAGAAAATAACAGAGAAGGAGCCCGTGGAGAGGGGACCCCAAGGAGAGTTTCTACTCTGCCCCACCCCCTCCTTCTGCATCTATGTACTTAGATGCTCCCCTGGGAGAGCAGGGCGTAGGCAAGCCTGTTCTCTCTCCAGCTAGGTTCCCTCCTTCCCCTATCTGGGCCTCAACTGTTTTCACATCCTTCAAGGCTGATATCTGAGAACTCCCTCAGATGAGCAGCTCCCCAGGGTTCTGCTGAGCTCTTTAGATCCTGAAAACAACTACAAGGAATAACTGGAAAGGCAGGAGTCCCTTGCTCCTTGGGCAACCTGGAGATGAAGAATGTTCCCCTCCAGACCTCAGTTTTCCTATCTGTCACATAAAAGGTTTGGACCAGGTGTCCAGTCCTTGTCCTCCCTGTTGCCATCTTCATTACATCTCAATTGGATTATTGCCAGAGCCATCTTTCACCTAGAGTATTGCAGGAGCCTCCTAATTGGTCCCTCACCTCCTGTCTCTCCCTTCTCCATCCTGTCCTCCCCATTGCTGTCAGCCTGTAATTCCTAAAACGCAGATCTGAACATGTCTTTCCCACCCTCCCTCAAAAGACTTCGATGTCTCACTATTGCCTCTAGGGAAAAATCCAAAGCCTTCAGCCTGGATTTAAAGCCCTCCACACCTACCTTTACAGATATTTCTTGTTCTCTCATCATTTTTCTTCACTCTTTATTCAAATCTAACAGACTTAGTAGCTAATCCCCTTTGACAACATTTCATCTCTTGTTTTGCAGAACTGGTGCCTCATATCTGGAATGCCCCCCTTCTTCGTTCCTGCCTCCTAGGATCCTAACAAAGCACACCTCAGATACTACTGCCAACACCTTCCTGATTCTTTAGCTCTTAGCACTTTCTCTCCCTTAAAAACAAAACAAAAACAAAAAAACAAAACCTTCCGCTCTAAGGCAGAAGAGCAGTAAGGGCTAGGCAAGTTGGGGTTAAGTGACTTGTCCAGGGCCACACAGCTAGGTGCTTTTGACTCCAGGTTTGGTGCTCTGTCCACTAAGCCACTTAGTGGCCCACTTTCTTTCTTCCTTGAAATTACTTTGAATATATTTATCTTTGCTTATCATATCCTTTCTTCCCTCATTGAAACTAAATTCCTTGATTGCAAATACAATTTTTTTTTGTCTGATTCCAGCATCACTTTACACCCAGAAGGCACTTTTTTTTTTTAAACCCTTACCTTCTGTCTTAGAGTTAATACTGTGTATTGGCTCCAAGGCAGAAGAGTGGTCAGGGTGAGGCAATTGGGGTTCAGTGACTTGCCCAGGGTCACCCAGCTAAGTGTCTGAGGTCAAATTTGAACCCAGGAGCTCCCATATCTTAAGCCTGGCTCTCAATCCACTGAGCCACCCAACTGCCTCCTTCTTCATTCCAATTAGGTAAAGCATTTATTAGGCATTTACTTCTTGTGCAAATTGGATGCAGTATTCTTCATAGAGAAGGTTGAAAAGGATGCTATAGTATGAGCAGCAGTAGGACCCACACTTTCCTCCAAATGTCATGTGAAACATGGTGGCTACTCAGGTTACCCACTCATAGAAACATTTCTAAAGCGCCTCAGTGAGGGTGCAGATTGTTGGAAGAGATGGAGGAAGTCATGCTCACCCAGCTCTCCTGGGCATCTGTCCCATTTCCAACTGGTGAGTCAGGATGGAGTTTGGTCCTGTCTTCCCACCAAAGTCCCAAGGCATAGTCCCAGGGGACCCATCTTCCATCATTTCCTCATTCCACAATTATGGCCCCATCTCTGAATCCGACCCGTTCGTTCGCAGACCCCACATGCTCCTACTTCCTCCAAGTCCCACCCCGGTGTGCCAGTCTGACCCTTCTTTCCAGGCTATTGGCAGGACTCTCCTATTGGACCAGAAACCCCTTGAGGGGGAAGAGTTTCTACCATATTTCTTGTAGATTTATAATCTAAGCTGAGTATCTGCTCCAGCCAGGGTTCTGCACAGTGGAAGTGCCAGTGCTTGGCACATAGTAGGTACTTAATAAATGTGTATCAACTGATTGACTTCATAAATGTTCGTTGAACCAATCAAAATCTACAGAGGCTGCTTGGAAGAGGAGAGAACGTTGTGTTGGAGAGTCAGATTTAAGTCTTGACCCTTCTACTTACTAGCCCGTAACCAAGCAAAAGCCACTCAATCTATGAGCCTCAGTTTCTCCTCTGTAAAATAGGGGGCAATAATGTCAGCGAGGTGGCACAGCAGATGGAACGTTGCGCCTGAAGTCGGGAAGATGACAAATGTGGCCTTGGACACTGACTCACTTCACCCTTTCATCTTGCTGGCCTCAGTTTCCTCCTCTGTAAAATGAGCCAGAGAAGGAAATGGCCAACCACTCCAGGATCTTTGACAAGATCCCTCAAATGAGGTCACAAAGAGTCAGTCAGGAAGAAAAGGAAAAAGTCCGTGAGACGGGACTGGACAATGACAGCATCTGCGGGCGGTACCCGAGGGATGGTTGGGAGGTTCAGATGAGAGGATGTCGGGAAGGTGGCCTGCAAACCCTAAAGCACCGTCCAAATGCCAGCTCTTCTTCCGAGGGGCTGACTGGCCGTGGGGTCTCTGCCTCTCCGCCCCTCAGTCCTCAGTCCTTCCACTCAAGTTCCCTGTGGGTCTCCTGGGGCTCAAGTCCAGCCATTTCCAGGGGGCCGAAGAGGGCGGGGGCAGAGGAGTCCCGGCGAGCTTTCCCACCTCTTCCCTTCCCTAGCCCGATGACCTTGGCCATGGGATCTCTGTCAGCGCCTTCATTTCACAAGAGGAAACCAAGGCTCAGAGGGGAAGGATGAGGGGGAAACGCCAGACATCTAAGCAGGCCTGTCCCCCTGTCTCATCACGGGGCCTAAAAGCCAGCTGTGACCCCCAAACGCAGCGTCATCCCTTCCCCTTCTCCCAACACCTCAGTCTCTTCATCATCAAAATGGGGAGAAGAATCCTCAGAATTGGGGGCGGGGGTGGGAGGAGGCCTCAAATGTGAGGTGCAGGGCTGGAGGGAGAGCCTAATGATCCTTCTGCAGGTGGGAGCCCGCAGGATTTGGAGACTGAGGACCTAAGGGGTGGAGGGTTGGGGCGCTGGACTCCCTGCCTTCTCTGGCCCGGGGAAAGGTGGTGCGAGGTGGGGGGGCTCGAAAATGCTCTGGGCTCCGGCTCCGCAGTGAGGGGAGGGGGGGGCGGCGCAAAGAGAGGAGCGCTCTGCGGCCACGTGACATTCTCTTTCCCCCTCCCCCCCTCCTCCCCTCTCTCCCCCCTTCAACTGCAGCGGCGGCGGCGGCAGTGACAGCGGCGGGAGCAGCAGCGGGAGTGGAGCTGCGTCCGACTGGGCTGCTGAGGCCAGCACCAGAGTGGAGCCGAGCGGAGGGAGCCCCGCGTGCCCTCCCCCAGGCCCTGCGGGTGAGTGGGCACCCCCTGGCCCGGCCTGGGCCCGGGGCGGGGGCTGGGAGGGAGGGATGCGCGCCCCTGTCCCCGAGCCCCTAGCCCCAGCGGGCACCTGCCCGACTCTCCCCTCCCCCTCGGCCGGCCCAGACCCCTCGGCGCCTGCCTGGGGCCCAGGAGGGCGGCGCGCAGGTGGCCCCCCGCGGCAGTGACAGCAAAGGCGGGGTGCCCGCGGGCCGAGAGCCAGGCTCCTGAAGGGCACAGGGAGGCTGCCGCGGAGGCAGGCGACGCTGGGTGCCCTCTGCCAGGGGCAGCTGGGGGCACTCTCCCTCCCCTCTCCTCCCCATCCTCACTCTCCGGTGACTCAGGGCGGGGGTACCCGGCTCCAGGCCCCCATGTTTGTATGTGTGCGGGCGGGGGGGGGGGGGCTCTTCCATCCCTCCTAAGGCTGCCCCTGTGGGTAAGCGAGTAGCCCGGTGCCTTCTCCTGCTCGTGTCCCCAGGGGGGACCAGCGGGACTCTGAGGACTCGCTGGGAATCGGCAGCGTGCTTTGTGTCAGGCACAAGGTAACATGCCCCCTCCGAGTCCCCTGGGGGCTGACACCCCCGGGTTCTCCCTGCCCTCTCCCCTCCGTTGCCCCAGCTCCCTGAGCTCCGTGCCTGCGGTAGGGGAGTGTCTGAGGGGAACGTCCAGGGCTGCCTGTTGGCATCATCATGCACCATCCAGCCCGGGTGACCCCGGAGTCCTTGTTGCCAGTCACCTAATGGGGCCTTCCCAGGCTGGAGGAGAGCGCCCCAACAGTGTCCTTGGAGACTGTCCCAGAGTGACTGTCTGCCTGGTGCGGCCAGAGGCATCAGGACAGGGGAAGAGCTGGCATGGGGTGGGGAGAACCCCCCATGAACTTAGGGGTGCCGGGGCCCCTGGAGGCTAACAGCTCGGAGGCAGGCTCCAGAGAGGCAATGGAGGATGGGGAAAGGTTGCTCCCATCCCAAGGAAGAGTAGGAAGATGGCATGTTTATGGCTCGGGAAGGTCTGTGCCGGTGACCTCTGGTCTCTTTTTTCACCTGATGCCGTTGGACTAGATGATTTCTGAGGCTCCTTCCAGCTCTCGCTTTGAGAGCCTCTATTTCACCTCCAGGGCAGCCCTCTCCCCAAACTCCACCTCTTCCTGGGCCTTCAGGACCTGAGACCGGACCGATGTCTCAGTGGCTTGGACAGGTGGCCCCTCCAGAAGGCCGGGGGAGAGGAGGAAAGAGCTTCCAAGGTCAGGACATGCCTGTCAGGAGAGCTGGACCGCCTCATGCAGGGACAGAGGGGGCTCCAAGAAGGGGGCTTGGGTTGGGGAAGTCAAAAGAAGTCTCTAGAGGAGAGGAGGAGGGGAAGAACACAGACTGGACCTCCGAGCTGAAGAGATTGTCCTGGGGATCTCAATGCCAGTGTAAAACCCAGAGGTTGGACTAGATGACCTTTAAGGACCAGTTCTGGAGCTAGAAGAGACTTTACAGATCAGGTAGTCCGCTTCCCTCATTTTACCTATGGGACGTCTAAATATCAGAGAGGGGGAGTGCTTTGCTTAGAGTTACACCAAGTAAATGGAAGAATTAGAATTCAAACCCCGGTTCCTAGACGACAATGCAGTGCTCTTTCCATTCCATCCGGCTGTTGTCTTCTGTGTCTGGGTAATTGTGGGAATAATAATAGCTTCTTTTTGCCAGCCCTGTAACATTTACGAATTACTCTCCTCGCTACCGTTTTGTGAGGGAGATAGCTCAGGCAGGATTCAGGCCATTTCACAGATGTGTCCACTGAGGCCCAGAGAGAGACAGAGTGATTTGCACCAGCTGCACAGGCCCTTCTAAGCAGAGGCCCTGGAAACGTGTCCCCAGATTGCTTTTCTGCTGTTAGGTATCCTAGGATGCTTAACCTGGAAAGAAGTCCGATGAAGATAGGGTCAGTTATGATAAGAATGGGAAGACGGCATAATAGGAATCTGGCCATTCTTCTCATCACCCAGGTCCTCCTAGCCTGTCTGACACAGGGACTTTGATAGCTGCCCCCCACTTCACACGGCAGTATTTTGGGAACACAGAGGTTTCCTGCAGCCTCCAAACGGGCCGCCCTGTCTGAGCGCTCTCAGGGAAGTTTGGCCTGTTGGCCCGTGTCTGGCAGTCTTGGTCACCAGTTGTGTGCCAGGTCTGTCCAGTAGGGCTGGGAAGGGGAGGGGGAGACAGAGCACCTTAGCTGGAGGTGGGAGAATCAGGGCTTAGGGCTGGGGCTCTGCCAGCCCAGAAGGCCCTCGAAAGCTAGACCTCAAAGTGGAGGACCCAGTTACTCTCGGAGGCTCGACTATGGCCTTCCTCCTAATCCCTCTTCTTTTCCCTCCGGCCAAGGTTTGGGCCCTCCAGCTCTTTCCTTGTTCCTAAACTCAGGCTCTGAGGTGCCTGTCTCTGGGGTCCTCATCCTCCCACGGAGGCAGCCTCAGGGGAGGCAGGGAGGGGCCACAATTGGTTTACTTCCATCTCAGCAAAGGGGGTGTGACACTGGCCAAGCCTTAGAGTTCCAGCTTCTCCCCTAAGAGGGAATAATAATGCTGGCCCTACCTATCCCCACTGGAATCATGGCGAGGAAAGAGCTTTGTAAAACCTAAAGTGCTGGGGAGACGAGGGTTGTCCTTATTCATTTACGCTTAGGGTAGGGGGGCTCCTTTCCGGGCCCCCTGTTTTAGGGCCCCCCAGAAGAGAGTCCTGCCCTGCTGGGGGCGCAGAACAAGGCTCCACTTTGCCTCTTTTCTGCTCCCTTCTGTCCTGATGCCCTTCTCCCCAGGCCCCCATCACTGCGCGCTCATGATCTCTTGAGAATAGGAACGGTCTCATTTTTTGCTTAATATACAGTGTTTAATACAAGCTCGCCAAATTGAATTAAATGTAATTGCCTGTCATTCTGGGCGGCCTCTAGAAATGGATGTGCGGCAGTTGGGGTGGAGGAGGGTGGTCTGATCTCCACGGCCCTGTTGCCCTCCCTGGCCCGGCCTGATTCATTCATACTTTGGGGGTGACAGGAGCAGGCAGTAAGGCCCGGGGACTCTCAGGGTGGGAGAGCCCCGCAGTCTGGCCGCTCTGCCGTGAGACAGACGTGCACGTACGTGCCCACCCCCCTCCCGTGCGAGAGCAGACACGGGCATCTGCAGACAGACACCTGCGTGCAGCAAGGGCCCCAGTGAGCACAGGCCCGTGCATTCTGAGAGCAGGCACACCTGCACGCCCTGGGGTGTGTGCCTGGGAGGTAAGGGTTTAACACACACACACACACACACACACACACACACACACACACACACACACACACACACACACACACACACACACACACACACACACACACTGTGCGGGAGTACTTATTTACCCAGAGTTTAGGGCCTGGCACAAAGAAGATTGGTAATCCATGGCTGCTGATTGACTGACCCATTGATTTATACATTTTATTGCATCCATTCAGCAAACACATTTAAGCAGCCAGGATAGTTCAGCTCTTGTGTTCGGGCCTGGGGGGCACACACCTCACACTACACCCTTGGCCTGGTCATCCGGGTACATAAGATAGACATACACAAATGTTTACACACAGTGTGCTCACATACATCTAAGTGACCACCGATGTGCTGACTCAGACATATAAAGGGTCAGCTTCCCCTCACCCCTAATGTAGAAGGCCCTGTGGTTCTAGCAGCAGCCTCCTCCTCTCTACTCCCATCTCCATGCTGGACTGCAGCTGTTTCCTCATTTTCCCCTTCAGGTGGAACCTCCCTCTTCTCTTTCAGAATACTACCTGTCTTGGGGGGCAGGGGCTGTGCCCCTGGGCCAGAATAGCCACTGCTTCTCTCTCTCTCTCTCTCTCTCTCTCTCTCTCTCTCTCTCTCTCTCTCCCTCTCCCCCATCCATCTCTCCCTCTTCTCTCTCCTCTCTGTCTTTGTCTCTGTCTCTCTGTCTGTCTGTCTGTCTGTCTCTCTTTCTCTTTCTCTCCCTCCCTCTCCCTCCCTCCATCCATCTCTCCCTCTTCTCTCTCCTCTCTGTCTTTGTCTCTGTCTCTCTGTCTCTGTCTCTCTGTCTCTGTCTCTCTGTCTCTGTCTCTCTCTCTCTCTCTCTCTCTCTCTCTCTCTTCCTCCCTCTCTCTCTCCCTCCCTCCATCTCTCTCTCTGTTTCTGTCTCTCTCTCTTTCCCCTCTCTTCTCTCTCTCCCTTTCCCTCTTCTTCCTCTCCCTCTCCCTCCCTCTATGTCTCTCTCTCCCTCTCTCCTTCTTGGCATGGGAGGCAGGGTGACCAGCTGGAAAGAAGCTGCCATTTGGAGCCAGATGACCTAGTTTTGAAATCTGGCTGTGCTCTTTACTAGATATGGAAAGTCACTTCACCTGTTGGGGCCAAGTTTTTCATCTGTAAAATGGGGAGTGGGGGTTGGACTAGATTATCTTTATAGCTCCTTCCAGTTCTAAACTCTGTGGATGATCCAAACTTGATGTATGACTTGGGACAAGTAGCAGCTTCTCTCTAGGGTTATCCATGGGGATGATGATAATAATAATGAAACAAGTTTCTTTTTCAACTTGGGTCCATAGCACTTTCTTCACAATAATTCTATGGGGTACATAGTACAAGTACTTTTATGACCTTTTATAGAAGAGGAAAGTGAATTCAGAGAAACTAGATGATTTGCTTGTGTCACATAGCCAGAACTTAAATCCATGGAGAGCTACTTCTCCAGCCTGTTTCTTCCAAGGAAGTGGTGACGAGTCTTGAGTTGGAGAAAGAAAGAACACCCTGACTGTACAGTAGCAGCTATGTAGAATAAGAAGGACACAGCTAGATGGTTCAGTGTATAGAGTGCTGAGCCTAGATTCAGGAAGATTTGAGTTCAAATTTGGCCTCTTACCCTTACTAGCTGCGTGACCTGGGCAAATCCCTTAACTTCTGGTTGCTTTCATCCACTAGAGAAGGAAATGGCAAACTACTTTAGTATCTTTGCCAAGAAAACCCCATAGACAGTATGTTCCACAGGGTCACAAAGTGTTGGATGCAACTGAACAATAAAAAGAATAAAAAGGCTCAGTTCTAGTCTAGGCTAGAGGTAGTGTAGTTAGGAAGGGTTTTGCCTTAGTTATCTTCTTGCTCCTGGAAAAACTACCTGCATCCTCACTTCCAGATGGGGGGTTGTTGGTCCTCTTCCCTCTCTCTCCAGCCCTTCCCCCACTAGTCAAAGAGGGTGGTCACTTAAACCAAGGAGACAGGGCTACCATGATCCTTGGGCTCCACCTTTATTCTCTTCCCCAAGGGTCTCAACCAGGAAGGGGATTTCCATCCCAGGGCCAGGGGTTGCAGATTTTGTGTTTACATCACATTGAGTATTTTTATCCCCAAGTGTGCACTATTTTTAGGGTGGTGACTCAAACAGAGAAGGAGAAGCAGAGAAACAAGGAGTCCTGGGTGGGGAGTTTTATAGGATCAGAGGATTTACAGCTAGAGAGTACCTTTGAGATAATATTGTCCATTCAGAGAAGGGAGACTTTGAATTGGCCAAAGTTACATTAGCAGATTAGTGGCAGAGACAGAATATGTTCCAGGAAATGTGACTGTTGGAATTTGGGGGGCTCAGCAACAAATCAGCAAGACATAGAGATGAGTGGGGCTGGATGGGTTCCTAGGCTTTTTTCTCAGTGAATTGGGAGGGAGGGCTCTTCTAGCATATCATCTCTTTTTCCTATACACCCAAAGTCTCCTCAATGGGAATGTGACTTGGCTTTTGGCAATCATTGGCCATATTGACTGCATTTTGTAGAGAAAGCAAAAGATTCAGCAATTTGGAAGCTGAAATAGTAGAAATAGCATCTCCCCTTTCTATGGCAATTCCTAGTCTGCAAAGTCAAGTTAACTAGTCAATAAGCATTTATTAAGAAGGGGAGGGGGCAGCTAGGTGGCTCAGTGGAGAAAGCCAGGCCCAGAGATGAGAGGTCCTAAGTCCAAATCTGACCTTACACACGTCTTAGATGTGTGACACTTCACTCCAAATGCCTATCCCTTATGGCTCTTCTGCCTTGGAACCAATACACAATATTGATTCTAAGATGGAAGGTAAGGGTTTAAAAGAAGAAGAAGCAGAAGAAGGCGGCAGCTGAGTGGTGCAGTGGATAGAGTGCTGGATCTAGAATCAGGAAGACATGAATTTAATTCTACTCTCAGGTACTTAGTATCACTGTCATTTTGAGCAAGTCACTCTGTTTGACTCAGTTTCTTTATCCATAAAATGGGAACACTGATTGCATCCACCTCCTTATTTATTTTTAAAGCATTTTATAAACCTTAAAGTGATATATAAATGCTAGCAATGATGGTGATGATGGTGGTGTGCTTTCTATGTGCCAGATGCTCTGTGCTTTCCCTCTGGGGATACCTAAAGAAGGCAGGAAGGTAAGATTTGGAGAGCTAAAGTAGAATGCCCATCGTCAAATAGCTAGGAAGTTTTGGAGTTAAGGACTAGAACCCAGGTGTCTTGGGTCTAGGTAAGAGCTCTTCTCTATCACAGGAGCTTGGTGATGAGGGTTTCCTACTTATACTTCTTCTATTGCTGCCACTTATTGAAAGTGATGTGACCTGTACCATTTCCACAGCTAATAAATGGTATCGAGGAGAGTCTAGAACTCATGTCTTGGTTTATTACACTCCATTCCACACTATAGTGTCATTTAGATGACTTGATAACTCCACTTGTCCTAGTGACTCCTTTCTATCTCAGAGGTGGCTTCCTGGCACATGAAATAATATCTGGAATGAAGGCAGTGCTAATGAAGTTGATTCAACTTTTTGTTGAATTCATGCAGTTGGAGGGCTCTCAATATGCTGTATATCTATCTGTTCCTCTGCCACTCCTTCCCACAATCCTCTCTTAGAAAAGGGCACTAGGAAGGCAAGTGTTATGGTCAGGTGATGTGTGGTGGAAGGAAGGAGGGATGGGGATGCCTCAAGCACTTGAAAGAAAAATGTAGATGAAATCACAAGATTCATGCTTTGAAGTCTTCAATTAGCAAGTCCTATTCATCTTTGACATTCTATACTCTTTTTTTAAGAGATAAAAAATATACACATACATATATACATATGCACATATATGCATATATGTATATATATGTATATTCAGGTAAGTGACATAGTAGATGGAATGCTGGGCCTGGAATAAAAAAGACTCGTGTACCTGAATTTTAATCTGGTTTCAAACACTTAGTAGCTGTGTGACCCTGGGCAAGTTACTTCGCCCTGTTTTGTCTCAGTTTCCTCATCTGTAAAATGAGCTGGAGAAGGAAATGGCAAATTGCTGCAGGATCTTTGCCAGGAAAGTCCCAAGTGGGGTCAGGCAGAGTCAGACAGGACAGAAAAAACGACTGAACAACAACAATCTAACATGCTGTGTTTTAAGACTCTTTCTAGCTCTAATATTCTATCTGTCCTTGATACCTCTGATATTCAGTGCTCTAAGACTATTCCCATCTCTGACATTGTATTTCAAGGTCTTATCTAGCTCTGAAATCTTCTAAAAGCTTTTCTAGCTGCCTAGAATGGAGGGAGCATGCTGGAGAGACCCTAGGATTTAGGGGTCTATAGACTTTGTGATCTCAGCTGTCCTTTGGAGGATTATCTTCTATTGGAAGACGACAGGATGTGAGAAGCATTGGATTTTCAGGAGAAGAGAGGTTGATAGGGATGGAGAAGGTAGGGGAAAGTATTGTTATAGTTCCTCAGGGGCTATGATGAGGGGGCAGGGTAACAGAGTATTTAAGGGACTAAGGAACACCCTCCCACTCCACTTACCTTAGTGTTTATAGTCTACTTAAAAAAAAAAGACATTTCAATAACATGTATGGAACATCTGGGCCACTGAGAAAATTTACATGAGAAGGAAGTGGAAAGAATCTATAAGAAGCCAGTAGAAAATGGGAATGGGATGGACTCCTTCTCTGCACTTTAGTCAGCTCGGTTGATCCAGGGAGCCCAGTAATTCTCTTGATATCCAGAGACTAAGGTCTCAAATGTTACTCAGTATAGTTGTATAAGAGAGTTGGATCTCTAAAGTCCCTTCCTGATCTAATATACTATGTTTCCACACTCTATATTCTTAGGTTTCTTATTGTGTGCCTGCATGTGTGTTTAACTCATATAGGTTGTGGTTGGGGATGGGGAAAGAGATTGTTTCTGTTGCAGGGGCAGGTGCTTTGAGTAGGTGTTTGTTTTGTGTTTGGGGTGCAGGTGTTTCATTGTTGCTACCTTATTACTCTGAAGTGTTTGATGGGCAGAAATCTAAAGAGGGTAATGAAGCTGATTTGACCTTGGCTGATGTTTAGAGCAGATGTGGTACTCCTCGATGGGGAGATAGCCTTAACTGTCTTGATTTGTGAAACAGACACTCATAAATAGAAACTCTATGTGCATTGTCATAGTGCTCCATGTAGGCTGTAGTGGGGAGATGCCAGGGATAGGGTTATTCTGCTCCAACAGAATTCCTTTCTCTAGAGTGTGCTGTCCAAGGTCCTGAAACCTTGGCTGTCCCTTTTCTGCGTAATTCTTATCCTGGCCAGTAGAGGGCTGCCCCACACTAGTGTCTAGTATTGGGCACAGGTGGGAAGAGGAAAGATAAGGGAAAACCTGCTGAAAACTGGATTTCGGTCTGTAAAGAATAATGTTCCTGAAATAGCCATTCAGAAGTTGGAAGTAGGGAGTGGGGAACAAGTCCACCAAGTAAGGGGGACACTTAGTCATTGATTATTAGAAAACCCTAAGAATATAGAGTATCAAAGGTGGAAGGGGCTTTGGAACAGAATATTAGAACTGGGAGTGATCTTAAAACGTAGAAAGTTAGAACCAAGAAATATCTAGGCCAACCCACTCATTTTAGAGAAGAAGAAAATGTAGTTCTACTTGAGACTGACCCCTGGGGAATCATACCGATTCTGTCCTTAGACACCCTGGCTCAGCTCAGCTGGCACCCAGAGGGTAGGCAGGGAAGGGCATGGTACAGATGGGTCTCAGGCTTCTCTGAAGTTCTGCAGCTTGTGTGCTTGTCGATACTTGCAGTTTGCAGCAGCCCCTGCTTGATGGCATAGTTCCAGCCCCATTACTATGTAGGAAACATCTTTGATTCTCCCCTTTGCCCTTCCTGTGGCTGCAGCAATTGTAACCCACAAACCACCCTCACCAACCCCAGAGGAGACCATGTTGTTCTGTCTTTCTTTTGTTCCTTCCTGCTGGTTGACTGGTGTGTGTGTGTGTGTGTGTGTGTGTGTGTGTGTGTGTGTGTGTGTGTTTGTGTCTAGTGTGCGTGGGCTTGATGTGTGTATGTTCTTCTGTGTGTACATGGCGGGGGTGCATAAAGACCCAGAGTTGTTTTGTTGCTTAGGTAATCTCAGGGGTCCTTTTTCTTTAGGAGGGGGTGGAAAAGTGCCTGGGGAGAGGGGAGGAGCATGGAAGGTGTTCATTTTGAACCATTTTGGCCTCTGAGGATGGATGCCTTTCTGTTGCCAGGGATACCTGAGAGGCTTGATTGATTGCCTTGTCTTTTCAGGGTGCTGGCAGACCTCTGACAGCTGCCAGGAGTGACAGGATGTGGGGAACAGAGCAGAAAGATCAGGAAGAATGGTCTTTGTTGTGCCACTGGCATGAGTAGAGGTCACTTCTGGGACTGAAGAAGGGAAAGAGCACTGGGGGAAGGAGGAAGACTGGCATCACTAATTGAAGAGGTGCCTACCCTCTTTCCAATGGCTATTGTAAGGGGTCCCTAAGATGGAGCCTGTTCTCCAGTTGTATGGGCTTCATAGGATCTTTGAAATCTTTGAAATCATCTGGACCAACCTCCTCATTTGATGATGATGATGATGATGGTGATTTTTTCTTTTTTTTTTAACCTTTACTTTCTATATTAATATCAATTCATAGACAGACATGAGTCAAGGACTAGGCATTCAGGGTTAAGTGACTTGCCCAGGGTCACACAGCTAGGAAATGTCTGAGGTCACATTTGAACCTAGATCTTCCCAACATAGCTCTGGCATTTCATCCATTGAGCCACCTCACTGCTCCTATTATTATTATTTCTTACAGATGAGGCAAGGGAAACCAAGATAAAAAACAATGACTTGCCCAAAGTAACACAAGTAATTCATAGCCAGATAGGGGCCTGAGCCTAGGGGATCTGACTTCAAATACAGGGCTCTTTCTATTATAACCACTGCAGGTGCAGTGAGCAGAGCAGGCAGGGATGGGGTAGGCAGAAACATCTGTTGTTATCATCATAACCACCATCACTAATAATGATAAAGCCAACATCTATTTAGTCAGCATTGGCTGTGTGTAAAACCCAGTGCTAAGTGCTAGGGGTACAAAGGGGAGAACCCCTGTTCATAAGGAAGTTATTCTCTTAGGGGGCATGTGACATGCATACAAATAAGAAGACCTAAGTGGCATGGAATGTGATAGAAATCAAAGAGTGAGGCAGACAAGATGCCTTAAGAAATTTTGAGATGGGACAGGTGGGTGGCATGGTGGATAGAGCTCCAGGCCTGGAGACAGGAGATCCTGGTTTCAAAAGTGGTCTCAGATACTTCCTAGCTGCATGAGCTTGGGTAAGTCACTTAGCCCAGATTGCCTAGCCCTTGCCCGTCTGTCTTAGAGTTGTTACTAAGACAGAAGGTAAGGGTTTAAAAAAAAGAGAGAAAAATTTTGAGACGGAAGTTACTTTCAACTGGGGGAAAATATGAACACATTATTCTCCTTATTTATTTTTGTTACATTTCTTATCCATGTTATTTTGTTATTCATTTACAGCTCAATTTTTAAAATAAAATGTTTCTGGAACTTAAAAAAATGATGATACCTGAGCCAGGCCTTGAAGAAAGAGAAGGATTTCAATAGCTGAGAAGGGAATGTATTGCATGACAGAATCTCTAAACAACTCATAGTCCATTTTGGTTGGAGAAGGAACATTATTAAGAAGAGTAATAGGAGATGAGGGTAGGGTTAAAGCCAATGGATTTTTGTTAGAAATAATAAGTTAATCTATTATTAAAAATAATACAAGAGAGCCTTAAACTTTTTTTCAGGACATTTTTGCATACACTGTTATCTAATTTTAGTTTCACAACACCCCTGTGATGTGTAGTTAAGATAGAGGTTGTCATTATCATTTGACAAAAGAAAATGAGTCTCAGAAAGGAGAATTTACTTTGCCAAGGTCACACAGCAGGTGAAATTAGGACCCGACCTATAGCTTTGCAGGCTGATGATTTCTCTGTCTTCTTTAGCTTTAGGGCAGTGGGACCAGCATCATAGGCATGACATCATCCCTCAGTAGAATCCTTACCTGTTGTCCAAGGGAAGCCCTCTGCCTGATCCCCGGGGATGGATTTTGCCTTGCATTGGGGGGTGTGGGTGGACCAGCCCCACCTTCCTTGCTGAAGCTCAGAGCTATTATTCCTTCAGAAGTGTCTGTCATTGCTGTCTCAGGAACATACAATGCAGGCAGGAAGCCTGGCTCATCTTTGACATTTCCATGCAAGTGGGTTGGGGAGGTGGGGAATGGGACAGGGCTCCTGGGAGAGGTGGGTGGGAGCACTCAGAGTTCATCTGAAGAGTGGATCTTTAAAGTGGAAACTTCAAGTTTGAGGGCTTTTGTGCCCCATTCAGAACCCCCCCCCCCCGTTTCTTGCAAAATACCTACTCTTATATAAGAGGTGCCCTGAAAGGGCTAGAAGTCACTGGATTAGAACTGGTGGAGACCTTGAAGATCAACTCTTCATCTTACAGATAAGAAAACAGGCCTGTTCAGGGCTCTTTCCAACCCTACTGTTAGCAAGTAGGTTTGGCCTTTCCAGACTCACTGAGGATCCTAGATCTGATCCTGCAGTGTTTTGACCATCAAAGGAGGAATTGTATAGTATAAAGTGCACCTCACTGGGAGTGCCTGACATTCTCTGTTCTAAGGTCTCTCCCAGCTCTGACATTCTGGGTTCTAAGCTCTCTCTCCCAGCTCTGACATTCTGTGTTCTAAGGTCTCTCCCAGCTCTGACAGTCTCTGTTCTAAGGTTTCTCCCAGCTCTGACATTCTCTGTTCTAAGGTCTCTCTCAGCCCTGACATTCTCTGTTCTAAGGTCTCTCCCAGCTCTGACATTCTCTGTTCTAAGGTCTCTCCCAGCTCTGACATTCTCTGTTCTAAGGTCTCTCCCAGCTCTGACATTCTGTGTTCTAAGCTCTCTCCCAGCTCTGACATTCTGTGTTCTAAGGTCTCTCCCAGCTCTGACAGTCTCTGTTCTAAGGTCTCTCCCAGTTCTGACATTCTCTGTTCTAAGGTCTCTCCCAGCTCTGACATTCTCTGTTCTATGGTCCTTTCCAGCTCTGATACTTCATGTCAATTTTAATAGTAACCAGCATCATGATGTTTGACCCCAAAGCTCACCAAGTACCCAGGAGAGTGAAGAAGGCAGCTCAGGGATGCCCCTATCAGAGGCATTAGATGCATTAGACTGTCTGAATTGATGGAGCAGGAAGTGGTTCATCCCCTCTCCTGAGCACTCAGCTGGTTTGGCTTTCCATCCAGCTGGGTAACCCTCCTGAGTAACCTCCTCCTTGCTCAGGATGCTTAGAGTGCCCTTCCCTCCCTGCCCCTCCCCTCTCCCTGGGCTCCAGCTCTTAGAGCTGCAGCTGTACCAGTTGAAGGGATGACCCAGTCATGACTGTGGTCTATTGTCCTGCCATGGGAACTCCCCTGCCCCCTCAGGGCAACTTCTCAAGGCAACAGTGTCACAAGGATCTGTGGGACATCTTCCCACAGTCCATGGGGTGGGAGGGAGTGCCAGGAATTGGAGGAGGGGAAAGAGGAGGGGTACCATGAGACTTAGCCTAAAGGCAGCATGGTTTGCAAGAAAGAGCCCTGAGCTGGCAATCTGGAGATCTGGTCAAATTCCATTCTTGCCTCTGCCACTTTGTGAATTTGACCATGGACAAGGTCTCTCTTGAATCCTTAATTTCACCACCTAGAAAATAGAGATATTATCTCCTCCCCACCCTCAAAGGGAGCCCCATTCCCAATATAGGGAGAAAACCCAGGGATATCCTCATTTTGCCAAGAGAAAATCTGGGGAAGGATAGAAAATTCTCATTAGGTGAAGAGTTCCAAGGAGATCCAAGATCCAATTGGTCAGAGTAGGGCTGCCAGGAGTCCTCTATGCAGCATACCTGCTCTGGGGGATTTCTCCTTCCTTCCTTCCTTCCTTCCTTCCTTCCTTCCTTCCTTCCTTCCTTCCTTCCTTCCTTCCTTCCTTCCTTCCTTCCTTCCTTCCTTCCTTCCTTCCTTCCTTCCTTCCTTCCTTCCTTCCTTCCTTCCTTCCTTCCTTCCTTCCTTCCTTCCTTCCTTCCTTCCTTCCTTCCTTCCTTCCTTCCTTCCTTCCTTCCTTCCTTCCTTCCTTCCTTCCTTCCTTCCTTCCTTCCTTCCTTCCTTCCTTCCTTCCTTCCTTCCTTCCTTCCTTCCTCTCTTCCTTCCTTCTTCCCTCCCTTCCTTCCTTCCCTTCTGTCTTGGAATCAATACTGTATATTGGTTCCAAGGCAGAAGAGTGGTAAGGGCTAGGAAATGACTTGCCCAGGGTCACCCAGCTGGGAAGTGTCTGAGGCCAGATTTGAACCTAGGACCTCCCATCTCTAGGCCTGACTCTCCATCCACTGAGCTACCTAGCTGCCCCTTCTGGGGGATATTCTTGACCTTCAGAAGTCTGGATCCAGAGGAGTAGCAGATGCAAGGGGATGGGGCAGAGAGTCTAAGAGGAAAGGTCTGTCAAGGAAGCTCAGTGTGATGAAAAAAGTTCTAACATAAATCAGAAGACTTAGATTCAAATCTTCTCTTGACTCTGCATTGGCTGTGTGACCTTAAGCAGGACATTACACATCTCTGGGCCTATAAAATGAGGGAAATTTCTGAAAAATATTCTGAAAAACATCTTGTACTCTGAGAGCTTTGAGAGTCCCCTGCCTACTGTGGGTGGCACTGCCTCCCTGGGAAAAGCCTCAGGTACAGCCTGGGAATGACACAGGAACTCATTAGGAAGGCTATAGAAAGAGGAATTTGGAAAGAGTGATTGGAGAGAACCTGTTTTCAACATAGTCTAATCCCTGCTTGATGCAAGAACCCTTTTTTCAGCATCACAGCAGCGAGAGTGCCAGGCCTAGAGTCAGAAAGACTCGTATTCCTGGGTTCAGATAAGAGCAGGAGGTTATAATGGAAGCTGCAGTAGGAGTAGGGCAGCTAGGTGGCACCACAGTGGATAGGATGCTGGGCTTGTGGTGAGGAAGACTCATCTTCCTGAGTTCAAATCTGGTCTCAGGCACTTATTCCCGGGGAAGTCACTTAACCCTGGTGGCTTCAGTTTCCTCGTTTGTAAAATGATCTGGGGAAGCTTAGAAAATTCCAAATGGCATCGTGAAGAATCGAATGTGACTGAAAAATGACTGAACAACCACAAAGAAAGTGGTTGGACCATTGACCTTGGAGGCAGGAAGACCAGAGTTGGGATCTGACCCCAGACACTTTCCAGCTGCTCGACTTTTCGCAAATCATCTAACCTTTCAGGGTCTGTTCCTCCAAGATAAAATGGGGATAAAGTAGGGCAAGATGGGCAGGCATGGATGACATCATCTTAGACCCATTGGAGGGGATGGGGAGTTGCAGGAAAAGGGCTTTGGAGCCTTTAAAGTGTTATCAAAATGCAAGCTGTCACCATTATAATAATTGTTATCCCCCATGTAGACTCTTGGTCAATGTAGGTCTTGATCAATGACACATGTAAAACTCCATGGAATTGCTCGTCGATTACAGGAGAGGGATGGGAGGAGGAACATGGAACCATGGGAAAATATTCTAAATTAATTAATCAATAAAAAAAGAAAAAAATGATTATTATCCCCAGCCTGGCTATCCAGGATCTGATGAGAGAGGGAGTCCTGGGGATGTTGCAAAGAGGAGTTGGGGGTGGTATGGGACTAGTCATCTCTTTCATCATTAGGTCATCATCTAGAGCTGGAAGAGACCCCATAGACTAAGTATCCCAACCCCCTCATTTTATAGATACTTGGACCCAGAGAGGAATGATAAGAAGGAAGCATTTATTTAAAAAGGCCTACTTGTTTTCCTGAATTAAAATATGGCCTCAAATATTAACCCTGTTACCCTGGGCAAGTCACTTAACCTTCTTTGTTTGTTTGTTTTTTAATTTAAAACCTTTACCTTCCACCTTAGAATCTATACTGTGTATTGGCTCCAAGGCAGAAGAGAGGTAAGGGCTAGGCAATGGGGGTCAAGTGACTTGCCCAGGGTCACACAGCTAATGTTTGAGGCCAGATTTGAACCCAGTACCTCCTGTTTCCAGGCCTGGCTCTCCATCCACTGAGCTACCTAGCTGCCCCCTTTGTTGGTTTAAAAAAAAATAAACAACAGCAAATGTTAAAGCCTTACCTTCTGTCCTAAAATTGATACTGAATATCTGTTCTAGGCCAGAAGAGCAATAAGGGCTAGGCAGTTGGGTGAAGTGACTCATCTAGGACCATGAAGCTAAGGAAATATCTGAGGCTGCGCATGAATCCAGGCAGGACCTCCCATCTCCGGGCCTGGCTCTCTGTCCACTGACCGTCCAGCTTTCTTTCATTGCCTCTTAAAAAAATGCTTACTACATGCTAAGCACTTCACAGATTTATCTCATTGGATCCTCACAACAACCCTGCGAGGTCAGTGCTCTTCTTATCCCTATTTACAATGGAGGAAACTGAGGCAAAAACAGAGGTTGAGCAACATGCCAGACTCTCCTAGTCAGGACATGGCCGAGTCTGAATTTGACCTGAGGCCTTCCTGACTCCAGTGTGTGTGTGTGTGTGTGTGTGTGTGTGTGTGTGTGTGTGTGTGTGTGTGTGTGTTTGTGTGGGTCTATGTCTGTGTGTCTGTGTCTGTATGTGTGTCTGTGTGTGTGTTTGTGTGTGTCTATGTTTGTGTGTCTGTGTGTGTCTGTGTATGTGTGTTTGTGTGTGTCTGTGTTTGTGTGTGTCTGTCTGTATGTGTGTGTCTGTGTTTATGTGTCTCTGTGTGTGTCTGAGTATGTGTGTTTGTGTGTGTCTGTGTTTGTGTGTGTCTGTGTTTATGTGTCTCTGTGTGTGTCTGAGTATGTGTGTTTGTGTGTGTCTGTCTGTATGTGTGTCTGTGTTTATGTGTGTCTGTGTGTGTCTGAGTATGTGTGTTTGTGCGTGTCTGTGTTTGTGTGTGTCTGTGTTTATGTGTCTCTGTGTGTGTCTGAGTATGTGTGTTTGTGTGTGTCTGTCTGTATGTGTGTGTCTGTGTTTATGTGTGTCTGTGTGTGTCTGAGTATGTGTGTTTGTGCGTGTCTGTGTTTGTGTGTGTCTGTGTCTGTGTATCTGTGTTTATGTGTGTCTGTGTGTGTCTGAGTATGTGTGTTTGTGTGTGTCTGTGTGTGTTTGTGTGTGTGTCTGTATGTCTATGTGTGTGTCTGTGTTTGTGTGTCTGTCTGTATGTGTGTCTGTGTTTATGTGTCTCTGTGTGTGTCTGAGTATGTGTGTTTGTGTGTGTCTGTGTTTGTGTGTGTCTGTGTTTATGTGTCTCTGTGTGTGTCTGAGTATGTGTGTTTGTGTGTGTCTGTCTGTATGTGTGTGTCTGTGTTTATGTGTGTCTGTGTGTGTCTGAGTATGTGTGTTTGTGCGTGTCTGTGTTTGTGTGTGTCTGTGTCTGTGTATCTGTGTTTATGTGTGTCTATGTGTGTCTGAGTATGTGTGTTTGTGTGTGTCTGTGTGTGTTTGTGTGTGTGTCTGTATGTCTATGTGTGTGTCTGTGTTTGTGTGTCTGTCTGTATGTGTGTCTGTGTTTATGTGTCTCTGTGTGTGTCTGAGTATGTGTGTTTGTGTGTGTCTGTGTTTGTGTGTGTGTGTCTGTGTTTGTGTGTGTCTGTGTGTGTGTGTTTATGTGTGTCTGAGTATGTGTGTCTGTGTGTGTGTCTGTATGTCTATGTGTGTGTCTGTGTGTGTGTCTGTGTGTCTGTGTGTCTGTAGGGAATGACACAGGTGTCCTGGGAAGCTGACAGGGGAAGGTGCGAGGAAGAAGGGGGAGGAGAGAGGAGTAGGTAGGGTAGACAGGGCACCAGAGGACACTTGGATCAGGCGAACCTGGGTCAAATCCTGCCTCAGTCACTTCTTACCAGATGTCTGAGCCTGAGCAAGTCACAAGACCCACTTTTGGGGACTAGATTTCCTCATCTGTGGGAGTTAGATTTGATAACTCCCAAGGTCCCTCCTAGGTCTAAATGAAGTTCTTAACCTAGAGTCCCTAAACTTTTTTTTAAACCCTTACCTTCGGGCTTAGAATCAATACTATGTATTGGTTCCAAGATAGAATAGAGGTAAGGACAAGGCAATGGGGGTTAAGTGACTTGCCCAGGGTCATGAAGCTAGGAAGTGTGTGAGGAAAGATTAGAACCCAGGTCCTCTCATTGAAAAAATCTTGAAGGAAAAGGAAATTGAGGGGGACTAGGAAGATACAAAATCTACATCTTTAAAGAGGAAGGGGGGAGCCCTAGTGAATTATTTCATTCATTCATTCATTCATTCATTCATTCATTCATTCATTCATTCATAACAATTATATCTAATATAAATATAAAATAATATGTATATGCAATAACAAACATTATAAATAATGAATATAAACATTAAATAATATAAGACAAATATAATAAATATTAAATATATTAAGTAATATAATATAAAATAAGTATCAATAAATATTAAATAATGTAATAGAAATGTAACAAATATAAGAAACAACAAATATAATATAATATAATTTTAATAAATAACAAATATAAATAAATATGAAATGCTATACTACAAATATACTAAATATTAAATAACACAATACAAATATAATAAATATTGAATTGATATTAAATATATAATATAATAAATAATAAAATAATAAATATAAAATATATAAAAATAATAAATGCATTTTTTTTTCATTAATGAGACTGGGGAGAGTCTTGCTAAGGAGAAGGTGGCATAGGCTGCCATCTTGGGAGACCTGGCTCTCAATCTACAGAGCAACCTAGCTGCACTCCCCTTCCCTTTTTTTCCTTCTACTCAAATTTTTTATTCTTGGGAAAGTTATTCCAAATTATATAGTATAAAAATAACTATTTGCTTCATGATGATTTACTGAGGAGTATAAAAAAATGCCCCATAGCATGTTGGATATTTGTAATTAACATTTAAATAATTTTTAAATAAGTTTAGTCATCGTCTGAGTAAAGTTTTTTCCAGTTATTTATAGTTTGTAGTCATAAAAATCTAATATCCCTTCCTGTATTAAAAAGACAAATGAGATTCAGTGACTTGCCGGTGGTCACACAGCTAGGGAGTGTCTGAGGTCAGATTTGAACCTCAGCCTGTCCATGATCCACCCAGCTGCCCTTTAATTTGTTTAAAAAAAATTTTTTTTTTGACCACTGGATTTCAATATGGTTGGATTTCCTTGTAATCTTACTTATTTTATCTTATGCATTTAAGAAACATGGGGGTCCTTGGGCTTCACCAGAGTGCCAGGGAGTCCATGACAAAGCCTGCTCCAGGATTCCATGCCTTGAAGGGCTCAGAATCCTGACTCGAAACCCTGAGCCTCTGAGAGCTTACTGTCTTGAAGAGGTATGTAAGTGGTGGCCATCGTTATCTGGGAGTGACCTGTTTTCAGTCATTATTCTGGCTCTCACAGGGTGCTAAACTGGGTGACCTCTCCCAGAAGAAGGCTTGTAGGAAAATTCTGGGGGGGGGAAGGAAAATTCCAGGGGGAAGGAGAATTCTGGGGGGAAGGAGAATTCTGGGGGTAAGGAGAATTCTGGAGGGAAGGAGAATTCTGGAGGTAAGGAGAATTCTGGAGGGAAGGAAAATTCTGGGGGGAAGAAGAATTCTGGGGAGGATAATTCTGGGGAGGATAATTCTGGGGGAAGGAGAATTCTGGGGGTAAGGAGAATTCTGGAGGGAAGGAAAATTCTGGGGGGAAGAAGAATTCTGGGGAGGATAATTCTGGGGAGGATAATTCTGGGGGAAGGAGAATTCTGGGGGTAAGGAGAATTCTGGAGGGAAGGAAAATTCTGGGGGGAAGAAGAATTCTGGGGAGGATAATTCTGGGGGAAGGAGAATTCTGGGGGTAAGGAGAATTCTGGAGGGAAGGAAAATTCTGGGGGGAAGAATAATTCTGGGGGGGATAATTCTGGGGAGGAGAATTCTGGGGGAAGGAGAATTCTGGGGGGAAGGAGAATTCTGGAGGGAAGGAAAATTCTGGGGGGAAGGAGAATTCTGGGGAGGAGAATTCTGGGGGTAAGGAGAATTCTGGAGGGAAGGAAAATTCTGGGGGGAAGGAGAATTCTGGGGAGGAGAATTCTGGGGGTAAGGAGAATTCTGGAGGGAAGGAAAATTCTGGGGGTAAGGAGAATTTGGGAGGTAAGGAGAATTCTGGGGGGGATGTAGAATTTGGGTGGGGGAAGGAAAATTCAGCATCCTGGGGCAGAGTTCTGTCCTGTGTGCCCTAGCCAGGGTCCTGCCAGTCAGTAAGTGTTAGAAATAGAAATGGAGGCCCTGGTGGTGGGAAGGGGTCCGTTGGCAGCCTTGGCTCCAGGCTGGGCACGGCCTCGTCTCTCTCTTGCCCCAGACACAGCCCTTTCACTTGGAAATGGGCACCTCCCCAAGCGCTTGGCCGGCTCCCTCTCTGGAAATCCTAGCAAGGCTGCCCTTCCCTGCCCCCGCCTGGCCTGGAAAGAAAGCCTCAGTGTTGGGCAGGAGGGGGCGCGTTCCTGGGGCCCCGAACAAGGCCGCCCTTTCTCAGGCCGGCGGCCCCCGCTCCCCCGGAGCAGCTGGGACATTCCTGGGCTGCACTGTGTGGAGCAGAGCACAATCCTGACTTGTGGAGATGGGGGGGGGGCGGGGGGAGGCCTCCACCCCAGCCACGTCTCCTCCCCCCTTCCTCCCTGGGCCCCGGAGCCGGAGGGATGGCGAGCCCAGGCCCCGAAGATGACCCCACGCCTTAGCAGGGACCTTGCTCTGGGAGCTGAGGTGTAAACAGTGGCCCCAGAGGCCCTGGGCGGTTGCCAAGGTGACCGGGCAGCCTGGGAGGCAGCTCCATCCAGGTTTGGAAGCAGCCAGCTGCAGCTTGGAGGACGCTGGAGCCTGGGGGCCCAGCAGGAGGGGGAGGCGGTCCCCGGAGGAGCCAGCAGCAGGCATGGTGGGCACATTAGGCAGTGCAGTGGGCACCATGAGCGGCAGGAAGCGAAGCTTCACCTTTGGCGCCTACGGCGGGTAGGTGTGGGGGCAGCCGGGGCTCGGGAGGAGGGGACCGCTTTCGGGGCCCTGGGGTGCAGGGGGAGAGAGAAGGTCACCGCCAGCCAGCCAGGGCTGCGAGGGGGCTCTGGGTGCGAGCCTTCCTCCTCTCTGCCCGAGGGCAGGGAATGGGGACCAGAAGAGTGGCAGAGAGCTGGCAGGCTTGCCAGGCTCAAGAGAGACGGGGCTGCCAGTGCCGGGGCCCAGAGGAGGAAGAAGACAGGAAGGTGCTGCCCAGATCTGGGTGTCTTTTCTGTGCTGGGCAGACGGCGTGACATCACACTTGGCAGAGGGGACAAGGGAGTGAGCATCCCCGCCGGAGGCCTGTCACTTCCCCAGCCACGTCTGTCTGGGCTGCCCCGGCTTAGATGATCCGCCAAGCACCCCGCCTGCGAGCCTGAGCTGGCCTCTGAAGTGGTAGAGGGAAGCCTAGCCTGGATACCCGGCGCGGGCTACCTGCTGGGCATCAGGGCACAGTCCTAGCCAGACACTTGGCACCAGAAAGCTGTAGTAAAAGCTTGGCTCTGAGACCCCTCGTGTGACCTTGCTTCGGGGTAGCCACCAGCCCATCCCCGGTGTCTCGGGGAAAGAACTTTGGACTTAGTGCCTGGTCTGGAGAAATGGGTTCCAATTCTGCCTCTGATGTTTACTGGCTGTGTTTGAGGATGCAAAGAGAAAACCAAGATTTTCCATGCCCCTCGGTGTTTGGAAAGAACGATAGAAATCATCGAGCCCAGCCTTTCTCCTTTTTATTTATTTCTTTATTTTTTAAAAATTTTATTTAATTAGATGATTTAGAATAATTTTCCATGGTTAGAACTTTCTCCTTTTTAGAGGAGGAAACAAATCTTCTCGGGTCAGAATCAGACTAAAGGCATTATTTTGCCAAGAGTGAAACATCAAATATTGGACAAACAAATAGCACTTCCTTAAAAAGTGATCAAGTTCCCTCTGTCCCAGGTTCCCAGGGCTTAGGAACAACCTTGGCAGAAGGGCAGGGAGCCATCATCCTCTCCTTCCTCTCAAAAATGAAAAGAAAGCAAATGTAGAAATTCAGTGGGGGTGGGGGGGAGGGAAGTCTGGAGGAGCCCAGGGCTTCCTGGTTCTGGTCCAGGACCCGGTTTTCTGGCCGATATTGTGGTTTTAGGGCTCCCCTCTGTCACAGTAAGAGCTGTGTGACCTTGGACAAATAACTCAACCTATCCAAGGCCCAGTTTCCTCATCAGGAAATGAGACTTAATACTACCTGCAAGACCCCCCTCACAGGGATGATGAGAGGCACAGGTGAGATAAGGTGCATGAAAGTGCTTGGAGAACTGTCGTGTTATATGACGGCCATTATTTTTATCATAGTTGTCATTTGAGGAAGGGGCGAAGCAGGAACCACTGTGGGGGTCAGGGAAGTCTTTCCCTGATGGTGGCCCCTGAGCTCAGCCGCGGAGGAATGGAAATATTCTGAGAGATAGAGACAGGAAGAGGCTGTGCCTTGCAGAGGTGGGAAATGGACTATTGAGTCGAAGGGAGAACTTGTAGTCCTGTCTGACGAGAAGGCAATGTTCAAAGGTGGGGGGAGCCTGGAGCCAGCTGGGAGAAGAGAAGGCCTTAAAATGCCAATTTGTCTTTGATCCTAGAAACAATAGGGAGTTACTGAAGGTTTTGGGGTTCTGGAGTGACATTATTTAGTCCTGGAAAGCCTTGGAAAGATGTGTGGAGACTGGATTGGAGAGTGGAGAGGCTGAAAGCAGAGAGAGAAATTAGGAAGTGATTACAGTAGGCCTGTCAAGAAGGGAGAGAAGGTTCCTGAATTAAATGGCAAGCATCTAAGTGGAGGGATCTAAGGGAACAACCCATGAGAAATATCATGGAGGTGGCGTGAACAAGGCTTCACTATGGATTAGCAATGGGAGTAATGGTTCTTTCCATGGAAGGGAAGACCTGAAATGTGATTTTCAGCCGCGTTCTGTGGTCTCTTCTCTCAGCCTGTTTTCTAGGCTCGTGACTACATCCCCATCTGGGCCTCACGAGTGGGGCCTCTCCTTAATGTGCGTAATTGGTGTGGGGTGTCCATGCCAGGCAGAGGCGGGACCCAGGCACTCCACTATCATTATGTTGTCTCCGGGGCTGGGTGATTGGAGCAAGGAATGGGTCTCCCACACTGTGATGCTGCAGGTGGGCCTCGTGCCAACAGTTGGGAGGGCACAAAGCAGGCAGAACTGATGTGTATTGGGGGGAGCTGCTGCTAAGTTTCTGTCTCTTCTGTGTCTAGTGGCCTTTGCTGGGCCTTCCTCCCCCCTAGAATTCTCTTTACCTCCAGAATTTTCCTCCCCCCCCAGAATTCTCCCTCCCCCCAGAATTCTCCTTCCCCCCAATTCTCCTTTCCCCCAGAATTTTCCTTCCCTCCAGAATTCTCCTTCCCCCCAAATTCCCCTTCCCCCCAGATTTCTCCTCCCCCTAATTCTCCTTCCCCCCAGAATTCTCCTCCCCCCAATTCTCCTTTTCCCCAGAATTTTCCTTCCCTCCAGAATTCTCCTTCCCCCCCAAACCACTCACCCACTTGCTCTAGGACTCCCAAATGTTAAAGTCAGGGAATCCTGGTTAGGTGACAATTGGTGAATAGAATACATAGAAGCGGGATGACCCTAACCCTAACCCTAACCCTCTGGCTATAAGCATACCAGGTAGGAGGTTATAGGTGAGGGGACCCTTTAGTGCCAAGGTTTGGGGATCCCATGCCATGGTAAAGACCATTAGCTTGGGAATTGGGACATGTGGGGTTTTTTTCTCTCCATGTTCCTACTCCTCAGCTATGTGAAATTGGGCAAGATTCTTCACTTTTTGATATTTTGCATGATAATACATGTATAACCCAGATGGCATCACCAGCAAGTACCGGGAGGGAGAAAGGAAGGGAGGGAGGGAGGGAGGGAGATAAGTTCGATCATATAATTTAGAAAAACTGGTGTGGAAATTTATTACATGTAATTGGTAATAAATAATTTTTTAAGAAGGAAAAAGGTAAAAAAAACCTATTCTTCCCTTTCTAAGCCTCCGTTTCTTCTTCAGTAAAACGAAGGGTTCCTTTTGGAAGCATCCTATATTCTCAAATCTTTTCAAGCCCTGACATTCTGTTCCCAAGGTCTCTACACTCTCCCAGACTCTGTTCAATGGCTTCTTCCAGTTCTAATTTTCTAAGATGTCATGATTCTCTCTCTGCCTTCATTCCCCATTTGATTGGTGGGGGTGGTGGAAAAAAGAGGGGGCATATTCTTAGGTTTAAGCACTCCTGACACCCCTGAAAAACCATTGAGAAGGCAGAGAAATGCTCCTATAGTTAATCTTTTTGTAAAGTGAATAACCCCCCACCCAGTTTCCTTGTTTTGTAAATCCCTGCTTTATTACTGAAAGTGGGGCACCCTGAGGGGGGTGAGGGGAGGTGGGAGTAGAGTGGAAAAAAAACATTTTTCTGGGTTTGGGTTGGAGTTCTAGTTCTGTGTGACCTCTTCCCTCTCTAGACCTCAGTTTCTTCCTCTTGTCAAATAAGAGGTCCTCTGGGAGGTCCTTTCCAGCTCTGAGTCCTCTGGCCATATGATGATGGGATTCTGGCATCCCTACCTCACAGCCTCCTAAGGTGGAGTACCACCCTTCCTTCTCCATTCCTGCTGCCCACTGGGCTGGGGCGCAGGGGAGGAGTTGTTTATTTTCACAACAGAGGAATTCTGCAAACCCCCTTCCTCACCCTGCCTCAGACTAGTTCAGAGAGCACCAACCGAGACCCTGACCAGCTGAGGCCAGCTCTGCCTGCCTAGAAGCTGGACAGTGGCCAGATTTTAGCATGGAAGTGCCCCCTCCTCTGTATGTGGATCAGGCTCAAAAACTGCTACTGGGGGATGAAGAGAAGAGACAAAGGTCAATGTCCTCGTCCTCCTTCAGCCCCACTGGGGAGAGAGCCTGGGCCTCCATCCCAGTGGGGTCTGTCTTGCCCTCGGGCCTGTGGGCACTGAAAGTCAGGAGCATGTCTTAGAATGGTGTAGGGGAATAACAATTGGATTTGGAATTAGAGGACACGGATTCAGATCCAGTTTTTACTGTGAGCTTTGGGTCAGGTGATCTTTTTTTTCTCTCTGGATCTTGAGTTTCCTTTTGTAAAACAAGGTAGACTAGATGGCCCTTTTGTCCTCCTGCCACCCTATTTGGCCATCAGACCTGTCTCTTCCCCTCTGCTGTGGGCCTAGGGCATTCCTGAGGTCTTGAGGGGCTTGTATGAAAGGATTGGCTGCTGCCAGTTTCACCTTCCCTCTTCCCTCTTTGTTGTGTTTCAGGTTGGACAAATCCTTTGTGCGCAACCGGAACCCTTGGTGAGTACCTGCTTACCACCTGCCCCAAAGGGCATTCTCAGTGGGCTTCTGACTAGCTAGAGGTCCCTGACCCAGAATATTTGTTGGTGGGATGGATGCTTCCCCATGAGCTCCAATTTTACAAGAATGCTTATTGGAAGATGGCACAGGACTAGGCTCTTTCTGATGATATTTCTATCCTTTGTATTTTTTTCTAAGACCCCTTCCAGCTCTGACATTCTGGGTTCTAAGGTTCCTCCTAGCTCTGATAGTCTCTATTCTAAGACCCCTTCCAGTTCTGACATTCTGGGTTCTAAGGTTCCTCCTAGCTCTGATAGTCTCTATTCTAAGACCCCTTCCAGCTCTGACATTCTGGGTTCTAAGGTTCCTCCTAGCTCTGATAGTCTCTATTCTAAGACCCCTTCCAGCTCTGACATTCTGGGTTCTAAGGTTCCTCCTAGCTCTGATAGTCTCTATTCTAAGACCCCTTCCAGTTCTGACATTCTGGGTTCTAAGGTTCCTCCTAGCTCTGATAGTCTCTATTCTAAGACCCCTTCCAGCTCTGACATTCTGGGTTCTAAGGTTCCTCCTAGCTCTGATAGTCTCTATTCTAAGACCCCTTCCAGCTCTGATATTCTGGGTTCTAAGGTTCCTCCTAGCTCTGATAGTCTCTATTCTAAGACCCCTTCCAGTTCTGACATTCTGGGTTCTAAGGTTCCTCCTAGCTCTGATAGTCTCTATTCTAAGACCCCTTCTAGCTCTGACATTCTGGGTTCTAAGGTTCCTCCTAGCTCTGATAGTCTCTATTCTAAGACCCCTTCCAGCTCTGACATTCTGGGTTCTAAGGTTCCTCCTAGCTCTGATATCCTGGGTTCTGAAACCCCTTCTGCTCTGACATTCTAGATTCTGTTTTCCCTTCCAGCTCCATAATCCTATAAGGGACAGAAATGAAATTTCAGACATTTTGTTTCTGTAATTTGATGTAGTGAACAGAAACCTTTGAGTTCAAAATCGGGTCTATTAGTTACTAGTTTTGTGATTTTAGGCTTTTTACTTCTTTTGACCTCAGTTTCATCTTCTGTAAAATTACAGGGTTGGACTCAGTGACTTCTCAGGCTCCTTCTAAATCTAAACTCCATTGAGGGACCTTAACCCAATGGACCCCTGGGTGCAAAAGACAGGTTGGAAGGGGCTTCTTGAAGGAGCTGAGCTTTCTCTCCCTCATTGAGCCCTCCCCTGGTTGTCCTCCTAGATATAGAAAAGCAGAATGTGAGAACACTCAAAAAGGGATTCCTTTTGGGTACACCCAACCTTTTGTGGAGCAGGAGCAGGATTTTCAGGCTGTAGCCCTCACCTTCCTTATTTACTGGCTTTGCCCGTTTTATTTCTGCCCTGATGTTGGTCAGGCAAAAAATTCTTTTTTAGCCCACAGGACCAGATTAGGGACTGTTGGCTGAATTTTCTTGGGGATCCCAAACTTGCTCTTGGAGGATGTTGAGCCCCTATTAGGCAGATCTAGGAGAAATAGTTGGGAGTTAACAAAAGGTAAATTGCTGCCCCTCTTAAAGGAAAACATTCTAACAATTAGCATTCTCCCAAAGTGGAATGGACAAATGATAATAATCATAATTCCCATTTCTATCTTGTTTTAAAATTTAAAAAGGTCATTTCTCACAATACCCAGCATTGTGATTTCTATTGCAGCTGAGGAGACTGAGATCTCCAGGAGATGAGATTAGTTAGCCATGAGAACACAATTTGTATCTGGGCCACAATTTGAACCTAGCAAGCCTCAAACTCTTCTCTGCTGATAATGGCAGAGAGTTTTCCATCACTGGAAGACTTTAAAAAGTGGTGGCCTGGTGGGATATGGTAGAGGAGATTCCAGTCTAGGAATAGCCTGGAGGAGATGAACTTTCAGGTGATGCTCTGAGCCCTCTGGAGAAGGCACTTGAGAACGTTTAAAGGCAAAAGATGAGTGCCTGGGAATTCCCTAAAGGGGCCACTTTTGGGGAGGCCTCTCCTTTCCCAGTTACCATTTGGGTTCTAATCTCCATTTTCTGCCTGGTCCCTCTCTTCCCCTATCTCCAAGTCCCCAGGGCCCCATATAGATCCTCACGCTTCTCATTCTGTCACATTATTGCCCTGTCCCCCAACCACATCCTCTGTTCCCTCTGCAATCTCTCCCCTTCACATTCCCATTTCCCTACTCCTACGTCTGTAGATCCCAGTCTTCCCTGCAGCTCTCTTCCCTTGACACTCCCTGGGACTCTTATTTCCAGCCCCCCCTTTCTGTCTTCCCTCATTACTTCTTCCTTTCCTGAGTCCTGAGTGCTCCCGTATTTTCTCTCTCCTCCTACTCTTCCTATGACAGTCTCACCCCTCCAAGCCCATTCTGATCATTCTCCATCTCCCTCTTGTGAGCCGTATCACCCTTCTTTTCCACGCTCCCACATCCAGTCCCCTTCTTTCCCTTCCTCTCAGTTCATCATATGCTTCCTTCCTCTCTGAACCCCTTCCAAATACTTTCAGCACACCCAGGTTCCCCCGTCCTGCCTGCAACCCAGCAGTCTCCATCGCCTCCTCTCTTGCTGGGATTGTTTTGCTCCTTTAAGGAGACAGTTTCCATCTCTAGGAGGCGGGGAGGTGAGTGGCATCAGTGAGGTGACAGCTCGGGAGCTTCCTCAACACAAGGGGTGGGAGGTGTCTCCACACTTCCTGGGAATTTGCAGTAAACAGATGCCCTGACAGGCGGGTGCCTTTCCGGCTTCCCTGGCACTGATGCCACGTGAGCAATGTGCCCTGGCTGATGCTGCTGTAACTTCAGCTCTGGTAAAGTGTCCTCGCACAGTTCCTGAGGCACCTTCTTCTGACTCAACTCAAGGGCTGCCCGTGGCAAGTCCAATCAAGTCAACAAACATTTAGTTATTTTTAAACCTCTACCTTTTGCCTTCGTATCAGTTCTAAGAAGAAGAGTGGCAAGGGCTAGGCAATTGAAATTAAGTGACTTGCCCAGAGTCTCACCACTTTGTTGAATCAGATTTGAACCTAGGTCCTCCCCAGGCATGGCTCTCTATCCACTCTGCTACCTCCCTCTGTCTCTGTCTCTGTCTCTGTCTCTGTCTCTGTCTCTGTCTCTGTCTCTGTCTCTGTCTCTCTCTCTCTCTCTGTCTATCTATCTATCCATCCATCTATCTATCCACCCACCCATCTATCTATCTATCTATCTATCTATCTATCTATCTATCTATCTATCTATCTGTCTATCTATCTATCTATCGCTGCTCTTTATACATAACATATATACACACACACATATATATATATACATATATATATATATATATAAAAACAAATCTTTATTAACTGCTTTACTGTGTGCTAAAGGGCTGGGATATAAATGCAAGCAAAAAGAGGGTCCCTGCCCTCAAGGAGCTTACATTCTAATTGAGGAAGATAAAAGGAAGGTGAGGAACAAGGGGAGGGGAGACAGGGTATCCAAGGGGTATTCTGGCAGAGAGAAACAGGCTCATAAAATTCAAGTGACTTGTCCAGAGTCACACAACTTATAAGTATCAGAACTGGGATTTGAACTCCATTTTTCTCATGCTGAATCTGGGGTTCATTGCCTCATCCTTTGCTATCTCCCTAGAACAAACATTTGAGGTAGTATTAAATTCAAATTAGTAAGCATTTATTAAGTGCTTACTTTTGGGTAAGGTCCTCTTGCTGGACACTGGAATAGTAGAGAAGATAGAACTGTGAGGGGCTGGAGTCAGGAGGTGCTGGGTTCAAATCAGAAGGAATTCTCTGAGGCCAGATTTGAACCCTGGACTTCTCATTTTCAGGTGTGTAATTAGAATTTTTGCTCTCCAAAACTCCCTTTCCCGGCTTCCCATCTTCATTCTCATGATACATCCTTACGTTTTGGAGATAAAGTTGTGAGTGTAACTCTGCCTATCTCTCTGTTCCTGAGAATGTGGCCGTGGTGGTTGGGTGAATGCCAGGCAGGAGAATTTTACTCATGTGGCTTTACTTAGGCTTTTACTTTTGTTCTTGTATTTCTTCTACTTCAAGTGATTATTAATAAATCTTATAAAATATAATCCTTGGAGTTATTGGATATTAATTTAAATCTTACAAGATTTGGCTTTCTATTCCTGCAGCTTCCTAACTGCCCCTTATGCTTTTTATTCATTTATTTTTTAATGGAAATCATTTATTTATTTAATTAATTTAGAATATTTTTCCATGGTTACATGATTCATATTCTTTCCCTCTCCTCCCCCCCATAGCTGACCCCTTATACTTTATATCACCTTTATTTCCTAATATATCCATCCCCTCTCGCCTTCCCAGAGAACTTCTTGTTCTTTAGAACAAAGAATAAAAAAATGTCAAAAAAGTAGTTCAGCAAAACTAACCAACACATCCACCAAGTCTGGCATTCTATCTAGTATGCCCCATCTGTGGTCCCCTACCAAAGAAGGGAGGGAAGTGCACTCACATCCTTCTTTTTTGGAGCCAATCTCAGTCATTATAATTTCACAGCATTTGGTTTCAGTTGTTTTGTTGTTACTATTCTCTCGATTTCCATTGTTGTAGTTATTGAGTACAGTATTTTCCTGGTTCTGCTGAGAGAATGCATTCTAGGAATGGGGGAATGGGAGGATGGCTTGAGCCAGGAAAGAGAAGAATGAAATTCATCCAAAAGCTGCTCATTCATTTGAGCTGGAAACAAAGGGAGTCTTTTGAAAGAGGGGAAATAGGATAATAGGATCATTGGATTTGGATCTGAAAGGGACCTTGGAAATCATATAGCCCAAATCCCTCATTTTACAGATGAAGGAACTGAGGCCCAAGTCCATTAAGTGATTCATTAAAGGTCATGTAAGGAAGGAGTATGTAGCAGAAGAGAATTCCAGATTCATTGGTCTTTCCTTCTTCCAGGATGGTCAAGTTATAGAAAGCCTTGAATACCCATCTGTGGAGTTTGCATTTTACTTAGCAGACAGTGGAGGAACTGCTAAGGGTCATTGATCAGAGGAATGATTTGATCAGCCCTCTGAATTAGGAGGATTATTTGGAAGTTGACTGAGAATGAGATGTGGAGGGAAGAGCTTAAAGTCAGGGAGACCAGGCTGGAGGCTCTTACAATTATCTAGGTAAGAGATTGAGGTCCAAGCTAGGCTGGTGACTGTAGGAAGAAAGAGGACAGAGGGAGGTAAAGGAATTGACAGGACTTGGAAGTTCATTGGATATGGAAGAATGAGGGATTCAGGATTCAAAGATGATTCCATGGTATCCAGCTTGGGTGACTGGGAAGCTCACAGTGCCATCCCCAGAAATGGAGAAATCGGGAAAGAAGGCATGATTTGGGTAGAAGACAACAAATTCACTGAATCACCAGATTCTCTGGATTGGAAAGGGACTCCACAGTCAATGTGGTACATTGGAAAGAGTCTTGGCATTGGAGCCAAAGAACACCTCAGCCAAGATCCTGGCTCTGCCAATTTTCACTTATTTGACCTTAGACATTTACTTCTCTGAGCTGCAGTTTCCTCATCTGGAAAATGAAGAAGTTGGACCTGATGATCTTTAAGGTCCCTTCCAATTTTACAATCCAGTGAACCTGTATCTGAAATGAGAATCTCCTCTAGAAAATCCCCAACAAGTGGTCATCCAGCCTTTGCTTTAAGACCTCCCCTGAGAGGGAAGCCATTCTTTCTTGAGGATGCCCATTCAATTTTTGGAGAGTGCTAAATATTGTAATGTCTTTCTTCATATAAAACCCTCAAACACTGCTCTGCAACTTCCTCTCATTGCTCCCCTGATGGCAGGAAGAACAAGGTTAATTTTTCTTCCTAATGTCAGCTCTTTAGGGACCCCAAAACAGCTATTCTGTGCCTCTTGCCACCAAAAATCTTACTTTCTTCAAGCTGAATATCTTCAGTTCCTTCAACTAATCCTCATATGGCATCTCTAGCCCAAAAGGTCATATGGAATATTTGTGCCTGACCTATGTAGAGCCTCCTGAGCTCATATTGGTTTGATCAGCCACAATTGGACACACTGTACATTGACCCAACTCAGTGACACCATTTTGGTCCTCTTTGAGTCTGAAAGATAACAACCAAGCTTATGGCATGAAAATGTGACCTTCAGCCATCTAGTTACCCTCCTCTGGATACTTTCCAGGTCATCAGATTTGCACAGGACTACAAGCTAGGAGGACTTGTGGCTAGGTGGCCTTCCTTCATTATTACACCTAGAAGAGAACTCAGTGCTCCAGGTGTGACCCGACTCAGGGAAAATGCATCAGAGCTCTCACTTTTTATGCCAGGGACACCAGGCTTCTCTCAGTGCAGCATAAATAGCATTGGCTTTCTGTCACCTCTTATTGACCTTGCAGCCCACTATAATCTCCAGGTCCTTTTAATAACAACAACAACAACTAATAGTTATGTAGAGCCTACTACGTGTCCAGACTGTGTTGTGTCTTACAAATATGATCTCATTTTATCTGTTTCAGATATAATATTGTATGAAATACAGTCCCAGATTTACTTTGGATGTTGGTTTTTTGGAACCCAAGCATAATATTTTATATTTATTCTTATTTAACCCAGTTTCTTAGATTTGGATCTCTTGTTCTTGCATGGCCGGATCTTTTTGGGTCCTCAATCTGACAATATGTAGAAAGGAATCCTTTTTAGTTTGCACCATTTATGGACTTGATAGACATGCCATCTCTGCCTTTATCAAGTCCTAGACAAGAATGTTGAAGACCAAGCCCCAAATTCATGGAATATTTTCCTGGAGGCCTGCTTCTAAGGGAACCATTCAGAATTACTCTTTGAGTCTTGTTATTCAACTAGCATCAAATCTATAGACCACACTGTTGGCACTCACGCTCATATCCCTTCATCTTGTCTATAGTAATAGTTTGTAAGACTTTGATGTGCCACCCAGTCCTCCTGATCTCCCTCCCCATCAATGATACTTTCAAATGGAAATGGCCATGATGGATGTGTCAATCTGGAGCTCTGAGGTGAAGGTCAGGAGTGGAGATCTAGACCTGGGAGATACCAAATGGAAATGGTCATGCTGGATGTGTCAACCTGGATCTCTGAGGTGGAGGTCAGGAGTGGACAAGTGACTTAATCTATATTTGTCATTTTTATTGATTTATCATCTTTTTTATTGATTTATTATCTTTATGGACCTCAGTTTCCTCCTCTATAAAATTAGGTTTATAAATCTGTTGATGGCAGGAGCTAAGTAGACCATAAGCACCATAAGCCTGGGGAACAAAGGTTCTCCCAACTCTAGACCTGGCTCTCTCTTCACAGTGCTATGTAGCTGCCCCCAACATTCCATGTCTTAAGGACCCCGTTGGCTTCAGCATACTGATCTATGTTCAGACAATATTTTTAAATGAAAGTTTCAAACATTCTGACTATTCTAAGGTCCCCTCCATGCTCTAAGTTTTCTTTTGGCTTTTCCATTCTACGTTCTAATGTTCCTTCACCCTCTGACATTCCAAGACAGATGAATGTTTGCAGTCCTAGAGAACCCACACATTCACATGTCCATATCACATATCACCACTCATTAGAATCAATTAATCTATCAACAAGCATTGATTAGGTGTTTACTATGTACTAGATTCTGCGCTAGACTCTGGAGATTCAGAGGTAAAAAAATGAAATAATTTCTGCCCTCAAGGAGCTTTTGGGGAGAGAAATGTCCATATAAAAATACCTAGTATTTATAGTATCTGCTATGTGCCAGCTTTATGCTAAGCTCTTTACAAATATTATCTCATTTGATCTAACACAAGTAAGTAAATACAGACTGTATACAAAGTAAATACAATAGTCAGGGAGGGAAGCATCTAACAAGCAGCTGGAAAAGGAGTACCTTACGAAAGACCTCATGCAATAGGTGGCAATGAACTCCTTTGAAGGAAACAGGGAATTCTTGGAGGTAGCTGAGGATGGAGGAAGGCAGGACAGTTTGTACAAAAGCATGGAGATGGGAGATGAAATGAAGAAGACCAACTAAGCCAATTTGGCCAGAACATAGAGTTCATAAAGGAGAATAATGTATAATAAAGCTGGTAGACTCGGAGGGGCACTGAACGCTAAACAAAGGATTAAAAAAAATTTCCTAAAGACAGTAGGAAAGTCACCAGATTTAAAAAAAAACCCTTACCTTCCATCTTGGAGTCAATACTGTGTATTGGCTCCAAGGCAGAAGAGTGGTAAGGGCTAGGCAATGGGGGTTAAGTGACTTGCCCAGGGTCACACAGGTGGGAAGTGTCTGAAGTCAGATTTGAACTCAGGACCTCCCATCTCTAGGCCTGGCTCTCAATCCACTGAGCCATCCAGCTTCCCCCACCAGATTTTTATGAGCAAGAAACCCAGAAACTTGGAAGAGGAGCTACATCCACAATTAAGGAGTGTGATGTGGGTGATGGTCTGAGAAAAGACTGAGAAGGAGGGGTCAGGCAGGTGGGAGAAGAACCAGGAGAGAGAAATTCCATGAAAACCCAAAAGGAGAGATTATCCAAGAAGAAATGGTGGCCAACAGTGTTGAATACAACAGAGAGTTCAAGAATGATGCTGAGTGAGAAAAGACTCTCCAACTTGGTAGTTAAGTTTGTTAATAACTTTGGAGAGAGCAATTTTATTTGAGAGATATGGTGAGAAGCCAGAGTACAAGGAAAGAAGGGACCTTAGAACACAAAGCTGGGAGGGCCTTTAGAACCCAGAATGTCAGAGCTGGGAGGGAGCTTAGAACCCAGAATGTCAGAGCTGGGAGAGACCTTAGAACACAGAATGTCAGAGCTGGGAGGGACCTTAGAACAGAGAATGTCAGAGCTAGGAGAGACCTTAGAACAGAGAATGTCAGAGCTGGGAGAGACCTTAGAACAGAGAATGTCAGAGCTGGGAGAGACCTTAGAACAGAGAATGTCAGAGCTGGGAGAGACCTTAGAACAGAGAATATCAGAGCTGGGAGAGACCTTAGAACAGAGAATGTCAGAGCTGGAAGAGAGCTTAGAACAGGGAATGTCAGAGCTGGGAGAAACCTTAGAACACAGAATGTCAGAGCTGGGAGAGACCTTAGAACAGAGAATGTCAGAGCTGGGAGAGACCTTAGAACACAGAATGTCAGAGCTGGGAGAGAGCTTAGAACAGGGAATGTCAGAGCTGGGAGAAACCTTAGAACAGAGAATGTCAGAGCTGGGAGAGAGCTTAGAACAGGGAATGTCAGAGCTGGGAGAAACCTTAGAACACAGAATGTCAGAGCTGGGAGAGACCTTAGAACAGAGAATGTCAGAGCTGGGAGAGACCTTAGAACAGAGAATGTCAGAGCTGGGAGAGACCTTAGAACAGAGAATGTCAGAGCTGGGAGAGAGCTTAGAACAGGGAATGTCAGAGCTGGGAGAAACCTTAGAACACAGAATGTCAGAGCTGGGAGAGACCTTAGAACAGAGAATGTCAGAGCTGGGAGAGAGCTTAGAACAGGGAATGTCAGAGCTGGGAGAAACCTTAGAACACAGAATGTCAGAGCTGGGAGAGACCTTAGAACAGAGAATGTCAGAGCTGGGAGAGACCTTAGAACAGAGAATGTCAGAACTGGGAGGGACCTTAGAACAGAGAATGTCAGAGCTGGGAGAGACCTTAGAACAGAGAATGTCAGAGCTGGGAGAGACCTTAGAACAGAGAATGTCAGAGCTGGGAGAGACCTTAGAACAGAGAATGTCAGACTGGAAGAGAGCTTAGAACAGAGAATGTCAGAGCTGGGAGAGACCTTAGAACCCAGAATGTCAGAGCTGGGAGAGACCTTAGAACAGAGAATGTCAGAGCTGGAAGAGAGCTTAGAACAGAGAATGTCAGAGCTGGGAGAGACCTTAGAACAGAGAATGTCAGAGCTAGGAGAGACCTTAGAACAGACAATGTCAGAGCTGGGAGAGACCTTAGAACCCAGAATGTCAGAACTGAGAGGGGCCTGAGAACAGAGAATGCTGTTCTAGTTCAAGTCCTTGTTCAAATCAGAACTTGAAGCCGTTCAGAGGCTATTGAGTCAAAAATCTCTTATTTTGGGAAATTCAGCCCCAACGAAGGTAAATAAGAGATTCAGTCCAATCTTGGGCTCCCTTAAGTGAGGTCTGGGTCTAGAACCCAACGAGGTGACTAGTAAAGTCCCACGGTCCTTTGGCCTGGTCAGATCTGGAAAATACACCCAATTCTGGAGATTACATTGTAAGGACAGTGTGAGAAGACCTAAATGAAGGCAATGGGAGTGATGAAAGACCCCATGATGACTGATTAAAGAAACTGGGGATGTTTCCCCTTAAATAGAGAATACTTCTGGGGATAACAGCAACCGTGTGTGGATATCTGAAGGGCTGTCACATGCCAGAGAGATTAGTCTTGCTCTTCTTGGCCCCAGAACTGGACTTTGTAGGTGGAAGTTATAAAAAGGAGATTTAAACTTCCTAACCATTAGACATGTCCGAAGCACAGTAGAATGCCTTGGGAGGTATTGAGGGCTCTAAACGTCACAGAGATGGACCTGGAACCTAAGTCTTTTGATTCCTATGCCATGATCTTTCTCTATGGCCAGACTGCCTCTATGGCAGAGGACTTGAGGACGGACTGAGAGCCAAGTCACGTGTTGACCATAGAATGTCCCCAAAGCTTCTGCAGGAGGAAGCTGCTGCCCCTTGTCTGGATGGTGATGTGGGGAGCCAAATCCACCTTCTGCTTGTGGTAGAAAGAACAGTGGATCTGAAGACCAAGGAGCTGAGTTCAGATGTAGCTTCTGTTAGCACCACCCATATGAACTGGGGGAAATCGCTCCCCTTTTCTAGGTAAAATGAGGAGATTGGATTCTATCAGTGATTCCCAGACTTTCTGGCCCAGGACTCCTTTATACGCTTAAACATTGTTGAAGAACCTCCCCGGCAAGAAGCTTCTATTTATATGGGTTAAACTATTGCTAGCGACCCTATTAGAAACTAGAACACTTTAGTATCAATAAGGAAATTGTTTTGACCTGGCAAACTCTGTACAGACCCCCGTGGGGCCCCCAGCTCATGGTCTGAGTACTTCTGGACCAATGATTGCTAAGACCTCTTCTGACTCCAGATCCTCTGATCCTCTGATCCTCTGACTTGCCCGGGGTGGCCAGGCAGGAAAGGATGGCCTGACCCTGTCCTCAGGTGATCCTCACTTGGTAGGGCAGCTCAGGGGGATCTGAGCAAAGAAGCAGGAAACTCCAGGGCTCATTAGGAGCTTGGAAATGCCAGGCGAAGCTAGTAGAGCACATCCCTGCTGGGCTCCCTGCTCAATTATGGATTGGACTGGCAGGCTCTCTGCATTTTTAAATGTGGCACGGCCAGGGGGTTGCCTCCTACCCATGGAGCCTCCTAGAGCAATGCCCACACCAGTGGATGGCACCATAGTGTGTCTGCGGGCAGACTACCATCTGGAAGGGAGGGAGGAAGGACAGACTGGGTGGCAGCATTCCTTGAGTGTAGGGGAAGGGGACAGAGATGGGGAGACGAGGTCAAATTATTTTCCTTTATCAACTTGTCCTCCCCTGGCCCAAGAGGAGCCCAAGTGGGGTCTTATTGCAGTAATAATTGTAATCACACAATAATATTAATAATGGGGCTTTTACGACTTCAAAGATCCGTGATTTCCTCCGCGTGGATGCCACCTCGTATGGCGCTGATAACCCTCCTGCTGGCTCAGTAGCCTTTATGAGTTGTTGGCAGCCTCCAGATGGCACTGCCTGTGGGCTCATCCCCTAGTGATGAGCCTTCTCAAATGATCCTGAGACTATGAGCCTTCGACATGGTTCATCCCATTGTACCACACTGCCTCTCTCACCCCTCTCCAGGCATTCCCTGGCAAGGATGAGCTCTGGATCTCTCCTTAGTTCTAGAGGATCTGACAAATACTAAGGTGTGACTGGCCCGAAGGTATGGCTTCATGTGCTTTATCTTCCATGCTTAATGCCTAGAAGGGCTTATTTATACAGCTTTCAAGGCTGGCAAAGTGCTTTACACGCTTCCTCTCCGTTCCCTCCTCACAACAATTCTGTTTGTTGTTATTGTTGTTCAGTCTCGTCTGACTCTTCCTCGCCCCATTTGGAGTTTTCCTGGTAAAGTAGCTTGTCATTTCCTTCTCCAGCTCATTTTATAGATGAGGAAGCTGAGGCAAACGGGGATAATAAATGACTTGTCCAGGGTCATATAGCTAATAGGTGTCTGAGTTTGGGTTTGAACTCAGGTTTTCCTGACTCCAGACCTGGCAGTCTTTTCACTGCTTCACTTAGTTGCCATAACAATACTGAGGTGGATACTATTATTATCCCCATTTTACAGATGAGATAGCTAAGGAGAGAGGGAGAGAGAAGAGAGAGAGAGAGGGAGAAAGACAGGGAATAAGGGAGGGAGGGGAGAAAGAAAGAGGGAGGAGAGAGATGAGAGAGAGAGAGGGAGAGAGGAGAGAGAAAGAGAGAGAGGCAGAGAGAGAAAGAATGAAAGAGAGAGGGGAGAGAGAGAAAAAGAGAGAGAGGGAGGGAGAGAGAGAGGGAGAGAGAAAGAGAGAGGCAGAGAGAGGGAGAAAGACAGGGAATAATGGAGGGAGGGAGGGAAAAGAGAGACAAGAGAGACAGAGGGAGATAGAAGGAGGGAGAGAGGGAATAAAGGAGGGAAGGAAAAGAGAGACAGAGACAAAGACAAGGAGTGAGAGAGAGGGAGGGGGAGAGAGAGACAGGAGAGAGGAAGAGGGAGGAGAAGAGAGAGAGAAGAATCAGAGAGAGTCAGGGAGAGAGAGAGGGAGAAAGGCAGGGAATAAGGGAGAGAAGGAAGGAAAAGGGAGGGAGGGAAAAGAGAGGGAGAGAGAAGAGAGAGAGACAGAGATATAGATAGAGAGGAAGGAAGGGAGGAAATAAAAGAGGGAAGAAGGAAATAAAGGTGGGAGAGAGGGAAAAGAGATGCAGGAGAGGCAGAGGGAGACAGAAGAGGGAGGGAGGGAATAAAGGAGAGAAGGAAAAGAGAAACAGAGACAGAAAGACAAGGAGTGAGAGACTGAGAGGAAGAGGAGAGAGAGAGAAAGAAATATATAGGAGAGAGGGAGAGAGAGACAGAGGGAGACAGAGAAGGAGGAAGGGAGGGAATAAAGGAGGGAAGGAAAAGAGACAGACAGAAAGATAGGGAGGGAGAGACAAAAAGAGGGAGGGGGAAAGAGAAAGAGATAGCGACAGGAGAGAGGAAGAGGGAGAAGGGGAGAGACAGGGAGAGATAGGGAGAGAAGGGGGGGATGTCAAGTACTTGTCCAGGGTCACACAGTTCATAAGTGTCTGAGGCAGAATTCAAAATTAGGTCTTCCTGACTTCTAGTCTGACACTCTCTCCACTTTTCCACCTATACTCAACTCCAATGAATCTCATAAATGAATCTCTCCTGGTGAAGCTTCAGTGATGGCTTGGCAGGCTGGAGGAGATCGTGTTGGGCAAGGGTAATTTCTCAGTGACCCCATAATGGATGTGAGGAATCCCCTGCAAGGGACAACAACTAACCAACCCCTGCTCTAGCCTCCCAGACTTCCCCCACTGCAGTGTGGTCTGTGACCACCAGGGGGCACAGGTAGTCCAGAGCGTGCCAGAGTCCCAGCCTGGCTTGCCAGATCCTGCACCCTCCTTCCTTGTTGGAACCTTGAGGTCATTCAGTCAGTCAACACACAGTCCTTAACTTTTCAAATTAGAGCGTTCATGAAATGTTGGAGGTGGAAAGGTTCACAGAACATAGAATGTCAGAGGCAGAAGGATTCTTAGAATAGAAAATGTCAGAGCTTAGAACAAATAGTATCGGAGGAGGAACGGACTTTACATTTAAAACTGGGAGGGACCTTGGCATGTAGTCTGCGGAAGCCGGTGCAGTTAGTTCCAAGAGTGTGTCAGGGAGTGAAGGCTCTTTTCCATTGTCCATTTCTTTGTCAACTTTGCCGATCGAAGGCAGAGCCTGAGAGTTGCTTTCATTTAAACTTAGATTCTGTAATTAAATTTCTCTAACATTTTCATGTGACTGTTGAAGACCTGAATTTCTTCCCCTGAGAGCTGCTTATTCACATCCTTTGACCATTTATTAATTGGGGAATGGCTCTTCCTCTTATGAATTTGGCTCAGTTCCTGATATATCTTAGAAATGAGAACTTTAATAAAGAAATTTGCTGCAGATGTTTCCCCCCAACATGTCTTCCTGCTGCCCTGAATTCACATTCATTTCGAGGAGCAGTTTATAAGACATCGACAGCACCTTCCCAGTCGGGAAGGCCTGGCATGTGGTTTGGTTCATCTTTCTAAATTCTTCCAGCCGGGGTCCATTTGGGTAAGAGAAACACGAAATTCTGTGAAATCATCTCATTTTCACACATACTTTGCCATAGTCCAGCCAGTGTGGCCTCTAGAGCTTGTGGAGGCTGCTGGGGACTGAGAGGCAGATAACTCGGCCGACATCCCTCAGTCAGTGTGTGTCCGAGGCCAGACTCGAGTCCGGGTCTTCCTGGCCCTGCGCTTCTGTCCATCATGCCATAATGGAGAATGTGTGTTGTTCAAGGAAGGGCTGAGTGGACTTACAGCACCCGACACCTCTTCTCCTTGCCCAATCCTAGAGTTTTCTCACACCATGGCAGCTCCTTCCCTTCCCCAGCTGTGCATTCTTTGAAGACTGGGAGCTCATTACATGATGGGGTTTAGAGCTGAGCTAGATCACCAGAGAAGGGAGAGGGCTCATAGCATCCAGAACATCAGAGATGGGCGAGATCTCAGAACCCAGAATGTCAGAGCTGGGAGAGACCTTAGAACCCAGATCAGAGCTGGAAGGAACCTTAGAACACAGAATGTCAGAGCTGAGAGAGACCTTAGAACAGAAAATGTCAGAGCTGGGAGAGAGCTTAGAACAGGGAATGTCAGAGCTGGGAGAGACCTTAGAACAGAGAATGTCAGAGCTGGGAGAGACCTTAGAACAGGGAATGTCAGAGCTGGGAGAGACCTTAGAACAGGGAATGTCAGAGCTGGGAGAGACCTTAGAACAGAGAATGTCAGAGCTGGGAGGGAGCTTAGAACAGAGAATGTCAGAGCTGGGAGAGACTTTAGAACCCTGAAGGTCAGAGCTAGGAGAGAGCTTAGAACAGGGAATGTCAGAGCTGGGAGAGACCTTAGAACAGAGAATGTCAGAGCTGGGAGAGAGCTTAGAACAGGGAATGTCAGAGCTGGGAGAGACCTTAGAACAGAGAATGTCAGAGCTGGGAGAGACTTTAGAATCCTGAAGGTCAGAGCTAGGAGAGAGCTTAGAACAGGGAATGTCAGAGCTGGGAGAGACCTTAGAACAGAGAATGTCAGAGCTGGGAGAGACCTTAGAACAGAGAATGTCAGAGCTGGGAGAGACCTTAGAACAGAGAATGTCAGAGCTGGGAGAGACCTTAGAACAATGTCAGAGCTGGGAGAGACCTTAGAACAGGGAATGTCAGAGCTGGGAGAGACCTTAGAACAGAGAATGTCAGAGCTGGGAGAGACCTTAGAACAGAGACTGTCAGAGCTGGGAGAGACCTTAGAACTCAGAATGTCAGATCTAGCTTAGAACCCAGGATGTCAGAAGTGAGAAAGGCCCATAGAACACAGGATGTCAACTGCTGGGGCATTATAAGTCATCCATCTCCAAAGCCTCATTTTACAGAGGGGGAAACTAAGGCCCAGAAAAGTTAGATCACATAGGTAGTAGGACTGATATTTGAACCCCTAAATTCAGTGCTCTTCATATTGGCCTCCCTGTCCTGCTTTAGAATTGGGGGGGGGCCAAGTCTCCTGGGAATGGGCTCTCAGCCTTATTCAAGCTCGTGTTCTGTTGACCCTCAGTTGTGGTAGTTGACAGTTCTGGACTCTAGGTTAGTCTGGGCTTTGTCCCTTCTGATTCTGTGTAGTGTCTAAAGGGAAGTGGGGAGCAGGGAGGAAGGGAGAGGGAGAGAGCTACAGAGCAAGGGCTAGTACCCAGGAATGATGCCAGCTCACCCAAGGGGGGACTCATGGCTCTCCTTGGCCATAGACTTTCCAGGTGATTTCATTCTTCCTGGGAAGGGACATGTCCTGGGTAGGAGGAACATTGTGTCACACTTCTCTTCTGGAATCCTAAAGTTTGGCCTAGGTGATGCAATGACTAGAGCACTGGGCCTGGAGTCACAAAGACTCATTTTCCTGAGCTCAAATCTAGCCTCATATACTGGCTGTGTGACTGTAGGCAAATCACTTCATCCTGTTTGCTTCCGTTTCCTCATTTGTAAAATGAGCTGGAGAAGGGAATGGCAAACCACTCCCCTATCTTGGCCAAGAAAACCTCATGGACAGCATGGTCCATGGGGCCACCAAGAATCAGACACAACTGAAAAGGATGAATGACATAAAAGTCCAGCCCTTTAACTACCTCTTCCCCTCCTTCCTGGCACTTCCTGGTGTGAGGTGGCTCTTCCTCATTTTTTCTTTGTAGCCAAAGCTTCACTGACCCTGACCCTACCTCTCCTCAGCAGGGTGCTCTAGGAAGGGCTCTGCATCTTCAGTCAGAGGACCTGAGTTTAAATACTTGTTTTACCTTACTAACTGTGATTTGGGGCATGTCCATTTTCCTCTGTGGGCCTCAGTTTCCTCATTTGTAAAATGAAGGATTTAGATTAGATGATTTCTAAGAGCCCTTTCAGCTCTGACACTGAGTTCAGGGCCCTTCCAGCCTCTGCTAGTTTATACTCTAATATTTCTCCATTTCTGACATCCTTTGTTCTATGAACCCTCCAGTTCTATCATTCTGGGATCTAAGAGCCCTCCAGCTCTGATATTTTGTATTCTAACATTCTTCCCTTTCTGACATTCTCTATTCTAAGGTCCCTCCCAGCTCTGACATTCTCTGTTCTAAGGTCTCTCCCAGCTCTGACATTCTCTGTTCTAAGGTTCCTCCCAGCTCTGACATTCTCTGTTCTAAGCTCTCTCCCAGCTCTGACATTCTCTGTTCTAAGGTCCCTCCCAGCTCTGATATTCTCTGTTCTAAGGTCTCTCCCAGCTCTGACATTCTCTCTTCTAAGGTCTCTCCCAGCTCTGACATTCTCTGTTCTAAGGACCCTCCCAGCTCTGACATTCTCTGTTCTAAGCTCTCTCCCAGCTCTGACATTCTCTGTTCTAAGGTCTCTCCCAGCTCTGACATTCTCTGTTCTAAGGTCCCTCCCAGCTCTGATATTCTCTGTTCTAAGGTCTCTCCCAGCTCTGACATTCTCTGTTCTAAGGTCTCTCCCAGCTCTGACATTCTCTGTTCTAAGGTCTCTCCCAGCTCTGATATTCTCTGTTCTAAGGTCTCTCCCAGCTCTGACATTCCCTGTTCTAAGGTCTCTCCCAGCTCTGACATTCCCTGTTCTAAGCTCTCTCCCAGCTCTGACATTCCCTGTTCTAAGCTCTCTCCCAGCTCTGACATTCTCTGTTCTTGAGCTATTTCCTGCTCTAAATGCTTGGATCTTCTCCAAGAGCAAATGTGCCACCCTTCTGGGTAAAGCAGGTGGATTGGGAGCCATTTGGCCTCCCTGGGAAGAGCTTCCCTCTCAGGCCCAGCACTCAGGGATGGGATGAGGGAGACCCAGGAGGTAGCAAGTTGAGAGAAGACCTGCAATCTGTTCCTTTACTCACCTGTTGAATCAAAGTGTAATGAACACAAACTGAGTGCTGCAGGCTTAGGAGGTGACAAGGGGCAGCAGCCCTGGGGAGCCCAGAAAGTCTTCCCCCCGCCAGACCCTCCTCTGTAGGACCTAGACTGAGGTGGGCCAAGATACCAGCCCACTGCCCACCCACTGTCACCCCCTGACTTCTGTTGGGCTGGGGAGGCGGCCTTAGGTCTCGACACAAAGAACTCCAGTTCTGTTTTTTGGAAGAGACTTTGAAGAACTAGGAAAGGTGGGGAACTCCGTCTCCCAGTCAGAATGATCGCTAGTGAGCCAGGAGCTCCCCCCATCCCGACTCACTGCCTGCCCTCTGGGCTGACACCCAGACCCACCGCACGAATATGTGCACACTCCTCTGATAGACACAGGCACATCTGCAGAAATGCACACACACTCACTCACTCACACACTCACTGCCTTCTAGACACAGGCACATTCTCCTAAACATACAAAGACACTCATTCTCTCCCATAATAATAGCTGCCATTTATGTAACCAGGTTTGCAAAGCTCTTTAACTAAATTCATTATCTCATTGGCTTGGCACAAAAACCTGTGAGGTTGGAATTACAACTATCATTATCTCCATTTTGCAGCTGAGGAAACTGAGGCTTAGATTGAACCCTGGACTCTCTTAAGCCCATATCCAGGAGGCTCTTTTGTACACCAGGATTCCTCTCACAGACACATTCATATAGGCTCCTCCTCAGATCCATACCTGTTTCTTGGAGTTAATGGATGGGGACTGGGTTTGAATCCTGGCTTTGCTGCTTGCCATCTGGGTGATCCTAGGCAAGTCACAACCTCTCAGCCTGTCTCTCTCCCTCTCCCCTGCCCTTCCTGTCTGTCTGTCTGTCTGTCTGCCTCTG